>NC_138379.1:25919792-25949619 GCF_054177405.1 Leptonychotes weddellii
GAGATGCCCTTCAACAGAAGAATGGATAAAGAAGATGTGGCCCATATATACAATGGAATATTACTCAGCTATCAGAAAGGATGAATACCCAAGTTTTGCATCAACATGTATGGAACTGGAGGAGATTATACTAAGTGAAATAAGTCAAGCAGAGAAAGTCAAATATCATATGGTTTCACTTATTTGTGGAACATAAGGAATAGCATGGAGGACATTAGGAGAAGGAAGGGAAAAATGAAGGGGGGGAAATCAGAGGGGGAGATGAACCATGAGAGATTATGGACTACAGGAAACAAACAGGGTTTTAGAGGGGAAGGGGGTTGGGAGGTTGGGGTAGTTCAGTGATGGGTATTAAGGAGGGCACGTATTGCATGGAGAACTGGGTGTTACATGCAAACAATGAATCATGGATCACTACATCAAAAACCAATGATGTACTGTATGGTGACTAACATAACATAAGAAAAAAAAGTCTTCGGAAATTTACCCTTTATATAATTTTGGTAATGAAAAGACAAAAATGGACATTTGTATTAGGGATAAAAGGGGCAATTAAAATTGCTAGTAGAGGGATGCCTGGGTGGCTTAGTCAGTTAAGGGTCTGCCTTCGGCTCAGGTCATGATCCCAGGGTCCTGGGATTGAGTCCTGCATCAGGCTCCTTGCTCAGCACGGAGCCTGCTTCTCCCTCTGTCTCCTGCTCCCCCTGCTTGTACTCTCTCTCTCTCTGACAAATAAATAAATAAAATCTTTAAAAAAAATTGCTAGTAGAGTTGGAATCAACATTTCTGGAGTGCATCCTTAAGGATAAAGAAAAATGAGACAACCAACACCTGGTACCTAGAGCTATTTCTCCATTTGTCAGTTAGGAGAGAGCCAAAAACCAGGTGGATGAAGCCAGGTCAGAGGGTTCTGCTGGGCTCTGACTTGAAGTTAGGAGGGGCTGGAGGAGCTAATCAGAGCTTTTCCTAACTTCTGGATTCAAGTTACTCCATGTTTCTTTACTAAGACAAGAGCAAGTGATGAAATAGTGGGATATGAGCCACACACAGAGGGTATATGGAACCAAGGGCCAGGAACTCATTAGTAAATGCTAAGTAACTTCTATTTATTGAGCCTACTGGCAGATACATACTTCTAATCAACCATGGCATGCATTTCCCCTCTGAAGCTCAGAATCTTTCTCAACACCAGTTTTCAGCTAAACACTAACAAATGATTGGAGTTAGTGCATGAGATGAAACTGAGTTCCAATCCTTATGCCAATTGTATGGCATGGAGTAAAGAAACATCAGTAATGCTTGGAGTATCCTGTGTGGCCCAATAGAAGAGATGAGATGCCATGAGCTGGGTTTTGAAGGATGAGTACCTTTTGGGTAAGAGGAGAGTAATCTTGGGAAAGAGTACTATAGGAACTAAAGTGTAGAGGCGGTGATGAGTATAGCTATTTCTGGGAGATTGAAAATGCTGACCTGAATAGAGGAACAGTTATGTGTAAGGATTAGGAAGAAATGTAGTTGGACAAGAAGAGTGAGTCAGATTGTGCAAAACATTTTGAATTTGTTGTGATAGGAAATCAGGCTGGTGCAGAATTGCAAATCTCTTTAGTGCCGGGCTTAATGGAAGACATCTGGATTCTTCTATCTTCTGCATTCACTTGGTACATTTATGAGCAAACAAGTGTGAGAAAGGCAAATAACATCTTAATGTTATTATGAAAATAGCTTTGACCTCATCAATTCCCCTGAAATGGTCTCAGAGGCAGCCAGAGAACTGCAGTTCTTGACCCTGCTAAGGAGTTTGGAAAGGGAAACTACTAGAGTAGAAGTTAAAACAAGAGTAGTGACATAATCTGACATATATTTAAAAAAAAATTTGGCTGATGTGCTATGAAAGGATTGTGGGCAGGCAATTACACGAGTAGAAGCAGCAGACTTACTTAGTGGTTTTATCATAATCCTGAGGGTGGCATAATGGAATGGGGACAAATGTGTGCCTGGTTGAACGTAAGAGACATTTTTAAAGGAAGAATCATTGGTTCCTGAGTCAAACACTTCCTCTTTCTGTTGTTATTAAAAAGAATAAAAGAAGAATTATCAACATTTTTTTTCTAAAAATTAGGCAACCCGTTGGTCTACTGTCTTAACACAGTGAATATTTTGCTTTTTTATATTGGCTGTCATTGCATAGATATCTTTAGAAGATTGTAATCAATATACATTTTACTCTGTAGTATGCTATTTTAACCTATCATACACACACACGCACACACACATACACGATTGTTCATGTTTCTATATAATTTTAGTTTTGAAGGCCCGTTTTCTTATATCTTGTTACTATGTCCTGATTTATAAAAATTCTCTCTCCAAGGGTTAACATTTCCATCATTTACATTTTTTCCTCTTCTAGATAATGCTGTTAGGATTCTCACAAACATATGTTTTCACTTGTATTAAACCATTCTGTGTTTAGGATAGATTCTTTGATGTGGCACAGGGGAATCAAAAAGTATTACTTGCTTTTTTGTGAACTTTCAGACTTAGGTAAACTTTCCTCTAGGTATTAAGGACTATTCACTTCAGCAAGAGAAATAGATTAGTTACTTCCAAATACACAGGCCCCAAACTTTGGAGTCATTCTTGGGGGAAAAGGGTGAAGGGTTTATAAAGAGCATCTATAAATTACTAACCTTGCAATTTTTCTATAAATTTGAAAATACTTAAATATCAAAATCAAACAAATATTTTTCCTGAGGCAAAAAGGCCAGACATAAACACCAAGAACATAGAGAGACTCAGAACATGGATGAGCTTTTTTCACTATTTCATATCGTACATCTAGTCCATTAGCAAATTCTATCAGTTTACTTGTCAAAATAAAGCCAGAATCTGCTACTCTTTACTGTCTTTACCACTAACACCCTGCTCCAAGCCATCTCCTTTCTTCAATAGCCCTCCCACCAGTCTCCTTGCTTTAGCCCTGTATCTATCCTCATGCCAAAAGCTGGAGTGATTCTTTTTATTTATTTTTTTTAAAGAATTATTTATTTTTTGGGGGGGGGACAAAAGGAGAGGGAGAGAGAGAAACTCAAACAGACTCCCCGCTGAGCACAGAGCTGATGCAGGGCTCAATCTCACAACCCTGAGATCATGACCTGAGCTGAAACCAAGAGTCAGAGGCTCAACCAACTGAGCCACCCAAGCACCCTTGGAGTGATTCTTTTAAAGGATAAGTTAAATCATGTCATCCCTCTGCTTAAAATCCTCTAAGGGCATACCATTCTTTTTTTAAGATTTTATTTATTTGAGAGAGAGAGAGCACAGCAGGGGGAGCAGCGGAGGGAAAGGGAGAAGCAGGCTCTCTGCTCAGCAGGGAACCTGATGTGGGGCTCTATCCCAGGACCTTGGGATCATGACCTGAGCCGAACGCAGATGCTTAACCGACTGAGCCACCCAGGCACCCCAGGGCTTCTCATTTTAATCAGAGTCAAAGCCAAAGCTCTTAAAGTCTATAAGTAGAATGATCATATAATTTATTACCCGAAGTGGAACTATTTTGGGACAAAAGAACATGCTATTAGTAATTATGTCTAGACAACAGCTGTGAACGCAAACTTCTGGGTATATAGTCACCTTTCTTCTGTGGCCCTACCTGTGCTTTCCTGTCACCCCTTGATCTCATTTTATCATTCTCTGTGTCTCCACCCATCCCCTTGGCCACACAGACCCTCCTAACTGATTCTCTAACACACCAAATATGATGTTTTTCCCTCATATAGCCTCACAGTTCATTCCTTTACTTCCATCAGGTCTTCTCGCAAACATCACTTTATAAGACATGCCTTTTCTGACCATTCTATATAAAATAGTAACCCCTTTTCCACCCAATCCCACACTTCCTAGCCTCTGTAACCTGCTTTATTTTCTTCATAGCACTTATTGTCCTATGTAGATATACTTGCTTCTCTGTATATTTTGTCTCTTTCCACTAAAATAAGTGTTCTATGAAGCAAGGAGATTGTTGTGTTCACTGTTTATTCCCAGCGTTTAAACAGGGCCTGGCACATGGTAGGAGCTCAATGAATATTTGTTGAAATAATGAAAGAACGTGAAATGTTCAGCTGCTTGGTTGGACCTGAAGCCAGCAATTGCAAATTCAAGGCTCAATTTCTGTTCCTAACCCTGTAGAGTCATGTTCATATCCCAGGGTAGTTGCATCTTTAGTTCCTTCAGCTCTTCACACTCTTTGTTAGATAGCTTTATTCTCCAAAGAGTTTTTATTTGCTACTGTTTCTTCTTCATGGTTCAACAGGTGATACTTCACTTTCTTAGTTGATAAAGTATTATCACCCTCTAACTTTTGCAGAATGAGATAGTATATCTAACCCTGAGAAACAAAAAAGGCTTACTTAGCACATATAAGGTGGTCTGCAAATTCCAATGTGAAAGGCAGTGGGGCATTGTGGTGAAGCAAAGGCTTTGTGGCTAGACAGAGTTGGTATCAAGTCCTGGCTTTATTATTTTCTTGTTGTGTGATTTTGGGAACATCTAAACTTTAGTTTATTCACCTGCAAAACAGAATAATTTCAATTACATAAGGCAGTTATGAGAACTTGGTATAGTGCTCAACACATAAGCCATTGAGTATGTGGCTATCTCATTATTTTCAGGGAGCTTGGATTTTAATGGGAAGGCAAAGATCATGCCTGAAATATTTGGAAAACTATCATGGCAGTGTGCAACTGAGAAAGTCTGTTTGTGGGATACAATGGTCAGGAAAACTTCCCAAAACAAAAGGACTAATTTCTTGAGAAGGAGAAGGACCTCAAAGGGTGAGCAGGAAGAGACTAGACAGGAGGAGATAGAACATTCTAAGGAGCCAATGAATAGTTTCTGGGGGTTGGGTGAATAGTCATACATCCAAATGTAATAGTAGGATATTGAAGCCTTGTCCAGTGTATGGAAAACAGTCTGTTGCTGCTATTTTTGCTATTTCCCTTGGTGAGGACATCTAAGGCCAGCAGTGCAGAGTATTGGATCAAAGACAGAACAAGTGCAGAGAGTACTGTATTCACAGCCTTCCCTGGTTCCCTCAAGTTGCCTGTGGAGCTTCCTGGTCCCAGTGCATCAGAGCTGTACACTCTTCAGCTGTCAACCCAGATAGAGAATATTTGCAGCTAAGGATCTGTGGGACTTCACTTCAGCCTGGCCTGGTTAACACACAGAGCTGGGCTGTGCAAATGCTTTTTGTGGTCAGCTACAGGAAGCCTTAGGGGAAAGGTGAGGCATTGGACAGCATCCTTCAATTCCTGTTTAAAAGCAGCAGTGACAAACTCATACAAGCATGTGGAAAAATACAGCATTTAGCTGCTCTCTGCAAGGTTCAGAAGAAGGAATGTATGAAAACATTCTTTAGCACAAGGCAACGTTGTAGCTCAGGAAGTTTATCCAGAGCTCTGTGATCTCTGGCAGTAAATTCTGAACTTAGGTTTGACTGGAGGTGGATGTTCTCAGGTATAACCACTTATATATTAGCCCTTTGTGATCTACTTCCTGAGCAATCTGCTCTCTCCAAGAACACTAGTCAGGTCATCTCCAGGTTTGAAATGTAGTGACTTTTTCTCATTTCTCAGATTCCTTGTTTGAGGTGCCTTGGTTTTTCTCTTCTTTGAATTTCTCTTTTGGAAGCTGACCATGCACCTTGTCTTAAAGCTGTTGGTTGCTTTTCTTACAGTTATGTGAAGGTAGAGAATATATTTTATTCATCTTCGTAACCTGCCCATCACAGTAACTTCCATGTACAAATATTTGACTGATAGATGGCTTTGCTCCTCACATATGGGTCAAGGAGTTCTACAGTGAATTATGTTGCTTTGTCTTTCCAATTTGTACTCATCACAAGATTCTGATGGGCCTCTTTTCTAAGCACAAGCCTGTGCCTTTAATTATTGTTACTATCAACATAGACCGTCCTTATGACCACAATGTCATCCACAATTTTGGAAAAGCAATTCTCTTGCTTGTTTCTTATAGATACATTGAGCCATTAGGAATTACAGAGTTGAATGAGAGTTTTAAAGCCCCAGTCTACTGGGAGCCAATAGAATTACAATCTCATATCACTGAGATTGAGCGACCAAGTGACTTTGGTCAAATCATTTGTTTTTACCATTTTTGAGATGAACAAACAAAACACTGGGAAATATTTGCCTGGGAGGTTTGTCATAGGGTTAAATGAAGAATTATTTGTGAAAATGCTATGTAATATGTGAAGTGCTGTAAAAGTTGGTTTGATGATAAATCTGGGATCCCACACTGGACTGTGTCTTAAAATGGAGAAAGTTCAGTAGAAAAAATACAGAAACATAAAGCTATGCAAAATACATTTTAACATAGGGGCACCTGGGTGGCACAGCCAGCTAATTGTCTGACTCTTGGTTTCAGCTCAGGTCCTGATCTCAGGGTCATGGGATTGAGCTCTGTGTTGGGCTCTGCACTCAGCACAGAGTCTGCTTAAGATTCTCTCTCTCCCTCTGCCCCTCCTCCTCACTCTCTCTCTCTCAAATAAATAATCTTTAAAAAATATATCAACATAAAATATACATTATTTTCATTAAATATGACTTGATTCTTGGGGGGAAACCATATTGTTAGTTTCAACCAACAATGTCTAAAGCATTTTCTGTAGATATGTGAATGGGGATTACAGAAGAAAGTATGTGACTCACATATTTAGCTGAAAGATAGACTTGGAAGAACAGTTTGATAACCACAGGTATATCCTGTCAAAATAATCTATGTTCTTGAGATGTGACCCAGATGCTTGGTCAAGCCGCCAGTTGATTGGGAAGAGGAAGTCATCACCAAGGTATTCATTACCCTCAGCAAATGGGCAGGCTAAAAGGGAGATCCAGATGGTCATGCTGCATGGTCAGAAAGAATTTCTAGGCTTTTCAATAACTCTGGTGCAACCATAGTAATCAGTCCTGCTAACTACCCCTGGCATTTACTTTTCATTACTTGCCTTTCTCCACTAGACCTAAGAGATGACTTAAAATAATATAATTTTTATGGAATTCTATTTGGGCAATACTTTCTTGTCATTCATTTTTGCTATAAGAATCTACAAGATATATAGACCAACAGAAGTCACAAATCTTGGGCTCCAAAAGGCCAAGAGTAAAATTCAGGTTAGGGTGGCTTTTGCCATATATCTGATAGGAAGGCTTCCCTGCCAAGACAAGCTAAGAGTAGTAAAAAATTTGAACAAGGGCCACAAACTAGCAGTTCACTGGCTGCATCTAGCTCTCAGATATTTCCCACTTGAGCCACATGGTGTTTTTAAAATGAGGTAATTATACTACAGTTGGGACTTCTACTTTCTCTCGGAAGTGTAAGAGATTTAGCAGTACAGGGCTACATCACTGCATGAAAACCATCAGTGAGAGCTGAGTAACACTTGCCCAATTTAGGTAGTCTGTATGCTTCCAGTTTGCCATATTCTCTACCTCTTTTTGTTTTTGGACATGAGCTACTTAACTCAAATTTTATTTTTTAACCTGCCTGGCCCTGTGGGACTTTATAGTTGATGGCCCCTGCACTGGAAGTATTCTTTAGAGCCATTTAGCATTGATACTTTTTCTAACCTCTTTAGGAATACAACAAGCCATAAGGTGAAGGAAATGATCATTTAATCCATCAATATGCACTGAGCCCCACCTGCTAGATTACAAACTTGAAAAGGCAAGGGCTCTTTCTTTCTTGTTTTCTCTTGAAGCTGGTGTTAAGCATAATGCCAGTCTGTTATATAGAAGGCACTCAGATGTTTGTTGAATGACAAAAGGAGGGAAAGATAAAAAGAAATAAATAAAGAAGGAAACACAAACATAGAAGGAAAGAGCAAAATAATGAGAGACAGAAAAGACAAAGGAAAGAACGGAAAGAAGGAAGGAAAGGAAGGAGGGAAAGAGGGAAGAACAGATGGGCAGAGAAAGAAAAAGGAACTGTGTGTTAGGGTCTGATCTGGGTATTGCAGATTCAAATATACATACATTTGTGTTCTCTGAATTCATGATGATTTCTTCTCTTTCACATAGCTACTGAGATAGAGATTTCCTGATATAAATTTACTTGCTAAGATAACATGAAGATAGCCTGACAAAATAACTTTTTTTGCTGTTAAGAAAATATTGTTAGCTGATATGGGAATAGAGTCAGGGGAGGTGGGAATGAGGAGGAGTGCTCTGAGAGTCAGGTGCAATTGTGGTTCATTTTGGGGGTTTTTGTGTTCTTTTGCATTCTTATTAGCATTTGTGGCTCCTTCTGAACTCCTATATTTTCATGAGGCTTAGAGCTTTTTAATAATAATAAATAGTATGAAAATAATAAAAGATGTTGTTGAAGACTTTTTTCAGTCTCCTGGCTATGTAACATCTACCCATGTAATTGCCATTTCTGGGCAATTATGAATTATCATACAAAAATGTTTAAACTCAAGTTTATTGAAATGTGTATTCAGGGACCTAGATTGGCCCAGTGACATGCCTACTCATACCTTTTTTTCTAGGATAGGGGGAAAAAATCAATTCTAAGCTCCATGGGCCTGGGTGTGGCTGAAGAATACAACCATAGCAAACCACTCTGTAAACTACCTTGAACTTTATAGAGCCTATAAATTAAGGAAGCATCAGCATAAAATACTTTAAGACAGTTCCATTAGTGCTGTTTGACTAAGAAAAAACACATTGGTGGGGAAGCCAGGAAGGCCAGCATGATTGTCTCCCATTTACATGGACATTTGATTATCCTTCAGACACCTAGTTAGCTACCTGCCTTACTTCATATTCCAGAGTATGTGCTTCCTGATGATTGATACCAAAGGTGTTTGTACTGGACCTTTTGGAAAGCAAAACTGTGGGTACTTCATTGAAGAACCCACGGACTGGGGTATCTGGCTGCCTTCATGGTCCTTTCTGGGCATTGGAACCTACAGCTCCTTGACAAACAATATTCATTCTATGTGTGAGAACTCAGACTGCCTTGTTGACTAGAAGGTATAAGAGTAAAGATGTTAACAATCACAAAACCATCTTAATAACATTAACAATAACAAAATTATAATAATACTTTTCTATACTCTTTAAGTGTAGAATATAAAAACTCAGGTCCTAGAATTAGGCCAGATTTAAATTTTAAATTCTTCATGACTACCTTTGTGATACATGATCTCTCTAAGCACTGTTTACCTCATATTTGAAATGGGAATCCTTTTTTTTTTAACCATATTCAGGATGTTTGAGGTTTTTGAAAAAATATATAGTTGACATACAATATTGTATTCATTTCAGGTGTACAACATAGTGATTCAGCATTATATATGTTAAAAAGTGATCACCACAATAAATCTAGCTACCATCTGTCATGATATGAAGTTGTTACAATATTATTAACCATATTCCCTATGCTGTACATTGCATTGCATTGCCTTGTTTTATTTATTCTATAACTAGAAGCTTGTACCTTTTAATTCTCTTCTCCATTTTTCCCATCCTACCCACCTTCCCCCTCTGGCAACCACCTGATTGTTCTCTGTATCTATGCGTCCATTTCTGTTTTGTTTTATTTGTTTGCTTTGTTTTTTAGATTCCACACATAAGTGAAATCATGTTATTTGTCTTTCTCTGACTTATTTCACTTAAAATAATACTCCCTAGGTCCATCCATGTTGTCCCAAATGGCAGGATTTCATTCTTTTTTATGGCTGAGTAATATTCCGTTGTATATATAAATACTACATCTTCTTTATCCATTCATCTATTTACACTTAGGTTGCTTCCATATCATGGCTATTGCAAATAATGCTGCAATAAACTTAGGGGTGCATACATCTTCTCAAATTAGTATTTTCTTTTTTTTTAAAAAGATTTTTTTTAATTTATTTATCTGAGACAGAGAGAATGAGAGAGAGAGAGCACATGAGAGGGGGGAGGGTCAGAGGCAGAAGCAGGCTCCCTGCCGAGCAGGGAGCCCGATGCGGGACTCGATCCAGGGACTCCAGGATCATGACCTGAGCCGAAGGCAGTCGCTTAACCAACTGAGCCACCCAGGCGCCCCTCAAATTAGTATTTTCATTTTCATTTTTTACTTGATCATATGGTAATTCTATTTTTAATTTTTTGAGGAACCTCTATACTGTTTGCCACAATGGCTGAACCAGTTTGAATTCCCACAAACAGTGCACAAGCATTCCTTTTTTCTCCACATCCTCCCCACACTGGTTTTTGTGTCTTTGATTTTCACCATTCTAAGAGGTCTAAGGTGATATCTCATTATGGTTTTCATTTGCATTTCCCTGATGATTAGTGATGTTGAGCATCTTTTCATGTGTCTGTTGGCCATCTTTATGTCTTCTTTGGAGACATGTCTGATCATGTCTTCTGTGCATTTTTAATTGAATTATTTGGTATTGAGTTGTATAAGTTCTTTATATATTTTGGATACTAACCCTTTATTGGATATGTCATTTGCAGATATCTTCTCCCATTCAGCAGGTTGTCTTTCAGTTTCTTTGATTATTTCTTTTGCTGTGCAGAAGCTTTTAATTTTGATGTAGTCCCAATAGTTTATTTTTGCTTTTGTTTCCCTGGCCTCAGGAAACATATCTAGAAAAATGTTGGTACAGCTGAGAAATTATTTCATGTGCTCTCTTCTAGGATTTTTATGGTTTCAATTCTTACATTTGATCTTTAATCCATTTTAAAATTATTTTTATGTATGGTGTGAGAAAGTGGTCCAGTTTCATTCTTTTGCATGTAGCTGTCCAGTTTTCCCAACACCATTTGTTGAAGGAACTGTCTTTTTCCCATTGCATATTCTCACCTCCTTTGTTGAAGATTATATTGCCTCCTTTGTTGAAAATATATTATTGATCATATATTTGTGGGTTTATTTCTGGGTTCTCTATTCCATTCTATCAGTATATGTGTCTATTTTTGTGCCAGTACCATACTGTTTTGATTATTACAGCTTTATAGTATATCTTCAAATCTGGAATTGCAATGCCTCCAGTTCTATTGTTTTTCAAGATTGCTTTGGATATTCAGCATCTTTTGTGGTTCCATACAAATTTTGGGATTATTTGTTTTAGTTATGTGAAAAATGATGCTGGTATTTTGACAGGGATTGCATTAAATCTGTAAATTGCTTTGGGTACTATAGACATTTTAATAATATTTTTTCTCCCAATGCATGAACATGGAATATCTTTCCATTTGTTTGTGTCATCTTCAATTTCATTTATCGGTGTTTTATAGTTTTCAGAGTACAAGACTTTCATCTCCTTGGTTAAATTTATTCCTGGATATTTAATTATTTTTAATGCAGTTGTAAATGCAGTTTCTCTCTTTTTTTTAAAAAGATTTTATTTATTTATTTGAGAGAGAATGAGAGAGAGCACATGAGAGGGGGGAGGGTCAAAGGGAGAAGCAGACTCCCTGCCGAGCAGGGAGCCCGATGCGGGACTCGATCCAGGGACTCCAGGATCATGACCTGAGCCGAAGGCAGTTGCTTAACCAACTGAGCCACCCAGGCACCCCAATGCAGTTTCTCTTAATTTCTTGTTCTTCTACTTTATTATTAGTGTGTAGAAATGCAACAAATTTATGTATATTGATTTTATATCTGGGAACTTCCTGAATTAACTTATTAGTTCTAATAGTTTTTTGGTAGAGTCTTTAGGGTTTTCTATATATAATATCATCTTATCTTCAAATATTGAAAGTTTTACTTCTTCCTTTCCAATTTGAATGCCTTTTATTTCTATTTCTTGTCTGATCATTATGGCTAAGACTTCCAGTACTATGTTGAATAAAAGTGGTGAGAGTGGACAACCTTGTCTTGTTCCTGATCTTAGGGGAAAAACTCAGTTTTTCCCTGTTGAGTATGATGTTAGCTGTGGGTTTTTCATATAAGGCCTTTATTATGTTGAAGTATGTTCCCTCTAAATCTACTTTGTTGAAGGGTTTTATCATGAATGGATGTTGTGCTTTGTCAAATGCTTTTTCTGCATGTATTGAAATGATCATATGATTTTTATCCTTTTTTATGTTGTTGGTGTGATGTATTACATTGATTGATTTGTGAATATTGACCTACCCTTGCATCCCAGGAATAGATCCCACTTGATCATGGTCAATGACTTTTTAAATGTATTGTTGGATTCAGTTTGCTAATATGTTGTTGAGGATTTTTGCATCTGTATACATCAGAGATATTGGCTTGTAGTTCTCTTTTTTTGTAGTGTCTTTATCTGGTTTTGGTATCAGGGTTATGCTGGCCTCATAGAATGAATTTGGAAGCTTTCCTTCCTCTTATATTTTTTTGAATAGTTTGAGAAGAATAGGCATTAACTCTTTATTTTTTATTTTTTTTAAAGATTTTATTTATTTATTTGACAGAGAGAGACACAGCAAGAGAGGGAACACAAGCAGGGGGAGTGGGAGAGGGAGAAGCAGGCTTCCCGCAGAGCAGGGAGCTTGACACGGGGCTCAATCCCAGGACACTGGGATCATGACCTGAGCTGAAGGCAGATGCTTAACTACTGAGCCACCCAGGCACCCCGGCATTAACTCTTTTTAAAATGTATGGTAGAATTCACTTGTAAATTCTGTTAGATCCATCCGGTCCAAGGTGTCATTTAAAGCCATTATTTCCTTATTGTTTCTCTGTTTGGATGATCTATCCACTGATGTAAGTAGAGTGTTAAAGTCCCCTACTATTATTGTATTACTATCAGTTACCACCTTCATGTTATTAGCTGCTTCATGTGTTTGAGTGCTCCCAAATTAGGTGCATAAGTATTTACAATTGTTATATATTTTTCTTAGATTGTTCCCTTTATGATTATGTAGTGTCCTTCTGGTTTTTTGGTTTTTTTTTTAAGATTTATTTATTTATTTATTTATTTATTTATTTATTTATTTATTTATTTGAGAGAGAAAGAGAGAGAGCAGGGAAAGGGGCAGAGGGAGAGGGAGAATCCCAAGCAGACTCCCTACTGAGTGCTGAGCCTGACTCAGGGCTTGATCTCAGGTCCCTGAGATCATGACCTGAGCCAAAGCCAAGAGTCAGACACTTAACCTACAGAGCCACCCAGGTGCCCCTGTGGTGTCCTTCTTTGTCTTTTGTTACAGTCTTTGTTTAAAAGTCTATTTTGTGTGATACAAATATTGCTTCCCCCACTTTCTGCTCACTTCCATTTGCATGATAAATTCTTTTCTATCTCTTTACTTTCTTTCTTCTTTTTTATCCCTTCACTTTCAGTCTGCATGTGTCTTAAGTCTGAAATGAGTCTCTTGTAGGTAGCATATAGATCGGTCTTTCTTTTTTATGCATTCTGTTACCCTATGTCTTTTTTTTTCACCCTATGTCTTTTGATTGAGCATTTACTCAATTTACATTCAAAGTAATTATTGATAGATATGTACTTATTGCCATTTTGTTACTTGTTTTATGGATTTTTTTTTTAATAGTTCTTTGTTCCTTTCTTCTCTCTCTCTCTTCTCTCATGGTTTGCTGGCTTTATTTAGTGATATACTTGGATTCCTTTCTCTTTATTTTTTGCTGGTTTCTATTACTGGTTTGTGGTTACCATTAGGTTTGTATATAACATCTTATGCATATAGCAGTCTATATTAAATTTGATAATTTCAAATTTCAAACTCAGGTTTGAACCTTTTCTAAAAGCACTAAATTTTTACTCTCCACTCCCCATGTTTTAGGTATATAGTATCATACTTTATATCCTTTTATTTTGTGAATTCCTTGGTTGATTTTTGTAGATATACTTAATTTTACTGCTTTTGTGCTTCCTACTTTTCTTATTCCTACTTGTGATCTCTCCTTTCCACTCAGAGTGCCCTTTAACATTTGTGTAAATCTGGTTTAGTGCTGATGAATTCCTTTAATTTGTTTGTCTGGAAAACTCTTTCTCTTTCCTTCTATTCTGAATGATAACCTTGCTAGATAGAGTATTCTTGGTTGCAGGTTTTTTCTTTCAGCATTTTGAATATATTGTGCCACTCTCAACTGGCCTGCAAAGTTTCTGCTGGAAAATCATTTGATAGCCTTAAGGGGTTTCCCTTGTGTGTAACAGTTTTCTTTTCTCTTGCTGCTTTTAAAGTTCTCTCTTTGTGACTACTTTGTGCCTCATTAATTATTATGTATCTTGATGTGGACCTCTGGGTTAATTTTGTTGGGGGCTCTCTGTGCCTCCTGGATCTGGATTTTTGTTTCCTTCCCCAGATTTGGGAAGTTTTCAGCTACATTTCTTCAAATAAATTTTCTGTACCCTTTTCTCTCTCTTCTCCTTCTGGGATCCCTACAGTGTGAATGTTATTACACTTGATGGTGTTGCTGAGTTCCCTTAATCTATTTTCATTTTTTATTATTCGTTTTTTCTCTCTCCTGTTCAGCTTCATTGCTTTTCATTACTCTGTCCTCCAGGTTGCTGATTTATTCTTCTGCTTCCTCTAGTCTACTATTTATTCCATCTAATGTATTTATTTCAGTTATTGAGTTCTTCATCTCTGAATTTTTTTATTATTTGTTTTGTTTGTTTTCTATCTCTTTGTTGAGGGTCTCACTGAAGTCCTCCACTCTTTTCTCAAGTCCAGTGAGTATCTTTATGACCATTACTTTAAGTTCTCTATCAGGCACAGTACTCTCCATTTCATTTAGCGCTCTTGTTGTGATTTTGTCCTTTTCTTTCATTTGGGACAAATTCTTCTGTCTCTTCACTTTGTCTAACTCTCTGTATCTGTTTCCATGTGTTAGAAAAGTCAGCTACCTCTCCTGCTCTTAAAAGTAGTGGTAGTATGAAGAAGAGCTCTTGTAGTACCCTGTAGTGCCATGTCACTATAACCTGGTGCTTCAGGGGTGTCTCCTCTTTGTGTTGTGTGTGCCCTACTATTGTGGCTGAGCGCTTTTGCCTTCTGTCCAGTCATCTACAATGGCTCTCTTTGCCTATTGCAGGCAGGATTTGGTCCCTGAGTTGTTAGTGGGCCAGTCTAGGGCTGCATTTACCAGAGATTCAGTAGCACCAAACTGCAGGGCACTTTCCCTGTGTTGTCCCCTGAGAAGCTTTTTTTGGTGGTCAGGGTCCACAATCAGACCAGATGGCTGCCCCAGCCCACTGCTGGGGTCACGGTTGGAGTGGTGTGTGTGGCTTTCTTCCCCTATTCCTAGGGCATGATTCACTTTGGAGGGGCACTGGCCTCTGTCAGGACTGCTTGCACATTTCCAGGCTTGTGGCCCCACTTTGGATGGACTCCTGCCAAGGGCATGTTGGAGGGCAGGGGGTCCACAGGAGAATGCAGGAGTGGGATGCTTGGTGCCAGCAAGGTCTGTGCAGGTTTGCTGTGGGAGGGGACCTACAGCTACCTGGGAAAACTCCTGCTGAGGCATGCTGGGTTGGAGGTGGTAGATACACAGAAGCGTGCAGGGGCAGGGTGCAGTGTTGACAAGCTGGTAGAGAATGTTGGTGCTATGCTGGTTCCCACAGATGTCTGTGTATCTAGGCTGGGGGGCAGGGGAGGGAAATGGTGCCTGCCAGTGCCTTTGCTTTTGGAGAATTCTCCCAAAGATCCCTGCCCCTCAAGTGCATGCTCCAAGATTAGTAAATAAATTTCCTTCCCATATACCCCAGGTGTTTTTCAAACTGCTGCTTCTGTGTTTATCTCAGTGGGGCTGTTTGTTGAGTCATCTCTTCAAGGGTCAGGACTCAGTTTTCTCTGGCTCTCCCAGAGCTGAGCCTGTTGATTTTTAAAGTTCTAGGTGCTTAGCCCCACTGATTGTATGTATTCATGAAGGTAGGCCCCTCTGATTTTCAAAACCAAGTGTTAGGGGGATTCATCTTCCTGGTGTGGGTCCCCCATGCCTGGAGTGCCTGGCGTGGGATCTGTTCCTCTCCCCTGTCTGCAACTGTGTCATCCCTTCCTCCCACAGATAGTCTTGCAGGTCTGTTTGGGTCCCCACTGAGTCTTTGCCCTTCCTACCCTCCTCAGTGTTTGCCTCTTCTTTACATTTAGCTGTGGAGAGTCTGTTCTGCTACACTCTGGATTGTTTTCTGGGTTATTTACACTGATGTGGGTGTTATCTAGTTGTGTTTGTGGAATGAGATAACCCCAGGATCCTCCTACTCTGCCATCTTCCCAAGAAGTCTGTCTTCATTCCTTCTTAAAAATCTGAGATTCCAACTGGTATCATTTCCTTTTGGCCTGAAGAACTTTCTTTAACAAGTCTTGTACTGCTTATCTGCTGGTGGCAAATTCTATTAATTATTAATTATGTGAAAATGGTAGGTGCAGATTTTTTTTTTTTGACACTTTAAAGGTGTTACTCCACTCTCTTCAGGCCTTAATGTTTGTTTGTTTGTTTTTAAATGAGAACATAAGCCATAAATGAAATTTAAAAAGTTCCTCTGAATGTAATGTGACCTTTTTTGTCTGACTGCTCTAAATATTTTCCCTTTACCTTTTGTTTCCAGTATTTGTGCTTCTTCAAACTTCCTCTTCTTCTTCAAGTTAGAAAGACTGAGGATTTAGACTCCTCTACATAATTTCCTCTACAGAATATACTCTTCAGACCCTTTATTCTTTTTTTGTTATTACTTTGTTGAGAGTTTATAGTCATTGCCTACAGGAAGACTAGGCTGGTAGGAGCTTTATTGCCTGAATCAGAAGTGGAAGTTTTCCCTGTATATTTTCATTCCCTATCAGTCATGATACCTGAGACTTCCTACCTATTATACAATAGGTATACTTTGCTTCCAGTGTAGGGCAGATGGACCCTAAAATATAAGAACTATTGAGCTATAAATTAGGCTTTTGTTTAGTTCATAGCAAATCAATAGTCTTGCAACACTGGTGTAATTAAGAGAATAAAGAATTTACGAAATTCTAAAAGCTTCCCTTTACATATCAAGAGCTAAACTGGAGATCTGAGCACAGAATTTTCCCAAAAGGCATAATGTAGAAAGATGCAGTATATGATGACAACAGCTTTCCTGACTGTAAAAAGGAAATAAAGTAAAAGAAGTAAGCAGAAATAGAGAAAATCAGAGGAGATTAGATTAAGTTTTTATACAACCTGGGATTCTGAGAATGGTAATAGAATTTCTATGGCTACTTTGGCTGTCTTTGCCCGAAAGAAACCAAAGATAGGTGGAGAGAGGATCTAAGTTTATGCAGGTTGGTTCCCTGCATCACAGCCATATGCAGAATAGTACAGGAATTGTAGAGCAGCCTTAGAGGAGGATGGATTTGTTATATGAGCCTGAGCTATTGTTCCCAGTTGTCCCTAGCCTGGGCATGGCACTTAGGAAATTCAGAAAATACTTTGTGCCCTAATTGAGAGGCATGGAATTGATTTAGAGACACATGGACTGAATAAATTTGGGATTACGACAAGAAGGCTGTAGAGTATAGGGCATTCATGACCAGAGACAATGATAAAGTTCATGGTTATCAAGTGTGGATCTGCACAATGCTCAAGACCTGGTTCAGGCCAATCACACCTTATCAGGTATCAGTGAAGAATGTCCAAACCAGGGGTGCCTGGGTGACTCAGTCAATTAAGCATCCAACTCTTGATTTTGGCTCAGGTCATGATCTCAGTGTTGTGAGATCAAGCCCTGTGTCAGGCTCCATGTTCAGCATGGAGTCTGCTTGTCCCTCTCCCTCCCCCAACTTGCACTCTCTCTCAAATAAATAAATAGAATCTTAAAAAAAAAGAATGTCCAGAGCTAAAAAAACAAAACAAAAAACCCAAAGAGATATTTTTAAGTAGAAGAGAATTTTAAAATGGCAAGATCCATGTGATTATATGCTACCTTGTACTGACTTTTATTTCCATGAGTCTCCTAGAATGATTAGGCTAGATATATTAAGGACTATGATGAGGGAGCAGAAGGCTAGCTGAGGACAAAGCCAAGCTGACACCCTGCAAACTGCCCCCCGCCCCCACTCCTGGGTGGTATATGTGTGCCGTTCTTCCAGGAAGCTCCCAACTATCTTAATGTTAATGCCTTGCTAGAGGGAAAACACAACCTGAATTTGACAATGGCAAGGCCTCTGGTATCCTGTGAGTCTTCTTTAATTTATGAAAATCCTTTTGAAACCTCCCTTTTCCTTATCTCTCCCAACTCCAAGTATATAATCAGCCACCCTTCACAACCCCAGTGCAGCAGCTCTTTCTGCCCATGGGTCCTGTCCCTGTGCTTTAATAAAACCACCATTTTGCACCAAAGACGTCTCAAGATGTGGTTGTCAGCTCGGGACCTCACCCCACCAAATCTCACCTATATTCCAAAACCCCATCAACTGGGTATCTACTTGTCAATTTGACTTGCAGACATATCAACTGGAAAGCTCTGCATCCTCTCTCCTGCCTCTCTCACCCCTTTGACCTAACAATGCCACTGTTCAAATATTTCATGCAGTTTTACTCACCCAAAAATACAAAGATTTATCTTAAAGGATGTTTTTTGAAGCATAGTTTGTCATTGTTATTTGCTGCCACTTCTGAAAAAAAAAAAGCCAATAAGTGTCTGGGTAAATAAATTATGATCTGTGCATGAATATTCATGATATGTAGCCACTTAAAAATGAGGTAGATTTGTGTTGGTATAAAAAGATCTCCAAGATGCATTGTATGGAAGAAGCAAGGGCTTTATTTATGTAAATATCTTAATATACTTACACAAAACTATATACAGAGTGTGTCTGAGTGATAAAGGTAGGAGAAGACTTACTTTTCATCTTAAATTTCTCTATACTTTTTATGGTTCTTTTTTAACCAGTATATGCATTGATTTTACAATGAAAAGCTAAAATTCATGTCTTAAGCCTTTCTCAGTGTTCTAATGGGAAGAAAAATAAATGTGAAAAAATCGAGTCTTCAATATATATATAGGCTTTTTATAGTGTCTCCCTCTCACTTGTACTAAATTTTTTGTTGTACAGCTATTGGAGAAAACTAATCTAGAGAGTTAAAAAAAATAATAAAGCGTTTAACTCCTATCTTTATTTGGATGACATTGTATTATTCCATATCTAGAGTTTTGTGTTCCAGAGGCTTGGATAGGGATGCTTTCAGCAAAGACAGCAGATAGAATTTATTGTTTATTTATTTTTAAATATGAAGGCCTACAATCTTCTCTTTTAAAGAAACCCATAGCAAAGAGATGACAAAATGATTTGGTGAAAGTGATCATCCTGAGAAGATAAATAGACTCTAAAATTGTTTTGGCCTGAAAAATCAATTCAGTTTTCTACAGGCTTCATGGGAAGAAAATCACCTTTGCTGAGGAAAATACTGTTTTTGCCTCTGAGAGGAACAAACCAACATCAGAGGAAGCAAGACTTTTTAAAGTAATGATACATCCCTCCAAGTAAGAAAGAGCCTTTACAGAGAAATAGGGGATACATACTTATCTTTTTCAGCATTGAATTAATACCTTGTCATCCTTTATTGTTCTCCCAGCTCCAGAGCAGTACTCACTTAGGTATACAGGATAGAGAGGCAGAAAGCTGTCTCATACTGTGAGGGTAACAGACTAATGCCCTAATGAATAAAAACAAAAACCTTGAATATGAGAGAATAGAAGAGAAATGTGTCTAAGAAGTATCTGCTGAGCAGATTATCTTGAGTGGAGAATCAGCAGCCTGCTGTAGCTTTCTTCTCTATGTTGGGTGATCCAGGGGAGGAAAAATTGCTATAGATTTTCTGTAAGAACCAGACAGAAGCATGAATAATCTTCCAGCAACTTGTGGGAAAAGACTAGCCAGAGATATCTGACTTGTGATGGACAATCAAATTGGAACCAGTGCTTCCTTGGGGTGAAAAATGTCAGAATAGGAAGTTGGCGGGAAGGGATTAAGAGGATTTAGAAGATCCAGAAACCTAGTTCAAGTGATCCAGTAGAAAAGAATGAATTGTTCAAGCCCTAAAACCAGCTGAGGGTTTGATGGAGAAGATGGGAAAAGAATTGACATCTATAAGCATTTTCTATTTGTTAAGTGCTGCCATTGTTTTCCCATTTAACCTTAAGAATATCAATGTGAGGTAGGTATGGCTGATGAGGGAGCAGAAGGCAAGCTGAGGACAAAGCACAAGCTGACACCCTGCAACACCAACCCCCCCCAACTTTCAGGTGGGACATGGGTGACACTCCTTAGGCACTCCTGGCTGCCCTAAAGCTCTAAGGGAAGGAAAAACAAATGGTTAACTTACAGATTACAGTCCTGCAGGACATGAGCATCCTTCAGTTTACAAATGTCTTATTGATTCACAAGAAAAAAGCATTCTTATCAATAACCTAACTTCCAGAAGGAAATGTAGATAAAATTAAATGTCCTTATAATCTGCAGCCCCTTGACAAATACTTGAGGCACGAAGAGTATAATGTTCCTCCAGGAAGCTCCCAACTATCTTAATGTTTTGCTAGAGGGAAAAACAACCTTAATTTGACAATTGCAAGGCCTCCAGTATCTTGTAGGTCTTCTTTAGCATTTGAAAGTTCTTTTGAAACCTTCCTTTTCCTTACCTCCCCCAACTCTGCAGTATATAATCAGTCACCCCTCACAACCCTGGTGCAGCAATTCTGCCCACGGGTCCTGTCCCCATGCTTTAATAAAACCACCATTTTGCACCAAAGATGTCTTAAGAATTCTTTCTTGGCCGTCGGCTCTGGACTTCTTCACCCCACCAAACCTCACCTATATTCCAAAACTACATCAACACCTCTATGAAGTAATGGAGCCGATTTTTGACCCACCTTTATTCCGAAGCCTATGGTTTCTCTTCTATACCAGTCCATCTCTCAGTTACATTAGGGCAACCTTAGGAAGCCAAATAGCCAGTGCATCTTTATCATTTACCATCTTTATTTTTTACCATTTCAAGAACTTCTCTCCTCTTCTGCCTTTATTCTCCATTAACCATGTGTTCCAACTCCAGCATTTAAAAATATTTTTATCCCCATAACAGCCCTGAGAGGTAGCTGTTTTTTCTCTTCACGTTATAGATAGAGGAGACCTACTGGTCATTGTAATGGCAAAAAATAATGTTTTGTATTACTGAACAAAGGTGTTCTGGAACTTTAGAGGTAGAATTGTTGACATGTTGGCTTGAGCACAGACTTGAACCCAGGTGTTTGAACTGTTGTACAGAAATTTTAATCTCCACTAGATGGCACTGTAAAAAATGCTTTGAAAAGTATAGTGGCTTCCTCTGGGAGAGCTGTATTTCCTATTAAGCAAATGTGTTACCTACCAGGGAATCTGGGGCCCAATTCTCCTTCATGGCTGGCATCCCAGCTTTTACTCAGAGCTCTCTGTTCTGATGCATCTCTTTAACCATCATTGTCGGGAAGGGGGAGCATGAATGATTTATTACTAATGACTCATCATTAATGAAAATTACCAATGATTAATCTTTAAACCCTCTCCTTCTTGGGAAGTTTGCTTCCTTCCCTATGAAAAGTAGCCATCTGTCCTGCATAACCCTTCTTAATCCCTGGGGAATACCCCTGACCTAGATTCATTTTGGAAATTTGGGAAATTGTCCCAAAGTCGGTAACTGGTTATCCACCGTCCTTTAAGTAAGGAAGAGGGTGGTGATCCATGGGCGTTAATGTCCAAAGATATGCCCTTTGTCACGGAGTCAGGTTAACTCTGGAACAAAATTGCCAAGTTTGACAGACCTAGGGATCAGTTAAAACTTGGAACTGCATATAATCAGTGATGACTATTTTGTTAGTTCTCAGTCATGTGTAAAGATGATTTGTATTGTTTGTTTATTTTCTATTTTCTGTGACTTGATCTTACTAATAAAATCAGCTGTCTCACCTTGGAGACTTTGCCTGGAATGCTCTTGTTTTTCTGTTTGCCTAGATAAGGGAACAGAATATGCAAATCTCTGTGCCCTGTTCAGAGCTCAGCCTAATTATCACTTCTTTCTATACTCCTGTGTTAGGTTAGAAACCAATGTTATATTCTCCCAAAACACTCTGTATTCTCTCAAAGCATTTTGCACACTAATTAGTTATCTGTGATGTTTAAAACATGTCTGTTTTCCCTAGTGGATCAGAAGGACTATTAGTGCAATAATGCTTCTTGTCTTATTCACTACTGATTCCTCAGAGCCTGGCATACCTTACATACAGATGGTGGTAAATAAATGTTTACTAAAACTGAAATGAATGTGTATTTTAGCTTTTTCTCATCAGCTGTCTGGGGAATAAGTTTCACTTGATGAGGTCTATAGTATATATTTCTAAGGTACATTTAGTTTTGAAGGATATGAAAGCCTCGCAGGGTTAAGAAGAGACATATATCCTCTTGGTAATGGGATTAGGAAATTGCCTCCTGTACTGTATGAATGAGATACAAAAGAAAATGCTTATCTTTGTGTTATTTGAACAAAGCACCAATAAATGACTGTTTGTTGGAACTATTATATTGCATTTTTATCTCTTGGGTTTTTGATTAAAATGACAATTAGATAAATCACTTCTCAAATTCTATTTGAATTATAGTTTTGATATGATAAACTCATAAGTTCTTATTCTATCACCATTTTTTTGTTCTTTTTTTTTTTTTTTAACTGATGTATAGTTTGCAATGTCTGCAATAGGATTAATGGAGAGAATTTTGTACTATAGAGCCCTAGGGTTCTACTCAGGGATGTAAACTGACTATATGATCTTATTTGAACCCCCAGAAATTGGGGGCAATTTCTGAGCCTCATCTGTGAAATGAGGAATTTGGTTTAACCTGAGTAGTGTGGCAGGTAGCTTTGGACATGGCCCATAATTATCTCCACTCTTGGCATTCATAACCCTGTGTAATCAATCCTCTTGCCTTGAAAGTGGGCTGAATCCAGTGACTTGCTTATAACCAAAGAATATGGCAAAAATGATGAGATGTCACCTTCCTAATCATGTCTCAAATGATTGTGACTTCTGTCTTGCTGGCACATTCTCTCTACCTCTATCTCCTTGACTTTGATGAAGCTAAATTATTTGAGAGGCCCACATGGCAAGAAGGAGGTCTCTGGCCAAGAGGTAGTGAGGAACTGAAGTCCTCACTCCAAAAGCCCCAGAGACGTAAATCCTACCAAAAAGCATATAAGTGAACTTAGAATCAGATTCTTGCCCAAACAAATCTTCAGATAAGACCTCGACCTAACCACCACCTCAGATTAGGCCACTGTAGCATCGTGAGAGACCCTGAAAAAAGTATGTGGGTAAGCCATGCCTAAGTTCCTGATGCACAGAAACTGAGATAATAAATGTTCAGTGTTTGAGCTTATAGGTTTTAAGACTTCTACATCCCACAACCCAGGTCCTCCTTCCTTTTAAGGGGGTATGACTTTAAAAGAAAAATAAAATGTGTTGGGGGCAGACTTTGTTACCCAGCAACAGATAACTAATACAAGTGGTTTTCAAACTGATTGATGGTCTCATGCATGGCTGACCACCTGTAGAGCTCCCTGTCCAGAGATATCTCCCCTCCTTTCACCCATTTATGTACAAACATGTATAATACCTGTAGTACCTATGATACTGCTTTCTTTAAGGCTAATAAAATGAAAATCTCTGATAAGATATGCAGTTGTCAGAGAGAGGAAGCAGAGCAATTATTGATGAGTCTTTGGGCTAATCAGTCAACTCTCTTAAGCCTCAGTTCTTCATTTGTAAAATGAGGAGGCTGGAATAGAGCTGGGTTCTCAGAGTGTGACCCCAGATCAGCAGCATTAGCATCATATGGGAACTTGTTAGAAATGCAAATTCTCAAGACTCACCCCAGATCTATGGAATCAGAAACTCTGGAGGTGGGGCCCAGGATTTGAGGTTTAACCAGCCCTCTGGGTAATTCTGACACATATAAAAGTTTTAAACCCCTGGGTTCAAAATTCTCTAATCCCTTATAGCTCTGTTAATACTGATCATAGTAATTACAAGAAATGTTTATTGATCATGTGCCAGGAATTGTGACAGGACTTTATATTCATTATCTCATTTAATCATCACAATATCCTATGAAGCAGATACTTATTATCTTCATTTCCAGTAATATCTCTAATACCTTTGCTTCTTAAGGGCAGGGGTGATTTTTTTTTTTCATCTCTAAACTTCTTTAAACCTTGCACAGAATTCACAGTTTCTTTATACGTGTGTGTGTATGTTTCTGTGTGTATTTTAGTTAATTGGTACTCAGTAAACGTTTACAATGAGTAAATGAACAAATGAATTTATGAATAAAAATAGTAGGAAGGCATAGCTGAGATCATTAAGTACAGAGGCTCATTAGAAGGTAAGGAGATGAAAGCCTGGGACAAGTTGGATATTTTCATATCCCCTTAAATCAATATTAAGAGGGCACCAATCTGCTTACCTATGAGGCTGGTCTTGATCAGAAGGTAGCCAACCTCTTGATTCCTACTAATTTCAATTTGCAGGCATCAGCTATGGAAGAATCTAATATGATATTTATTCATTTTCTCTGGAGAGTGACCCTGGGAGAGAAATTATTTTATAGAAATAAATTTATATCTCAAAGGGATAAGCAAAGATTTGAAATGGTATCTCAGACATACTCATTAGAGTAAGTCCTGTGCCTTCTAGAATCTAGAGAAGGGACGCTGAAACCTTAATAGGTACTGTTCCTCATTCCTTAGATCTTTTCGTTGAGTTAGCAAGGTTATTTGGGTTTGTCTCCACATCATTTCCAGTCTTTTTGTCAATTAAAGGAAACAACAGGGTATTTGGTACTGTTAAACATCTCAGTAATTAAGTATACATTTAGAACTTACTTTGAACTGAGCAACATGTTACACATTACTTAGAATTATTGTAACGCTACCCCTGATACGTGTGTGTCTCTGTGCGTGTGTGTGTATACACATGCACATGTGTACACTCTTTTTCTTCTCCTCTTCTTTCCTCCATAACAGTGGCAAACACGGTTCCAATCTCATTGCAGATCTTTTCTTAAAATTGTCCTGTAAGGAAGATACAGTTGCTATTGTGATTTTGCAGATGAGAAAACTGTACCACAGTGAAGTTAAAGCATCTTGCTTTAAGTCACAGTGGTGAGTTGGGATTCAACCCCATTCAGTCTGACTCTAAATCCAAGGCTTTTAGCTATTATTTTAAATACTAATCTAACTAGATCAGAATTTAAGATTCTGATTGGGCTCTACTTAATAGTGGCTGCTGTCACTGTCTCAGTATAGATTAGAAACATGTAATTGTGACTTTCTCATTCTCTTGTAGCAGAAGTTAAACGTAAGTCTGCATGACAGAATGCTTGGTATATTCTCTCTCTCTCTCTCTCCCCCTTCCTCCCTTCCCTCTCTTATATACATATGAAACTCTCATTGACTAGTAGTTAATTTGACTTTAAAAGAGCTTCCTTTTAGGAAGCCTTCCTCTTAGGTTTAAGAGGTTTAAACCAAGGCCCAGATTACTAGATGGGTTTACACTTGGTATTAGGACCCAAGCCCAGTTATCAATAAGATGTGTATTTGTTTCTTACGCTGCTATAACAAATTACTCCAAACTTGGTAGTTTTAGTCAATATGAATTTATTTTCTTATAGTTCTATAGGTCAGAGGTACAAAGGAGGTCTCACTAGGATGAAATCAAAGTGTCAGTGGGGCCCTACTCCTTTGGAAGGCGCTGTTTTCTTCTTTTCCAGCTATCAGAGACCACCTGTACTCTTTAGTTCATGGACTCCTTCTCCATCTAAGTACCCAAGTTCACTGCTTATAGTTCTACTTTCCACATAACTATAGGACAAATCCAGTGAGCTTTCTGACATTATATACAAAAGATACCTTTTCCTATAGTTCTTACATATCCTTCATTACCTTCTGAACCCTCCCCAGAAATGTCTTTAATGTCCATTTTTCTACCAACAGTCTTTTTATGAAGGTTTAGGTATTCTCTAAGATGATACAGATCTTTTTTGTGCCAGAATCCTCCTTTCCTTTGGAATTCTCACATCCATATTTCTTTCTTTTTTTTTTTTAAGATTTATTTATTTATCTGAGAGAAAGTACATGCAGGGCAGAGGGGAAGGGAAAGGGACAAGCTGACTCCATGCTGAGCATGGAGCCCGATGTGGGGCTCAATCCCAGGAGACTGAGATCATGACCTGAGCTGAAACCAAGAGTGGGATGCTTAACCGATTAAGCCACTCAGGTGCCTCCACATCCATATTTCTAACAGTCTGTTCGAAGCAATATAGATGTTTTCTATCATTCTGCTCAAAATTCTTACAGCCTTGGCCTATTTCCTAGTTCCAAAGCCATTTCCACTTGTTTGGTTATTTGTTATACCAACATTACTCTAACAGGTAACAAAATCTGTATCAGTCAGGGTTAAACCAGAAAAACAGAATCAGTAGTAGATATATTTTAAGAGACTTATTGTAAAAAAATTGGCTTAAGCAACTGTGGGGACCAGCTAAGCAAGTCAAAAATCCATAGAGCAGGCTGTTAGGAAGGGCAGGCTGGAACACTTGGGCATGGCTGAAGCTGGTTCCGCAGTTGGAATTTCTTCTCTGGGAAACCTCAGCTCTGCTCTCAAGACCTTTTAATTGATTGAATCAGACTTACACAGATTAGTTAGAAAAACCTCCCTTATTTAAGGCAAACTGATTATGGGCTCTAATCACATCTAAAGATCTCTTCATAGCAACTTCAGGATCAGTGGTGGAGATTATAGCCTAGCCAAACTGACACATAAAACTGACCATCACAAGATGGTACCTAAATTCCCATTTGTCATTGTTCCTTGTTAGCAATATATCTTTTAGAGTCCTGAAGAAGAGGAACAAATATTTGGACCAAAAACAAGATGGGAACATTGCCTGTGTCCCCTAATTTTGATATCATCAACCCCCCCACCATTAACACTAAGCAATATAATTAATGCAAATATACTTAAAGCAATTAGAAAACAACATAAAATAACATGTATTTAATGGTTATATTGTATGGAAAAGACTATCTCAGGTGTGTTCATAGGAAGTTAACTGTTGATTAAATTAAGGAAAGGTTTAATTGAGAAAGTAGAGTATGATATAACAGGGCTTGATTATAGGTAGAAGGAAGAAGCTATGGCATATCAAGCAGAGGAATAGTTTGGAGATAGAAACAAGGAGGGTATGTAGAAGAAACACTGAGAAGACAGCTCTCTCTCACCCTTATCTTCAGGACAGTTGAGATTGGCTGTGTATATTATGGGGACCATTGAAGCCTGTGCCATGGAATTTATATTTGAAGTAATATGTAAGAGTCATGATGGAAACATTCTACAAGAAAGGTGAATCTGGCAGAGGTGGGCAAAATGGACATGAAAGGGCAGAGGTTCTTATCATTGGATTGGCATGATGGGTCAGGGACCATGACAGATGGAGTGGGGGTAAAAATGCAGAATAGAAGGCAGATATGAATGGCATTTTGAAGCAAGATACAAAAGGCATGTGACAGAGTGAACACTGGAGTTAAAGAATTGGCATGAGTAAAAATTGATGCCAAATATTTTGTATTGATTATATGTTGGGTTGGAATTTTATACTAATATAATCAGGACTCCATAAATTCTGCCTTAATCCATCCAGGTTTCCTGCTTCTGAGGCCACTAAGTAAGATACTAAAGCCACTAAGAAAGGAAGTAAGAGGAAGCAGAGTAAAACTATTATTAGCAGAGGCTTCTGCTTGTAACTCCAGTACAAAATAGCAGTAAGCTAGGATGAACCATGTGGAAAACTTTGTAAGACACCAGAAGCAGCCTATATATAGCTTAGATCCAAAGCAGGCCAAACAGCTTTCTATGTTTATTAAGTTCAGCCTGGATAAGAGGTCTTCCACTGATGGTGTGGAAAGACCAATTCATAGTATACCCAGTGCCAGGGGAACTGTGCTGCTGGCTCCAGGCATGAATGAAAAGAAAATATTCATAGAAGAGAGAAAGAAGTGTTGCACAGAACATCTCTGAGCCTTCACCCTTTTGACCTAGTTAACTAAGGAAAAGAAATTGCAGCCTCAAAAGCAGTAAATGTTATTCCATTTGAAACTCCAGTCCTAGAAAATGTGGCAAACTCATCCTTGAATTTAACCAATCCCACTATTTTTTGGTAGGTGGTATTTCTTGCCTTTTTTCCTGGCTCATCCTAAGAGATAGGCCTAGGGATGCCATGAGAACCTTACTTTCCACTACAGGAACATCATTTTAAGGCTGATTAATTGGCAAGATAGTGGCAACATTGAGAAAAGGGATGGAGGAGGGAATTCTATTTGGAGTGAGAGGTTAACATATTAGACAACGTCTATGCACCAGATGACATAGCACACTCAAATTGAATGACTTTTAAGTGACTGGACAGGGTTTAAAGAGCATGAGAGCTATTAATCACTTCTTATCCTGAAAGATCAGAAGGAGAAAAAAGTGTAATCCAAGAAGGATGGTTGGCTGTGTGGAGAGAACAGGTTGAAGAGAGCTATGGCTTTGGGCCATAGTCAACACTGGTAGGGCACTAGGGGAATATGTACTCCAACCTCACTCTTCTCCCACCCTTGAATCTTTTGTTGATGTCCCCATTGACCACTGACCATAAAAAGCCTATTCATGAAGGTCCCATAAGTCAGCCTATGTGGGCACAGAGAAAGGTAGAGGGAGGTTCTGGAAGGGCAACCATAAGTTTCTAACATAGATAGATTGTGAACTAAATGGTGAGTGAGCTAATAGTTGGAAATGGCTCTCAGCTTATAAGAAGAGTAAGCTTGGTGATCGAGATTTGGGATACAACTTATGAAACGTTTAATCAGTAAGAAAAGACAGAGTTTTTACTAAATATTTATTATGTACCGGGCATAGTGCTAGGCATTTTCATATGTTACCTCATTTATTCTTCACAATAACTCTGTAAAAGAAGAATTAACATTCTGAGAGATTTGCTAGTTCATGGGTCTCAAACTGGCAGCCCAAGGGCTGAGCATCTGTGTTTCCTTTGGCCTGCACGGTGCTTTAAACGTCAGAAGATTTCACATAAAAATGCAGGTTTCTGGCTTCTCTGGAAAAATCAGAAGACCTGGCAGTAGCAAGCTTACATTCCTGCAAGCTAGAATTGTGTGGTAACTTTCCTCTTCAGATTGGACATGAACTTTGGCACATTCTCCACCACTCCCTATTTGTGTTATAACTTCCAGATTAATTGATTGAGATTATCAGCCAAATATTTTAATTTGCAACTCTGATCTACGCCCTCTTATTTTACAGATGAATAAATTAAATCATGGAGAAATTGGATGACTTGTTCAAAATTTCACAGCTAGATAATGCCAAAGTTGGCCCTAGAACTTGTCTTAGGCTCCTGCATCAAGCTATCTGTGAAATCTAAAAGTTGATTACTACGAATTTTACGGTAATCGAGGCAGTGTGGTGCTGGCTTAAAAACAGACAAATACGTCATCAGAACAAAATAGAATCCAGAATAAAACCACACATACAAGGTTAACTGATTTTCAACAAATGTGCAATTCAATGGGGAGAGGAAAATCTTTTCAACAAATCGTGCTTGAACAACTGGGCTAAACACATGGAAAAAAGTAACATCTATCCCTACCTCTCATCATACACACAAATTAATTCAAGATGGATCATGAAATGTAAAAGCTAAAATTATAAAGCTTCTAGACGAAAACATAGGAACATGCCTTTGTGACTTGGAAAAAGCAAAAATTTATTGGAGAGGACACA
>NC_138379.1:25949719-25982221 GCF_054177405.1 Leptonychotes weddellii
GTAAAAGTTGGGTATTCATCTTTTCTGATGGCTGAGTAATATTCCATTGTATATATGGACCACATCTTCTTTATCCATTCATCTGTTGAAGGGCATCTCGGCTCTTTCCACAGTTTGGCTATTGCGGACATTGCTGCTATGAACATTGGGGTGCATATGGCCCTTCTTTTCACTACATCTGTGTCTTTGGGGTAAATACTCAGTAGTGCAATTGCTGGGTCATAGGGTAGCTCTATTTTTAAATTTTTAAGGAAACTCCACACTGTAAAACAAGTATTTAAAAGAATTGTTGCACTTCTTGTGTGACATAATGTGAGAGGATCAGGAGTGCTTAATATGGGAATATGAGAAAGTAGAGACATTGAAGAAGTGGCAGCAAGAGATAAAGTGTTGGCAGAAATACGGTAAGAGGTTAAGATATTCTGAATCTTTCCCAAGGCTCCAATAACAGCCTATTTAATTTGGGTCTATAAAGTTTACTTGGAAACTTACTAAAATCCTCTTCTCTTAAGCTTCAGTAAACTAATGATTCAGATTACTGAAGCTATTTCTTTTTGAAATTTTGAACCCTCTCAGAGGCTTTGTTTAATTCTCTGTCTATGGCATGCTCTGAAGCTTAATATTTTTCTCCCCAGTCTTAGTCATATGAGGGTTTCTGGCCTTGGTCATCAAACTCTGTTAAGGCAATAGCTCCACACAGCGTTGGCTTAAAACAGTCCTGTGTTTATAATGCCGTGGAACCTGCACTCAGAAACACCCATAGTCTTTTTTCCTGATTGGATCAATTCTTGAGGTACAAAAAAGGGTGAGTACAAAGTTGAATGAGGTCGTTTTTCATTTTCCCCTTGCCATTTGGATACCAGGTCTTTTCAGCTGCATAAGCAGACATTGGGTTTCCTAATGGTGAAATTTTCCTCTCTTCCCTCCTAAAATACTCACTTTAATGAATTATTGTATTCTTTTTAAAAAAAAAAATTATTTATTTATTTGAGAGAGAGCATTTGAGCAAGGGAGGGGCAGAGGGAGAGGGAGAGAGAGAGAATCCTTAAGCAGATTCTCTGCTGAGCGTGAAGTTCACTGTGGGGCTCAATCCCAGGACCCTGAGATCATGACCTGAGCCAAAATTAAGAGTTAGCTGCTTAACCCACTGAGCCACCCAGTTGCCCCAGAATTATTGTATTCTTGATTCCTTTGTGACAGCCATTTGTTTATCTCTATCATGTAAGAGATTAAGAGTAGAATTCTTCCAAATAAACAAATGAAAAAAACAGACAAATATGGAGTACTAACTGGTGGTTGCCTGAAGGGAGGAGGGGATGGGTGAAATAAAGGGGATTAGTAAGTACAAACTTCCCATTATAAAAAGAAAAATAAGTCCTGCAGATGAAAAGTACAGCATAGGGAATATAGTCAGTAATATTGTAATAAGGTTGTGCAGTGACAGATGGTGACTACACTTGTGGTGAGCAGTGAGTAATATATAGAACTGTCAAATCAATATGTTGTCCACCTAAAACTATATCACATTGTATGTGATATGATATATGATATGATATTTTTCTATATGATAGAACAAATCTACCATTTCCACTTATAAGCCATCTTTGGTTTTCTTGACATAGTCTTGCATTTTGATCCTAAATTTGCTCTCTCTTTCTACTCCTTAGATGTTATCATTTCTGTGTCTATTATGCCCTGAAGATTTTTTTCCATGTCTTTTATGCCCTGAAAGTTAGTGAACATTTGAATTTGGGCAGCAAGGTGATGACCAATCTCCTTTTCAACTTCATTTCCTTTTTTAATTACTTTTTGAAGATGGGAACTTACCTTAGTTCCTTGGAGAAGCTGAACAGCCAAATGGGAGTTCAGCTCCTAGGGGAAAAAGAACGTAGGAACACAGAATAGCACACTTGGCATATATATGTTCCTCACACAGCCTCGTGCACAGCTCACCTGATATCTTCACAAAATGGCTCTAAGCTATGGTCATGTAAAATACGTTTTCTGATGAATAACTTAGAAGGTGCAAAATGAGCTATATGCTGTCAACCTTCTTTCATTGTTGAGAGACAGGTTGAAGAAAACATGAACTGTATAAGCAAAGACTATGGATCTAACACAGTGACATTTAAATCCTGGAACTTTCTGTGGGGTGGGTTTTTGTGTCTGTTGAGGCTTGTATCTTCTATTTGAGCTCTTCTGTAGAGCTATTATTACTGTTGTCATTTGAAATCACAGAACAACTTAGGATGACAAGGAAAATGGAGAGAAGAACTTGTGGATTTACAAACAAAAGCAGACCAAGCAGCAAATATAGCTGCTACCCACCCTCAAAATTTCTCCAGGTCCTATTCTCCCTCATCAAAATCTGACGAGTTTTCCCAAGGCATTGTTTGGTGTTCCCCAGTTTTGATAAGGTGATATACTACACTTCTTTTTTTTATTATATATTTTTAAATATTAGGATCATATCACAGATAATTTGTAAAACAGGAAATCATTAATAAACAAAAAGTATTATCCATGAATTTGCAGTGGGTTCCAGGCTCTGTAATTCTGCCATTTTGTCGTGAGAACTGCTGTGAGGTTTGGTATTTTCCTTGTTTTACAGATGGGGCTGAGAAAATCAAATAACATGAATAAGATCTGCCACTGGCCAAGTACAGGACTAGCATCAAAAGCAAGTCTGCTGGACACTGAAGCACATGTCGTCTCTGTTCTTGCTGGGCTTCGTTATGGCTTGTTGGCCCAAGAGTAAGTAATATCCTGACTTGAGCCAAGTTCTCTGCTTACGAGGAAGGGACAGTTAGATAATATGAGACTGACTTTCTGGGAATTACAGCAAAGATTCATTTAAATTTTTCTGAGCAGGGGATGATAACATGATGGAAAGAAAGTTCTGGAAAGGTGAATGTACCATGCCATTATGCAGGATGGACTGGATGCAAGGACACTAGGCTGGGAGGCTGTCATTTAGATCCAGGTGTGACTCCATAAGGGTCTCAGCTAAGCATTTTATTACCTTATACAGTTTTCACTTTCTCTTCAGAGGTCAGTGCAGTTTTCACAAGGATATTGCTCTGAGAGGTACCATTTTGGATTTACTTTGGTTCCAATTTTTTTTTCTCCTAGTATGTTCTTTGGCCTCAGGGTGACTGCAAGTGAAATATGGTCTCTTAGCCACTCTTTTTTTAATTCCCTTATCCCACTCATCCTTTAAGCCTGTTTAGTTCACTAATTAGAACACAAGAGACTCTTTTTTAGCATAGGCTGAGCCTCTAGTCTTCAGCCTGATAAGCCCTTTGCTGTTGCAGTTGGAGATGGAGGTGTTTGGGGGTTGCTAAAGGAGGTTATTTTCTGTTCTGGCTGAGACCCGTTATCTATCCTGCCTTGGAAATTATAAAACAGAGCTCAGTTCCTTTCACTTGGGGACTGGGTCTTGGGCAGCCTTTCTGCCATCCCCAACCACTCTTCCTGGCCTTGCTGTATAGTATCAACCAGATGCCCCTGGGAGCTCAGGGCTGCAGCAGGCTGGCAGCATCACCTCCTATTTCTTTCCTTCCCAGGCTCTAATTCAGGAGCCTCGTTTACCTGCAGAGAATGGTGATCCGTCTGTCAGCTGGCAGCCTGAAGCTATACTTTTTCTGTCTGATTCTATCCGTGCTCATTATTTACTGTTCTGTTTAGCTGAGTGTTATGTGGAAATTTTGAGATGTTGCAGGGAATCAGCCAAGTCTTAACATATCTAGGAGTTGCAGGTTCCATACAGCTGTTTCCCAGCTTCACCTTGGTTAGAGCCCACAAGCCCAAATGCCTGCATCTCAGAGGAAACATGAATGTTAAGTTGAAAGTGTCTTATACATTTGGTAAAATTGAAGGTCTACTTAGGCTGCTTCTCTTCTTTGCTCTTCATCCAGCCTCCCTTTTCTGTCACCATTAACTACTAATGTTTTATCAAGGTGGAATGAGATATATTAAAGTAAGAATCAGGGAAATTTGAAGAAGAAAATAGTATCGCTTTGAAACGGATTTGGAAAAGCAAAGTGCAGCCACTGTTGGTCACCGCCCCCACCTGCACTTGGTGTTTAAGAACTTACAAACCTCTATTTTTTGCAAGTAGCCTTCTCCTTCTTCTTCATAGATTCTATGCCTTCCCAATGACTGCCTTCTGGCATAATTATAGGGTCCCCTGAAAGTGTGGTAACAGGGCACAGTGCCCTAACTTATCAAATTCTGGAGACACTGAAAAAATTCTGTATTTGCCAATTCCTTGCCCATTACAGTATAAACAAAGACAGTGAAGTTAGCTCCCTCTAGAGGTGTCCACTTGCAAATGTTGTTGAGCCACTGGGTGAGCTGGGGATTGGAAGCTGCCAGAATTGGAGCCACTGAAGAATCCTCATCTCTAACAACTCTGGGGAATCCCATGGTGGTATCTGATAGGCATGGATTTAAAAAATGAATTAGCAGTAGAAAGAGATGCAAAGTAGAAAGTAAAGTAAGACTGATATGCCCATTTCAACGCTTAAGGCAAAAATACCCCTCAGTCCCTGTCCAGTTTTAGGGTTTGGTTACCCCTCCAGTGTCGATGCCTCCATATGCAAAATTTACCCCAAGCATAGGAATTAAGTAGAAGCTTTTGGAAAACAGTTTCGTTAAGTCTTCAGGAAGATGGACTTTCACTCTTGGGTCTAGGGCTTAGTTATAATATGTACTTTTTCTACCATGATGGTGTAGATGTAGAAAAGCAGACACAGGCCAACAAACACTTTAATACATAAAATGGTCCAACTTGGAAAAAGGCACCTTGATTCCTTCATTTCTGAAAAAAGAGGTTCAATTCCCCACATTCCCAGCTCAGTCTGATCAAGCAATTACAATGACCATCAGGATCTTTCTCTCATTTATGCTCCTCTCCAATCTCAGTCACGGTTCTGGGTCTGTTCCTTTCCAAATATACACTTCTGAGAGGACCAAATATAATGAGAATTGTAAGGGGAAGTAAAATTTTTGAAAGGAAAGCACCGAGGGTATGGCCCAAGCATATAAAAATGAACAAAGTAAGCAAGTGACTTAGCTTATGAGACATTTTCACTGTTTCTTGTTTTTACGTGCATGTGAGGAGGCACTTGGGTCTTGGTATTACAGTCATGTTGTCCTTATGGAAGTTTCCCTTGTTATTTGCTCTGAAATATGATTTGACTTCCTATGAGTAGAAGGAAGTTCAGTGGGGTTAGGTTATAGACAGAAACTAGTCTAGGCTCAGAGAGAATGAATTTCATAAATGATATAAAATTCCTGTCATAAACACAGGTCAGGGGTAGTGGAAGCTTAGATGCCAAGTGTCCACCATCCTAGAACATCTTGTCCCTCTTTGAAATGACCTCTAGTGCATGCTACATCTAGTTTCATATCCAGGTTCTTCATTCAGTTTGTTCCCTAAACTCACTGGGAACCCCCCAGAGTAATATTAACAGCTGCCACCTCTGTAGTGCCTATTATGTATTATTATGATCTAAGCATTTTATGTGCATTTACTCTTCACCACAACCCTATGAAATTAGTTTATCACCTCTGTTTTAAAGGTGAGGAAACTGAAGCATAGGAAGTTTAAGAAAATTGTCTGAGGTCATAATTGGTATGTGGCAGACTCAGAATTTAAACCTAGGCAGTATGGATCTAGAGTCCCTGCTTGTAACCACTACTCTATACTCTTTCTCTAATTAATGCAATAGGTATTCTGATCTCTCCAAGGGACCTATCCCCTCACACACATCAACTTTAATAACTCTCTCTCTCTCCCTCCCCTCTCCTCCTCTTCCTCTCTGTCCTCCTTTCCCTCTTTCTCACCCTCTCCCCCCTTCTTTCTTCCCTCCCTCCCTTTTCTTTTTAGAGAGAAGCAAAAAGATACATGCAAACTATAAGACATCTCAATAATTGATTTCATTTTTTCCTATTACACTTCCATTAAACACTACTTTCTAAGGCTCATGTTGTTCTAATATTAAAGTGCATAATAATAAGTTTACATATTATGTGAGAGCCAAAGAGGAAATGGTCTAAGAAGGATAGATTCAGAATCCTGTGTAGAGAGAGGAGAGGAAAAGAGGAGTAAGATAAAAGAGCAGAGTCAAGGCAAAGTAATTGGGCAAGTAGTAGAATATTACCGTTTCTAGAATTAGAACATTTAGGTTATAAAATTAATTGAGCAATCAAGTATTTTGTGTCTACTGTGTACCAGGCATAAAACTGAGCACTGGAGATAAAAAGGTGGTTAAGGCATAGTCTCTTTATCTAAGAACTTTATGTTTATCACAAGAAAATAAATATCTGGAAAAAACTAAACTTTATGAGTTAGCCTCCTGGTCCTGGCCTCTCTCTGCCCCCACCCACTCTTCCCCTGGGAGGAGGAGTGACTTTTTGATTTGGAACTGCATGTGTGTGGCTTAGCCCTCTCTAGGATCTTCTTGGGATCTGTCTGCCTGGAAGAAGCATGCATTGTGGTCTGCTGTCTGGGCCATGGATAGGTTGAGTGGGGGTAGATCCTGCTCCTGTGAACTAGACATGTAGTTTCCCAGCTCTGTCTATGACTAACTGTATAAGGTGACTTCTTATGTACAGAATTAATAAGACCATTTTTGCCACACACATAAGCCATGTGTTCCAAACCAATTTTAAATAACAATTAAGCTAACATTTTAGTTACCATCTGTACCCCTATTCCTAACTTTCAATTATATTTGAACTCACAGAGGCCTGTTTCTTGAATCCTCAAGCCGGAACAGTTTACATAATGGTCCTGGGATTTTAGTGAACCCAAGCAGTCCCTCAACTCCTCCATTATAAAAATGGGCTGAGGAGATTGATTCAACCCTGGCCCAGCAATATCCTCATTGCCAAGGAGAAGTGAGTAATAGTTTATGATTCATGGACTGATTGGTAATCACTATCAGGATTACTAAAAATTCATCTGGAATGCTTTGTAAAACTAAAAAAAAAAACAAAAACAAAAAACCTTTAGCATGTGTTTCACTGTTTTTAGTAGCTTGTCAACACCCTAGAAACTGAGGTTTTAGCTGACAAAACTCTGAGGGTGAGTGTGCACTGAATTAGGGTAACACTGGTACATTGCAGAGGTGGGAAGGGCTGTCATAGCTCTTCTCACTGACTTGTCTTCTCTTTGTAAGCTCATTTATCATTCAAGGCATCATAACCCCTGAGAAGTCCTCTGTGCTCCCCCATTGTTATTCCACAGCACCCTATGATACAGTGCTGTGGCACATTATTCTGATTGTGTGTTATCTTGTCTACATTACCAGAGGGTAAACTCTAAAAGGGCAGGAATTGTGACATGTTCACCTTTGTGTTGGCCCTCAAGATATATTATGGAAAGGAAGGAATATGCTAATTTAGTTTGAAGCATCCTCAACCAGGATAGAAGCAGGTATCCGAAGGAGATAGGAACAGAAGACATAACTGGAACTTTGGAAAATAGACATCAAGTGACAGAGGATAAATGCATGCATATGTGTGTGCAATGGAATCAGAATCTAATCATTTTCTTCAAAAGTGCAAGTCCTGGTATTTGCATGTTGAGTACAGTATTATAGAATGAGAAGACTGTGGCCCATATGAGCAATTTAATTCCAGCGGCACTGTTAGTAGAGATGAATCCAGATGACTAAATATACCAAACAAGAGCCTCCAAGAACACTAGGTATAGTTTTGGACATGGGTATATGGCTGTGAGATGTGAGAACTTAAAAAAGCTTCTGAGGATGGTATTAAAAAAGAATAAAAAAGAAAAAAAAAACAAGCCCAAGATGGAGTCATTTGCCTCTCAAGACAGCAAACCAAGATTTCATTATGGTTTCAACCTATCCCAGGAATGTGGCCTTTTAAAAGTCAGTCTGAAATTTCTTGATCTGTATTGAGGTCATCTGTGTAATTAAAAACAACAACAACAAAACATAAAAGACCCCTGATATTTCCTTCCCCTGCAAAAGAAGATGTCCTGGGGCACCTGGGTGGCTCAGTTGGTTAAGCGACTGCCTTCGGCTCAGGTCATGATCCTGGAGTCCCTGGATCGAGTCCCACATCGGGCTCCCTGCTCGGCGGGGAGTCTGCTTCTCCCTCTGACCCTCCCGACCCTCCCCCCTCTCATGCTCTCTCTCTCGCAGTCTCTCTCTCTCAAATAAATAAATAAAATCTTAAAAAAAAAAAAAAAAAAAGAAGATGTCCTGGCCTGAACAATCCTTTTATTTTCTTTTGTCAGTAACTTCCTTGCCCCACTGTCCTGCTTATAAAAACCTTCCATTTTGTACAACTCCTCAAAACAGCTCTGTAAGCTCATTCACCATTCTTGCTAGATGGAATGCTACCTAATTCATGAATCACTTAATAAAGCCAATTAGATCTTCAAATTTATTCAATTAAATTTTGTTTTTTAACAATGGATACCAGACCTGTAGAGAGGGGTGAAAAACTTAGGCTTTCTTAGCATGAAGAAAACAGAGTGGGTAGTAATTCAATAATGATTCTAAAATACATGAAGATTTATTCTGTGGGGCTGCAGAATCCACAATGTATATGTGGCTTGATATGTTATTCTACAAACACTTCTCAACATTTATCCTTGAGAGAGTTTAAGTATTTTCACATCTATTTTGTAATACACATTATTGACTAAGTTAAAGAAGGGAATGGAAACTTGTGGCATATGGAATTTGAGTTTGTGTGGAGCAGTTGAAATGATTGCCTGACTTAGTTGATTAGAAAGGACATAGTTTAGCTTGGGTGCTGGGCTTCTGTGACCCAGGCAGATCGTAAAAGCTTGATGTAGGCAGTAAGAAGGATTGGGTGATTATGAGAACTTTAAAGAAAACACTGTCACCCAATGTGAAAACAGAAAAATAAATGGAAAATGAAAAATTGAAAACAATGGAAACAAAAAAATTAAACTCTACCCAGAAGGTAGTATTGTTAACACACAAAAGACAACATGTTCTAGAAACTAAAAGTCTTTTTTTTTTAAAGATTTATTTATTTATTTATTTGAGAGAGAGAATGAGATAGAGAGAGCATGAGGGGGGAAGGGTCAGAGGGAGAAGCAGACTCCCCGCCAAGCAGGGAGCCCGATGGGGGACTCGATCCCGGGACTCCAGAATCATGACCTGAGCCGAAAGCAGTTGCTTAACCAACTGAGCCACCCAGGCACCCTAGAAACTAAAATTCTTAATGGTCATCAGTGGCTGCTTATGATGTCATAGAAACCATAGGCTTATCAAACCTTCATATCTTGAGAGTTATTTCCTCCAAACAAATCGATAATCTCAGCAACCCTGAAATCCAATTATCAGGAAGTTGAGCCAATTTTATTCCCTTATGGCCTTGAGCAGTTACTGTTTCTTTGAGTGTACATTGTTCAGGCCTTTCTGCATCCCTCTGACAGTGCTCCCTCATCACTGTCTCAGCCTGTTCGCTCATCAGCTCGTTAGTCTTCATGTTGTGCTATTGTTAATGCATTTTGCGGATTAGGAAAGTGAAGCTCAGAGAGGCTAAGAATTCATTCAAGGAGACAAAATTATCAAGGAGCTGAGCTGGATTCAAACCTAAATCTAGGGGCACCTGGGTGGCTCAGTCATTAAGCATCTGCCTTTGGCTCAGGTCATGATCCCAGTGTTCTGGGATCGAGCCTCGTGTTGGGCTCCCTGCTCAGTGGGAAGCCTGCTTCTCCCTCTCCCGCTCCCCCCGCTTGTGTTCCCTCTCTCGCTGTGTCTCTGTCAAATAAATAAAATCTTAAAAAAACAAAAAACAAAAAAAACAAAAACCTAAATCTATTTGACTCAGGATCTTTATTTCTAAAACACCAAATTGTGCCACTCCCATACTTGGCCCCATGCCAGCACTTATCTGACTGCTCTCACCCCACCACTGGCTAGATTCTGGAGTAAGCCAGAGGAGATGGATAGGCACACATAGTGTCTGTCGCACTAAGTATCTGGGTAAGCGTTATCAGAGTTTTTATGTCTTGCCAGTCTGTTGGCTATAAAATGATATCTTATTGTGGTTTTAATTTTCATTTCTCTGATTATTAATGAAGCTAACCCCTCTGGATACATTTGTTGGCCATTATTTGTGTTTCATGTGAAATGCCTATTTTTATCTTTGGCCCACATTTTATTAGATGTTTTTAAATTTTGTCTTATTTATTTGTAGGACTTGTTTGTTAATTCTGAATATGTGTCAGAGAAAAGCTAAGCTGTTGATCAAACCTATTTTTCTTCCATAATGGGCATACAGCTAGACTATTTCCACCCTCCTTTGCAGTTAGATGAGGTTATGTGCTTGACTTTTGATGAATGGAACGTAAGAAGAAGCAAGGCACCCCACCTGTCAGGCCTGTCCCAGAAAAGCCTTCCCTGTGATCTGCTATTCTTTGTCTTCCCCGCCGTTTGCCAGTTAGGCACTGATGATATGTAGATCTTAGAAGGCAAGTAGTGAACATAGTAGAGCCTTCTGTAGCCTGGGGTCCCAAAGTACTGAGTTAAGGAAAACCTTCCCAAATGAGCTAGATTAAAAAAAAGTTAAGACAATCATAAGGATAAAATACATTTACAATACTGTACTGTATTTATTGAAAAAAAAATATGTGTGTAAGTGTCCTTTGCTGTTCAAACCATTTTATTCAAAGGCCAACTATACAGGCTTTTTCTAGGCAGACAAATGCAAAGAAGATCCCAGAGGAGGGTAAGCCACACAGAATGCAATTCCAAATTGAAAAGTCACTCCTCTTTTTAGGAGAGTGGGTAGAGACAAGCCAGAACCAGGAGACTAATTCTGATGGAGATATGTCTTCTCAGAACATGAAATCTAGAATGGAGGACTCCCCTCCATGTGAAACATGGATCTTGAAGTGTTACCAGCTACCACTGTGATCATAAAGATTATGCTTGACCACGTAGCTATTGGGAGTTTGACTTTCTCATTTTAAGGAGTCCTTGATTAACTCTTTATTATCCTTCACCCTCAAAAGGGAGGAAAATATTGATGGGCTGCAATGTAGGGCTGGATGTTTGGAATATATAAGTAGAAGAGGCCTGAAAGATGGGAGAAAGTCCTGCTTAGCAAGCACTGTTAGTGAGGCTAGTTACCTGAAAATACAAGATATTTTATATTAATGAATTTTTAGGGGAATCTGAGTCTATGTCATGACTTTAATATAGTTGAGTTCTCCACTAACTTTTTTTGAGGTTATGTAAAGCATTTAAAGATCAATATAGTTAGGAAAATAAAAACCTATTTTTTTTTTTTTAGAGCAGGGCATTATTAAACTAAGGTCATTCATGACAATGGTAGTTAGGAGTATGATCTTTGAAGTCACACACAACTGGATTCAAATTTGAATTTTGTCACTTATAATTTGTGTGACCTTGGAAAAGTTACTTTCTTTCAACCTGTTCCCACATCTGTAAAATGAGAGTAACATGGTATATACGTTATATAATCATTTCAAGACTCAAATGAGGTTTGAAAAGTACAATACACTTGGTACAATATCTAGACATGGTAGGAACTTAATAACTGGTGGTCATTATTACTTTCAGTCACAGGGCACCTCAAATGAGATAATATATGTGAAAAATACTTGTTAAATGAAAATACTGTGGCTCTGTGCTCTTGGAACAGTTTTTCCTGCCTCTATAAAAGCACTTTTCAGTCTTTCATGTTATAGTTATTGGATTGGCCTTGCCTTCCCAGCCAGTGGGCCTGAGACTCTGATGCAGACTGTTGTTCAAGGGGAGGGAGCAGGTCTAGGTGGGATTCTGCTATGTGTCAGGGCCCACGAGGACCACTGAGGACATCTAGAGATAGTAGGAGAGAGGGGAAAAAATAGGCACTAGAACTAATGATACTATATAATTGATTACATTCCAGAATGAGCTGGTGTTGCCTTTGGAATAGGCCAACAAGAGCATGTAAAGATTTTTGAGCCATCAATGCAAAGAGCTTGGATCCCTAATTTTGGGCATGAACAGAAAAGGAACTCTACTACACAACTTTGTCTACTTGTTTTTCTCTAACACCACACATTCAAATATAGATATCCAGTGTCCAGCCAGGACCTGAACTGGGGCCATCATGATAAATATTATTCTTTATTCCTATCCCTAGCATCCAGCCTAATACCAAGAAAATCGTGAGTCAATAGTGCATGCTAATTCAGTACATTAATTTAAATCTATAAGATCTTATGTGTTCACTTTGGTTAGACCCCTTGTTTCTTACATATTCCTAGGGAGACCCTGAATTGCAAGAGCAGAGGTAACAGAGAAAATCAAAGGACCATAGGGATTTGTCACTTCCACCATCAAAATGACAGAGAAATGCATGCCATGGTGAGAAAAAGAGCTATTCTAAAATAGATTTGACTCTCATACAAGAGAATGAGCTGTGGACAGGGTGGAAGGGTGGTGGAGGTTGGGTGGGCATCAAGCAGAAGCTGCATGACCACCTGAGGGCAATGCAATACAGGGATGCCTGCACTGCATCAGAATTGGACCATATTATCATCCCTACCCCTGGCTAAAGCAGAACTACCTGTGGATGGGATTTTTAAAAAATTCATTTCTGGGCTTTCTATTCAGAAATTCTGATTTAGTGCATTTGAATTGCATCTAAGCATCTCTAAGTTTTAATTAACATACAATGAAGTCACCCCTTAAAGTGCAAATGTTGATGAGTTTTGATGTGTATACATGCATATACCCATCATAATCAAGATAGAACATTTAGGTAACTCCAAAAATCTCCCTGAGATTCTTTGTGGTCATTTGTTCCCTTCTCAGTTCCAGGCCTCCAGTGATCTGCTTTTTGTCTCTATAAATGAGTTTGCCTGATCTAGATTTGATATGTGGCATCTTTGGCATGAACTCTCCTGTGTCTGGCTTCTTTCCTTCAGCACAGTGTTTTTGAGGTTCATTCATATTTCCAGGTGTATCAGTAGTTTGTTCTTTTTATTGCTGTGCAATATTCTGTTGTATAGGTATTCCACAATTTATTTATGCATTCACTCATTGATAGGTATATGGATAGTTTTGAATTTTTGCCTATTATGAATAAAATTGCTATTAACATTTCTATGCAAGTCTTTGTGTGGACATTTTTATGTCACTTGGTGAAAAACTTTGGAGTAGAATTATTGCATTGTATGGTAATATCTATATAAAAACTGTCAGATTGTTTTCCAAAGTAGTTGTACCAGTTACAATTCTTGCAGCAATGTTTGGCAATTCCAGTTGTTCTACATTCTTGCCAATACATGGTCTTGTCAGTCTTTCTAATTTTATGTATTTAATTAAGTAGAATCTTATTGTGGTTTTAATTTTTGTTTTTCTTGTGACTATGTTGAACATCTTTTTGTGTGCTTATTAACCATTTGCATGTCCTTTTTTCCTGCTGTGTCTGTTCAATCTTTTGCCCATTTTCTTTTTTTTTTTTAAGATTTTTTTTTTTTATTTATTTGCGAGAGAGAGAATGAGAGACAGAGAGCATGAGAGGGAGGAGGGTCAGAGGGAGAAGCAGACCCCCGGCCGAGCAGGGAGCCCGACGCGGGACTCGATCCCGGGACTCCAGGATCATGACCCAAGCCGAAGGCAGTCGCTCAACCAACTGAGCCACCCAGGCACCCTCTTTTGCCCATTTTCTATTGAGTTATCTTCTTGTTAGGTTTTAAAAGTTCTTTATGTATTCTGGATACAAATCCTTTGTCAGATGTAAGTATTATAAAATTTTATCCCTGTCAGTGTCTTGCCTTTTAGATTTTCTTAAAAGTGTTTATAATAGGCCGAATCAAATCCTCCCGAAATTCATATGTTGAAGCTAACTCCCAGTACCTCAGAATGTGACAGTATTTAGAGATACAATCTTAAGTCTTAATATCTAAGATGTGATTAAGTTAAGATGAAACAGGGTGGATCCTATTCCAATATGACTGGTATCCTTATAAAAAGAGGAAATTTGGATATGCAAAGAGACACCAGGAACACATGGGTACAGAGGGAAGACCATGTAAGGATACAGCCAGAAGGCAGCCATCTGCAAGCCAAGGAGAGGTCTCAGAAGAAACCAAACCTGTTGACACCTTGATCTTGGCCTTCTAGCCTCCAGAACTGTGAAAAGTAAATTTCTGTTGTTTAAGCCACCCAGTCTTTTGGTATAGCATTTTGTTATAGCAGTCCTAGCAAACTAATATAGTATCTTTCAAGGAATAAATGTTTTCAATTTTGAAGTCCAGTTGATCACTTTATTTTTTTATGGCTTGTGTTTGTTTTGCCTTGAGAAATCTTCTTATACCACAAATTTGTAAAGATTTTCTCTTATGCTATTTTCTAAAAGTTTTATAGTTCTAGCTTCTACATTTTAGCTTCATAATTTATTGAGAATTTTTGTATATGGTGTGAGATAAAGTTGGGAGTTCATTTTCTGTTTCAGGTGGCTATCCAGTTATTCTAACACCATTTGTTGTGAAAACTACCTTTTCCCTGTTCAGTTACTTTGGAAATCAATTGACCATACATGTGTAGGTCAGTTTCTTAGCTCTCTATTCTGTTGCATTGGTCTATAAGCAAGGGTGTGTTTTAATAAGATCCATAAGTGATTCTAATGCACAGCCAAACCTCTAGAATGGAAGATCTCTAAAAAACCTGAATCTTTAATTCTATGAGAGCTCACTCAACTGCCTCTGAGTCTGTCCTAAAAAGGCAGGCACTGATAAATTAGATGACCTTCAAGAATCTTAAAGTATTTGTCTTCTCCCTTGGCACTTGAAGTCACCCCGAATTCAAAGCAAGTACTGATTAAAAGAGAGTCTCATGTTAAGAAATGTTGTCTAGTTGGTGAATATCAACTTGGGAGCAATCTTTCTTAGAAGCATCTGTTAAATGGCATTAACATTCATTCATAAGCATCTGTTAAGTTGTGTTATGTCGATACAAGCTAAAATAGATATTACTTAGATTCAGAAAGATTTTCTTCCATTTGCTCTAAGAGGAGGAGCAAAAGAAGTCCTGCAGATAGAAGCGATGAACAGAGGAAGTAGGAGAAATCCCAGTTCAGTGTTTACCATAAAGTGTATTTTTTAATGGACACAGTGTCCCTAATATGTAGAATAGTATCCAACACATATTTGATGCTGGCTGGTAAAGTGAATGTGCTAAGGAAACAGAGGAAAAGGGTTTAGAAAATGTATAACAGAATCAGAGTAATGAGGTATCCAGTCAATAACACAAATATCTAAAGTGTAGCAATTTAATGATGTAGTTAAGAGCAGAATCATTAGAATCAGAAGATTCTAGGTTCAAATCCTATTTACCAATGGTGACCTTGAAAAAGATATTGAATTTCTCTAAGCATTAATTTCTTCTGTGAACATTGGGATAATGGGCATTTTTTTGTTGTGAACACTAAATGAACAAAGATTTATTTATTGTTTCTCTTTGTAGCTATAAATTCCACTCCTTAAGGAAAAGGACTGTGTTCATGACCTTATTTTAGAGCATAGAAAAATGCTAGACACTTACTTCATAGGTATTTGATAAATGAGTGACAACATATGAAATACTTAATACTGTGTTTTACATGCAGTAAGCCCATAGTTAATAATAGCCCATGGTTATTTTTCTTTTCATTCCATTGCAGGAAGGACAGTATTATAGTCAGCTAATTCCCCATTGATGACAGCAGCTATCTGTTATAAAAATAAACAATCCAGTTAGGACTGTTGTAGTTAATGTAGGTACAATTCATTAATGGTCCACCTCTTGATGGATATTCATAGGGTCACCAGCTGTAACTGTGTCATATGCAATTTTCATGCTGATATTTGAAATGGTCAATTATTGGTTCAAATGACATTTCTTTCAACAGGACACATTTCCATGGATGGCTGAACACTGATGAATGCATTCCAAATAGAATTAGCACCACATCTTGGTTGTCTCCATTATGAAATGTGCACAAAGAGAGACATCAAAGTCTCTTCCCTAATGTATGTACGGCTTTAGTTTCCACAGTCATTAACAAAATTTAGAGCAAACAACCCATTCTAAAAGGCTAAGTGGAAATAAGTCTGCTTGTGAATAATAGCTGGTGGATTCTGAGGTCTCAACAAGTATTTGGACAATCTTGACTCTCACTTTGTAATTATGTATTAGCCATTAAATAATCAGATCAGAAGTAGAGTTCAGAGGCTTTGTAAATTCACGTGATTCTTACCTAACAGCACAAAACAGAGACAGTGTGAGTGTTTTCTTTGATGAGGTAGCACAAACATATTTTCAGAGAAATCAAAACATTGGCATTCCATTCATCTTTTTTAAGTTAAATATTTGAGGATCCACAATGCTAGGAGGGTCACATGTTAAACTCCATTATTCTAGCAATTTATGGGATAGTATTTGCTGATGCATACAGTGTTTTTGAAAGAGTGGGCCTGCTTCACTGGTTAAGTGGGGTTGGGTAGAACGGACCTTGAACATTGGTTATTGAATAGATCCAAATACTGTGATTTGAGGGCTGGCAGAAGAACTTGGTAAAAATCCCAACCTGTTCTCTTCCTTTTCCCTTATCTATTCTTCTCATTTTGGCTCAAGTACCAGAAATGCCTACTTGTATGTACACCTTGACCTTAAGCTATTGAAATCTCTTACTGAAATACAAATATATTATCTTAAAGAAACTGGTATTTTAAAAATCACTAACACAATTTGGTGCTGTCGGTTAAGTGGCCGACTCTTGGTTTTGGCTCAGGTTGTGATCTCAGGGTCGTGAGATCGAGCCTCACATGGGGCTCCATGCTTAGCACACAGTCTGCTTGAGACTCTTTCTCCCTCTTGCTCTGCCCCTCCTCCTGCTCACTCGAGTGCTCTCTCTCTCTCTCTCTCAAATAAATAAAATCTTTAAAAAATAAAGGCTAGGCTTTGGAATCAGAAAGATGATCTGAGTTCAGATCCTAATTTTGCTGTTTTCAAACTGGGCACATTATCAAGAGACTCACACTTTGTACTGACAAAAATTCTTAAATTGAGCTATTTTTTTAAGTGTAATATTTATTTATTTATTTATTATTTGTTTATTTAATTATTATGTTCAATTAGCCAACATATAATACATCATTAGTTTTTGATGTGTGTTCAACGATTCATTAGTTGCGGATAACACCCAGTGCTCATCACCACACATGCCCTCCTTAATACCCATCACCTGGTTACCCCATCCCTCCACCCCCTTCCCTTTTGTAACCCTCAGTTTGGTTCCCAGAATCCAGAGTCTCTCATGGTTTGTCTCCCTCTATGATTTCTTCCCACTCAGTTTTCCCTCCCTTCCCCTGTGGTTCTCTGTGCTATTCCTTATGTTCCACAAATAAGTGAAACCATATGATAATTGTCTTTCTCTGATGACTTATTTCACTTGGTATAATCTCCTCCAGTTCTGTCCATGTCAATGCAAATGCTGGGTATTCATCCTTTCTGATGGCTGAGTAATATTCCATTGCATATATGTACCACATCTTCTTTATCCATTCATCTGTTAAAGGGCATCTCGGTTCCTTCCATAGTTTGGCTATTGTGGACATTGCTGCTATAAACATTGGGGTACATGTGTCCCTTCTTTTCATTACATCTGTATCTTTGGGGTAAATATCTAGTAGTGCAATTGCTGGGTTGTAGGGTAGCTCTATTTTTAACGTCTTGAGGAACCTCCATACTGTTTTCCAGAGTTGCTGTACCAGCTTGCATTCCCACCAACAGTGTAAGAGCATTCCCCTTTCTCAACAAGTATTGGCAAGGATGTGAAATTGAGCTATTCTTGACAAGAGAAAACTTAAGTCTTTACTGAATAACCAAAAATCCTTTTGATTACTCATTCCAAAAACTGTTCATGCCTCATACCAGGGAATGTTTGTGAGTCTTAAAAAATCTGAAATATTAACTTCAGTAGCCTCTTAAAGGATTGCCTTCATGAACTTGTGTTTTCATGTCTTTTGCAGAATGCTACATACTAAAACTAGCTGTGAGGTTAGCTTGGGAAAATGCTACCTGCCGTGTCCCTTCCTGTTTCCTATAAGAAGAATCCACAGGAAAAAAAGTCTTTCAAAATCCAGCGCAAGACATATTTTGTTTCTTCTAAGGAACAGGTATGCTTACTTTTTCCTAATATTGAAAAATACATATTTACTTTTATCTTTCATTTGGCTACCACAGAGACAAAGTTAAATATCAATTCTATCTATTGCATAAGTCCTTTATGACTAATATATTTGTGTTCCTTACTTGGTCTGAACATTTTTCCTCTTATATTTTTATTGTTGACCTGAATCCAACTATTTCTATTTTATAATTATTGTTTTTTTTGAATTCTATTTATAAGCTGCCTTTAATAACAAATATAGTAAGTGAATTATATCTCATCCTGTTCATTAGAATTTAAAAAAGAAAGAAATCTTTTAACACTTACAGGAAATGGTAGACCAGGCTGTCAGTCAAGGTGTATTAGTTATCTATTGCTGTGTAACAAACCACTACAACATGTAGTAGCTTAAAATAATAACCATTTAAATAATAATAATAATAATAACCATTATATTCTTGCTCATGTATCTATGCATTAGCCAAGCAGTTCTGCAGTGAGATGGTGAATCAGCTAAGATTTAATAGTCCGTGGCCTCCCTCATGTGACTGGTAATTGTCAGGTTGGTTGGGCTAGTAGACCTCAGATGGGTGACTTGTCTCTTTACATGATCTCTTATCCTCCAGGAGACTAGCTTGTGCTTCTTTAGAGGATGTCTCAGGGCAGCAAGAGAGGATAGTGACCTTGAGCAAGGATTTTTCTTGTCTCCGTCTATGTCACATTTGCTGATGTCTCTTTAAGCACAGCAAATTACATAGCCACTGTCAGTGTTAAGGGGTGGAGAAATAGATTCCACTTCTTTATGGAAGGAATGGTAACATCACCTGCAAAGGGGTATGAATACAGAGATGAAAATAATTCGTGGCCAGTTGCAATCCACCATACAAAGTCAAGATAAAATGAAGGCAATAGGTCTTCAATAAAGGACATATGGGATTGTTTCCATATCTTGGCTATTGTAAATAATGCTGCAATACACATAGGGGTACATATGTCTTTTCAAATTAGTGTTTTTGTTTTCTTTGGGTAGATACCCAGTAGTAGAATTACTGGATAATCTGGTAATTCTATTTATTTCCCATGATGGCTGCACCAGTTTGCATCCCCAGCAATAACACACAAGTTTTCCCTTTTCTCTACATCCTCACCAAAACTTGTTATTCCTTGTGTTTTTGATTTTAGTCATTCTGACAGGTGTAAATTGATATCTCATATGGTTTTAATTTGCATTTCCCTAATGATTAGTGATGTTGAGCATCTTTTCATGTGTCTGTTGGCTATCTGATAAAGAAAATGTGGTATATACACAATGGAATATTACTTGGCCATAAAAAAGAACAAAATGTTGCCATTTGCAACAACATGATTGAACCAGAGCTATAATGCTAAATGAAACAAGTCAGTCAGAAAAAGACAAATACCATATGATTCCATTCATATGTAGAATTTAAGAAACAAAACAAATGAACAAACAAAGAGAAAAAGAGACAAAGAAGCAGATGCTTATACAGAGAACAAACTGGTAGTTGCTGGAGGGGAGATGGGTGGGTGGATGGGTGAAATAGATAAAGGGGATTTAGAGTATACTTATCTTGATTAACACTGAGAAATGTATAGAATTGTTGAATCATTATGTTATACACCTGAAACTAATATAATACTATATGTTAATTGTACTTGCATTAAAAACATGCATAAAAAAGAAAAACAAAAAAGGAAGAAATGGGAATCAGTTATCAGTATTCATTGAGCACGTACCATGTACAAGCTATTTGTATTTGTAGAGCACTAGGTTTAGGGGAAAGAGGTTGTTTCAACTATAGAATGTGAGTAAGTGACAGGATTTTCCATGACATCGTTTGGGCAGGATTCCATATATCTGCTTTATAAAATCATGGAACTCCAGTTCTCCCTTCTCTGTCTCAAGATGGGTCTTGGCATCTGGGCAACTGAGAGATGGTAGAAGGTAGAATAGTTGGAGTAACAGACTGTGAAGTTCTCAGGCTCCTGTAGAGAAGAGGAATCTGTTGATTTCAGGAGGTTGCAGCTGTGGTTTTGCTTTGTGTATAATTGAAGAACCTGCCAATGTAGGGATGTGGGAAATTAAAATTCACCACGGACAGTTTATGGTCTTATCCCCCTTTGTGCATTAAGGATCAAGGAATTAATAGGATCTCAGAATTGGGAAAAATGTCAAAAGATCATAGAGTCATATCCTGTTTGTTGCCCTATTTGGGTTTATGACTCCCACTTGTGTACCTGTTTTTTCCAGGTGAACAGTATGCCCCTGGTTGGGCTCTCAGTTCTGGTTCCTGACTCAGTTGTCTGTCTCTGACTTTGAACCAGCATGTACCAATGCTTCCAGACCATTTCTGGGGCTCTCACCCCCATTTAATGGGATGGGCTTGGGGGCTCTGCTGATCAAGTCTTATTTAGTGAATGAGGGAGAAGGATAGTGTGGGAAGAAGGATAACCTTTTCTTCGACTACTCAATAAGTCAAGGAGAACTTCAGGTTCTGATCCAACAGTTATTGAATGCTTTCTCTGTGCCAGACTCTATGCCAGATGATTCCACATATCTTTTGATTTAATCCTAACGGCTCTCTGGCCAAGATCAAGTGGAAATTCCAAAGACTAAGCTTGTCACTCTTAGATTGCTATGCAAGGGAAAAAAATACGTTAAAAATTCAGTTGCACCTAACACTTCATATTTTAAAACAAAGATACAACCCTTTTCTCTTCAGATACTTTGGATTCCTTCTTTTGGGGGTGGTGTGGCAAGGTCTTTGCATTCTATCATAGGATGAAAAGGGAAGATATAAACTTGGGTACAAATTGCGATAACTGTGAATCAGGCTTTTTTAGGCTGTATCAGTATGCATGAACACAATCTAAACTAGGCTCTTCATTCAGACACAGAAACCTTGATGGATGAATATTCAAAATTCATTGATGAGTTCCATACCCTCTTTTCAAAGATAAGTGCCAAGTCCTTCCCTTAATTATACTCTGAACAAAATAAGATATATAGAAGAAGAGAATGTATTTTGAATTTCTATTCGCTGTCATCCCTTCTTCTAATTACACAAAACATCTTTTATATGGGAAATCCAGAGACAATTTTCTGCTTGAGAATGAGGGCAGACTTTTTTTGCAAGTCAATGGCACAGTTGTTATGTTGTTAGGTAGAGACAAAATGACACTGTATAGCAAAGCATTTTGCTACTCCATGCCTGAGAAGTTTTAAGTTTCCTAACAGCTTCAAAAATTTAAATAGGGAGTTATGTTCATTTGGGTGGATTTCATGAGTTACAGGATGTGAGAGGTGTAAGGTGCCAATGATGGGGATTCATGTGGGCCAGAAAATAGAAGAGACCTTGTAAGTGTTAACAAGTAGAAGGAAGTTTTCTAGAGATAAGTCATCCAATAGCCCATTCACCAGTGGATGGAGTAAAAAAAAAAAAAATCAGTGGCTCCTGTAACCATCCATTACTGCTCTGGATAGTGGATGCTCTTAAACACTAGACCAAATTTCTGGGAGTAGTAAGCAAGGAGAGAAGTACTCATGAACAAAATGTTAGAGAATCTTGATTAGGGCACCTACTGCAAGTAAGAGATATAAAACAATGAAAATGGCCTGACACAGAAAACCACAGAGCAAGAATACAAAGAGATTCTTGAAGTGTGTAAGGAATATGAAAGAGTTGGGGGAAATCAATGTTACTGTCTGGATAACTCCTCAGGTATGTCTAAGCACAGTTAAGACCATCAATACTTAGGGTAAGGAGAAGGGATCCCAAGATGATGCAAGCCACCTTTAACATGTTAACAAGCAGAAAATGTTAAACAAAGAGAGAAAATATAGGCAGTAAATTGGGAAGTGAAGCTGAGAATTGAGATGGGTACTCTAGTGGGTCTAAAGGGCAGTGGAGCAGGCAAAAAACAGGACAAACAATGTGTTTCGAAAGAGAGTATGGGGAGAGAGGACTATTTTAATAGCTGACAGTCATTGAGTGTTACTGTGGGCTAGTTTCTGTCATAAAGCAGTATGTTCACTTATTCCTCATAATTCCTTCAGGTAGGTATAATTATGATCCTCTGTTTATAGTCCAGGCAACTAAGGTGGAGTGAGGGTAAGTAACCTGCCCGAGGTTACATGGCTAGCAGGTGGCAGAAATGAGAGGAGACTGGGTCCAGAGTCTGTGTGCCTTCCTACTATGCTGCACTACCACTATTATAATCACTCTTGATTGTCATGTCATTCATTTCTGCATGTCCCTACAACTCAGGTGAGCCAGGGACATGTTCTTAAAACAACTTCATAGCATTAGATAGATGTAATATGGCTCCTAAAACCTTATAATTTGTTTTACAAGCATTAGAGAAACTGTTCAAGCCTGAGTTGGATTTGTTAGTCCATTGTTATTAGAACGGAAGTAGAATTGGGGACCGCTTGGTTATTTTGCCATTGATTTACTACATCCTTTACTTAGCTTGGTTTTGAAATGATCATTAATTGAATATCACCTTTATCTTTAGAGTTCAAAAATCTATAAACTACCTCTGGGTTTAAGAGTTCATGGTCTGCAATAGGGGCACTTAAATAACAACCAAAGGATTTTTTTTAGAAGAATCTGATTAATTACTTTTGAATATGGAATAAGTGGCCCCAGATCTGTTTTGTTCATTGGATTTTATCAACACTTGTGAGACTATTTGTGAGGCAGAGAGAACACATGTGAGAAGCAACAGAGTACGGAGAGAATTGGGGTCTACAGGGCCAGGGCTTATAGAACATGGTGGTTAGGTTGTTTACCTTTCTCCTCCAGAAAAGGTCAGTTGTACCCAAATCTCCATGTTCTAAGGGAGATAGGGTGTTTGTGTTGTCACTAGGCTTTGGTCAGCATCTGTGGATTCTAGGTTGGAGTCCTTGGGCAGTTTCATTACAAGGACGTAAGGCAGCCCATTTGGGTTTGTGCAGAGGCCAAGCCAACTGGCTGTGTAAAGGGACAGAGTCTACCCTTGTAGGTAGGAAGTAGGTAGGGATTCAGGGCCACCGCCTGCTAAAGAGGTGACCAGCTAAAAGACAAAACTCACATATTTTAAAATCAGCTGGATTTGGATTCTGGGTCTACTCTTTATTAGTAAAGTATTTAACTACTTTGAGCCTCAGTTTCCACATCTCTAAAACAGGCATAACAATGTCTATGTTGAAGATATGTCATGAATATTAGTAAAAAGAGATATGTATGAAGCAACCCCTTCCTGATACACAGAAGATGCTCAATAAGCTCACTATTATTATTACCATGGTGATGACGATCATGATAATGGTGTTGATCATTATGATTCAGAACTGTGTACCATTCTTAGTGAAAAGCATGGTGCAAACCAGGAATAGAAGTGAGATAGCAGTGGAGGAGGGTATGCATAAACCCAGCTGTTCTATTTGGGCACCCATGATGGGGTACAGGAGGGAGGTCAGCCTGGAAGATAGCCCAGTATTCAAATTATAACCCCTGCACACCCAGCTCAGGGCAACAGATTGAGTCTTGCCTTATATTTCCCTACATCATGCATAGTAAAACCTCTCCTATGATAATACTAGGTCTAGTTCTCATCAGTTTAGAAACAGACAGGCATGAGTTGCATGTAATGGGGCTTCAGCACCCACAATCAGGGCAAGGCCAGGAGCAGCCAGGGACTGAAAGATAGGTCCAGCCCCCCACCCCCCGCAACTGTAAGGCAGGTCCTCTACTAAAGAACATGCTGTCATTTAATAAGTAATGAAGAACAGTATCTCAAGTAGCATCCCTTGTGTGGCATTGTCTTTTAAATAACTCAAAGGACTTGGTGAAGGTTGTATGCTGGTCTGAGATACTGCCAGCAGCAGGCTTGTGTATCTTATCACTTCCTTAGTTCACAAACAAAAAGTTCCTCTTAAGGATAGATGTTATTGGCTAACATTGATATACAAAGACAGATAGTATCAGAGGGACATAGTGGAAAACAGAGAAGAGAGATGATTTGTATGATGATCCTGGTAAAAATGTAGATAGTTAATAATAATAGCAATAGAAATAAAAGTATCATATTTTTTCGATGCTAAGAAACCACTGATGGTGAGATTCACTATCATTGAAGAACAGCTTATTCTAGAGATGGCTGGTGGCAAAGAAGTTGTATATCACAATTTCAGAAGCAGTAAAAGGAAAAATATCTTAGTGAATGTAATAGCTAATATTTTTTCAGCACTTACTAGGTTCCAGGCACTCTGCTAAGTGCTTTACAGGACTTATTTAATTATCACAACAACTCTGCGTAGCTATTATTATCATTATTATTCCCTTCTTATAGAAGAATTAGAGGCTTAAGGTATATATTAGGTAAGGTAATGCTGTAACAGATAAACCCTGAAATCTCAAGGGTCTCTTTGAATAAAAAAAGTTCAATGTCAGAGAAAGAAGGTAGTGGTGGTGGGGGGGTTACCTCATAGTCATTCAGAGATTTAGGCTAAGAAAGGTTTCACTACCTTCAACACATGGATTCTGTAGTTGCTCTGGAGATCAACATTCCACCAGGGATGGGGGAAGGGAGAGCATAGAGGTTGATTTTATGGGCCAGTACAGAAAGTATACTCTCTTGACCAGAACTCATTCACATGGCCCTTTCTAGATTTAATAAAGGATGAAAATGCAATTGCTGACTGCAGCTGTTTCTCAACACAGCTCTACTGTATGGAAAAGAAGGATAGAACAGCAACAGCCAGCCCTGCCACATAATGGTTAAGTAGATTACTGTAGATCGCACAATTAGCAAGTGACAGCACCAGGATCTCAACACACCTCTGTGTGATAGCAGAACCTACATTCTCAGTATTCCAGCTGCACTGGGGTGAGAATAGTTGACACAGAAGGAAGCCCGTGGGTTGTTGTTGTTGTTGTTGTTTTTTAAGTTGCCTTTATTCTCAGCCACAACTTGATGAGCTCAGAAAAAACACTATGCCCTGCTGCCTCTTTCTTAAAAAGATAAAATTGCCTAGATGATGCACTGTTTTTTTTTTGCAGTGACTCACCCAAGATTGCTTTAGTTCAGCAAATTGTATCACATCATGAAATAGAATGACATCTTTGAAGCCAGAGCACCATACTTCTTGAAGTGAACATAAGATATATAAAATGAACCTCATTTTCTGAAGAAGCTGAGAAAACAACTTAAAAAACAACACAAAGTCAAATGAAATTTTTAAGACATATCCTGTTCAGTCATTGCTACCCCAGTTTTTTTAAGGTTCAGTGAATTCTGTGCAAATTTTTCTGACTGATTCATATGTCTGCTCTGAGTGAATTTTTTGCATATTACTTTGGCAACTGTGGGATTAGGAATGACATTAGTAGGAAGTAATGAGTGTTTACTTTCAACCAGAATCTTGCCTAATTGCTTTTCATGCATTATCCCATTTAATATTCTACAAACTCTGATAAACCCTATCTCAATTAAAAATACTTCATGAGATAGATATTATTATTATTTCCAACTTTAAAGATTAGGAAACTGAGGCCCAATACTGTTAAATAGCTTGTCCAAGGTCATAAATTAAGCAGTAGAGCTAGGATATGAACCTAGATGTTGTGACTGTAGAGTCTCTACTGTTAGTAATACTCATGAGGGCCCCTCCTTCCCTTGGTGGCTGATACACAATAAGTAAGATGAAGAGAGGAGGGAATTGGAGACCTAACATTAATGGAAAGCCTACATGATTCTGGGCATTTTATGCATGTAAACAGGTGCCAGGTGTTCTCCATAGTCTCATAGAGTCTAACTGTTTCAACCCTATTCCCAATGATTTTCAAAATTTAGCCCTTCATAAACTTCCTATCTCAAAGTATAAGCCAGGGTCTTTATGGTTATGGTGGTGACATGGCCCAATACAGCTTGATGCTCTGCTCTCTCTGACTTCATCTAGTTTTCTCTCCCTCACTTCCTTCACTCTAACAACACTGGCATCCTTGTCATTCCTCCACCACACCAGGCAAACTCTCCATCAGGACCTCTCCCCATGCAGTCCCCTTTTCCTAGAATGTTCTTCACACGGGTGTCTACATGGCTGGCTCCCATTCTTCTTTTATGTATTTGTTGAGATGCCACTTTTTCAGCAGTTCTGCTTCTACCCATAATGAAGTAGTTCCTTACAGTAAATCCAACCATAGATAACAAATAAGACTTAATACATTTTAGGCATAGGAAAGTGATCAAAAGCAAGCAGATGCTGAAAAAAGATAATACACAAAAGAAGAAAAACATTGACTTCCTAGTTTTTAAAGGTTTTCATCTGAGGGCAGGCCTCAGTCTGCCCTGTTTAGAGTAACTAAAGCTCTGAAATAAAGCCCACAGTCTTACTTGTTTGAAGCAACTATAGTCCTTCTGGAGCATCCCAGAAAAACAGTAACAACAACAACAACAAGGAAGCCAGAGAAGGAGAGCTCAAAATTCTGTGAATAAACTTTGTCAAAATCTCCAACAGGCCTCTGAAACATGCAAGCATGGGGTGGACTCCAAGAAGCCCAGTTAACTCTAAAAGAACTGAACTGAGATTTGAGCTGTAACAGAGACAGCCCTTTTCAGTTTGCACACAACCCCATGCAAGTGAACCACCTCCTCAAAAACAAATCATACTCTAAGCAGGAATATTTCAGAATCTCTACAACATGTCATTCTTAATGTCTAGGTCATATCCCAGAATCATTGGACGTTTGAAGATTCAGGAAAATGTGACTTATTCTGAGATGAAAAGGAAATCAATGGAGACTGACACCAAGATGACTCAGATGTTACAATTGGTAGACAAGGTTTGAAGCTGGCAATTATAAAGACGCTCAAGGTTGGAAGGGAAACTGTGCACCTGATGAAAAGACAAAACAAATGATAAATTTCTGTTTAAAAACAGAGTAGTTTTCTGCAGAGAAATAGAAATTATAAAAAAAACCCGTAATTCTAAAATGCAGAAGTACAGTATCTGAAATTTAAAAAAAAAAAAAAAAGTGCCTGGCTGTACTTCATGGCAGAATAGAAAAAACAGAAGGGCAATGAATTTGAAGAAAGGTTAAAAGAGATGATGTAATCCAAAGGAATTTTTTTTCCCCTCCCATTTCCCAAGGTGCTTTTTAGAGCTCATTACACTGAAGTCAGTGAGCTGAGGATCCTTTTCTGGATTCTGCCATTGTAATTTGAAAGTAGACTGAGTAATTCACCTGAGCACCTGACCTTGTCTATTCTTGTTTATGCATCTCCCTGAGTCATCCTCTGTGGTGGAAACAAATATCCAAATCACATATATAAAGTTTGTGTTCGGAAGCATATTCCTAACATCGTGTTACATATCTCACAATTTATGTGACAGATAAATCCTGGGAAGCAGATGAGCACATGTCCTACCTGACAGACACCTTCCACCTCATCTTTTTCCTCAAATGTAAGAGTTGGGACAGTAACATTTAGATGACACTGAGTCCACTATGTGCCATCCCTCCAGGTGAAGGCAGACATGTGATGGGGTTTGTCTACTTTGATGTTGTGAAGAGCTTGCCCATTGTGACTTGGGTGCATATCCACTCTGTCGGTCTTGACCTGCAACTGCTCCAGCCTGTTCTTCATAGTGAGAAGCAAGAGATTTATAAGGAACTCAGTCCCTTCTAGGAGTATAATCAAGGGCAGTCTCTTCCCTTTCTTCATTCTTTGTTTCTTTCACAAAAAATGTGCCAGGCACTGTGCTAGACAGAAGTGGTCCCTGCCCTCATGGAGCTTAGACTTCAATGGGGATCTATGAAAATAAGTGGCTGGTCAATATATAATGTAGTTAAGTATCATAAGAGATCTAAGAACAAAGTGCCGTGAGAGCATACAAAGGGCCAACGGGCCTAATCCTGAGCAGAGAATGCTTTCTGGAGGGAGCTGAAGACTGAAGGATAAAGAGAAGTTAGCCAACTGAAGGTAAGAGAATAAGAGGGAAGGGGCAAGGAAGAAAGGTCTGGTATATATAATGGTGCAGATGCAGGAGAGTTGTTGCATGCGTCCAGAAACTGGCAGTAGTTTGCTGTGGTGAGGAAGAGCAGAGAGAGAAGATGCTAAAGAAACATAGCAGGGATCCCTGTCTGAAGAGATGGGTAGGCATTTTAAGTATCTAGACTTTATTCTGAGAGCAAGGGAAGTCATGGATGAATCTTTGACAGAACAATGATGTGGTCAGGTTTTATTTCAGGAAAATTAACTCACCATATTGTGTAAAAGACATTTGTGCATATGCTCTAAAAAGCTGGAGAAAGGAAGAAGGGTTGGGTGGTTATTTGGACTAATAAAGTCAAGATATTATGGGTCTTGAACTACAAAGGGAGGCAGGAGAACTGAGAACAGATTTAAGAGATGTCTGGAAGGGTAATTTAACCCCATTGGAACTAATCTTGGCTACTTCACTCAAAGGTTTGAAGTGCAAACACCTTAAAGATGTCATCCCAATACTTCCCACTGGCCAATCCTACTTGTAGCTGGGGCTTGTAGAGGGGCAGGTATGAATGAAGGAGGACTGAGCCAATCCCGAGGACCTGAGTCTGGAGGATGCTAGACAGGGCTGGAAGGTAAAACTGCATTTGACAGGCAGTGCTAGGTGGAGGCAGAGTTGTCAGAAAGCATAGAGCTCCAAGGATAGGAATCAGGAGCAAAGGGGTGAAGCAGAAATTTTAAGATACTTTGCAAGAGAAAGAGAGGAGAGTAGCTTTTCTAAAGGAAAGAAGGATAGGTAAAGTGTTCTGTGGAATGAATTTCAGAGATACCTAAGCAAGACTATAGCTGGCCTTTGGGGTGCCTGGGTGGCTCAGTCATTTAAGCATTTGCCTTTGGCTTAGGTCATGATCTCAGGGTCCTGGGATGGAGCCCTGCATTGGGCTCCCTGCTCAGACTGGAGTCTGCTTCTCCCTCTCCCTTTGCTCCTCCCCCCTGCTTGTTTTCTCTCTCCCTCTCTCTCTTTCTCTCTCAAATAAATAAAATCTTTAAAAAGAAAACCACTATTGCTGGGCTTTTATGAAGAGAAAGGGTCTTGTCATGGTCCCTTCAAATGGCGTCCCTTGAGCTTCTTTGATTTGCCTCAGAACACTGGAACCTGGGGTAAAACCCTACCCCTTACTCAGCCAGCCCAGAGGAGCTCTGCCCTCTGCTTCAGCTGACCAAAGGGTGCCCCATCTTGTACTACAGGTAATGGAGGGTACCCTGCTCTAAACATTAGCTAATGGAGGGTGCCCTGCCCTCTACTTTCAACAGACAAGGGGCAACTATGTTCTTGTTTTCACCCTGCCGTGTGAATTTCAGGCCCCCATGCCTGCCTGGCCTTGCCTTGTTTTCAGATAGATTTTTCTGAGTGACACAATGGGGTCTGGTATTCCTGCTGTTTATTAAGCCCATGCACTGTCACTGCTCAGCCCTCACTCACCTTCTGTGAAAACACACTTGTTTTCTATTTCTTTGGAGTTGAACTGGCTTTGTTATGTCATTCTCCAGATGTGATCATCAGTGTGGTTTCATCCATCTTCTGACCCTTGTTCCCGCTCACTCTGGTCCTCAACCCTCTCAATGCTCCTTTTCTCACAGTTTGCTTTGTGTGATGTGTAATTGTGCCTGGGAGCCAACACAGTCACTCTCTTTTCTACCATCTTGAACTTGCTTTTGGTTTTCTCCAAGTCAGAAAACATAAAAATACTGGCCTGATGGAAAAATAGAATACATTTAACTCTTGTATAGCTTTCCTTCCATCACATTGTGATTTGGCAGAAGTCTAATTGAACTTCTTAAGATGCTTTGAAACTTCTAATTGAGAATGGAGGTAGGATTAATGATCTAGGGGCTGGGTCATTCCAAAATAATCCTGATACAAGAAAAATGAGGAAATACGAAAATTACTTTTAAAATGTGTGGTTCTCCTAAATGCTAAGAAAGAGGTATATAGCCTGTATCCTGAGGGACCCTGACCCAATACCATACCCAACTCTCTTCTCCTCAGAAGTCTCTCTGCAAGGACCCTGAGAATTTAAGGACTTGGTATGGGCCTCAGTCAGTGCATGTTGCTCTTTGTTCACCCAGATTTAGTCTACCCTGGACTTCACAGAGGGACAGCGGGCCGTGTTGCTCTTTCATCAGCTATCTTATGTTTCTGGAAAGGAATAGGGTGGATTAGCTCAAGATTGTCATAATCACCATTTTGCTTCTGTCATTGTTGTTACCTCTCATCCCTGCCTCCCAGCTCTCCATACATTTCTTCTCTAACTAGAAGGTGAAATTTCCCCACAGATAAAGTTGTAGGCCAAGAAGTAGAGCTGTTTTGTTGCTCTAAGAAAGGCACCAAAGCTTCTTCTGAAGTTGAGGGGATGAAAGATGAAAATCAAGAGTAAAGTCTGATTGGCCATATCAAGAGGAAAATATTCCCCCCTGGAGGGGGGGCGGGCAAGATGGCAGAGGAGAAAGAGACCTAAATTTCGTCTGGTCCCAGGAATTCAGCTAGATAATTATCAAACCATTCAAAGCACCTATGAACTCAAGAGGAGATCAAAGAAAAGAATAGCAGCAACTCTCTGAACAGAAAAGCGACCACTTTCTGGAAGGTAGGAGGTGCGGAGAAGTGAATCCGAGGGGATATTCGGGAGGATAGACGGCGGGGGAGGGGGCCTCCATTGGCCGCTTCTGGCAAGTGATAGAATAGCAGAGCACAAAATCAGAACTTTTAGAAGTCTGCTCCACTAAGGGACATCACTCTGGTGGCTAAGCAGGGGGTGGAGCCCTTGTGGGACAGTGCAGTTTCAGGACCCTTGGGGTCACAGGAAGGCTGGGGGTGCCTGAGTGTGGCCGAGCTCCCAAGTATCAGAGTGGGGAAGACGGCTGCAGAGATGGAGCAGAGGAGTGGGCTTTCAGCTCAGGGTTGCTATAAGCTGTTATCCGAGGCACAGTCGGGCCACTGCTCTTTGAGCAGGGGCCCAAAAAGGAGTAGATATGAGAAGACTTCCCTTCCTCCCCTGGGAGGAGTGACACAGGAGTGCACTGCAGGAATCTGCTGGGTTTGGAGACCCCAAATGGGGTCGTGTGCCAGAAATAGAAATGCTCGGTCACAGGCCAGGTGAGCACGGAGTGCAGCCAGAGACCAGGGAGACAAGAGTGATTGACTGCTTTTCTCTGGGGGCTCACTGAGGAGTGGGGCCCCGAGGTCTTGGCTCCTCTGGGACCAGAGATTGGGATGCCACCATTTTCATTCTTGTCCTCTAAAGCTGTATAGGAAGCTTTCAGGGAACAAAAGCTACAGAGAGCAAAACCGAGCAGATTACTTAGCGTGGCCCCTGGCAAGGGCAGGGCAATTCCACGTCAGACAAAGACATTTGAGAATCACTGCAACAGGCCCCTCTGCCAGAAGATCAGCAAGAACATCCAGCTAAGACCAAGTTTACTGATCAATGTGAACAGCAAAACTCCAGCGCTAGGGGAATATAGAATATAGAATTCATAGCTTTTTTCCCATGATGCTTTAGTCTTTCAAAGTTAATTTTTAAAATTTTCTTTATTTTTTTCTTTTTCTATTTGTTTTTAGTTGAATTTTTCTTCTTTCTTTTTTTTTTTTTTAAAGATTTTACTTATTTTTCAACAGAGAGAGAGAGAGAGAGACAGCGAGAGAGGGAGCACAAACAGGGGGAGTGGGAGAGGGAGAAGCAGGCTTCCCACTGAGCAGGGAGCCTGATATGGGACTCAATCCCAGGACCCTGGGATCATGAACTGAGCTGAAGGCAGACGCTTAACGACTGAGACACCCACGCGCCCCTCTTCTTTCTTTTTTCAACTAACATCTTATGAATTCCTTTTTTAAAATCTTTTTTAACTTTCATCCTTACAGTCATATTCCATCTCTTCATCATATTTACCCTTATTTTTGTGTGTGTATATATATATGTTATGTATATTTTATATATATATATATATATATGTTTTTCTTTCTTTCAAATTTTGGGAGGCAATTTCTTCTAACAGACCAAAATACACAAAATATCTGGTGTGTGGCTCTGTTATATTCACTAGCCTGATCATTTTCTTTTCTTTCCTTTTTTTTCCCTTTCTTTTCCCCCTGGCTTCAGGTATCTTCTGATTTGTTTATTGTATGTTTTCCTGGGGTCATTGTTACCCTTTTAGCATTTTTTTTAGCATTTTGTTATCTCATTCATCTATTCTCTTCTGGACAAAATGACAAGATGGAAAAACTCACCTCAAAAAAAAAGAACAAGAGGCAGTACC
>NC_138379.1:25982721-26003363 GCF_054177405.1 Leptonychotes weddellii
AGTGATACAGAAGACCAAATGATAGAGAATAAAGAAGCTGAAAAAAAGAGAGATAAACAACTACTGGATCACGAGGGCAGAATTCGAGAGATAAGTGATACCGTAAGACAAAACAACATTAGAATAATTGGATCCCAGAAGAAGAAGAAAGAGAGAGAGGGGCAGAAGGTATATTGGAGCAAATTATAGCAGAGAACTTCCCTAATTTGGGGAAGAAAACAGGCATCAAAATCCAGGAGGCACAGAGAACCCCCCTCAAAATCAATAAAAATAGGTCAATACCCTGACATCTAATAGTAAAACTCACAAGTCTCAGAGACAAAGAGAAAATCCTGAAAGCAGCTTGGGACAAGAGGTCTGTAACCTACAACGGTGGAAACATTAGATTGACAGCAGACCTATCCAAAGACCTGGCAGGCCAGAAAGAACTGGCATGATATATTCAGGGCACTAAATGAGAAAAATATGTAGCCAAGAATACTATATCCAGCTAGGCTGTCATTGAAAATAGAAGGAGAGATAAAAAGTTTCCAGGACAAACAAAATCTAAAAGAATATGCAAAGACCAAACCAGCCCTACAAGAATTATTGAAAGGAGTCCTATAAGCAAAGAAAGAGCCAAAAAGTAACATAGACCAGAAAGGAACACAGACAATATACAGTAACAGTCATTTTACAGGCAATACAATGGCACTAAATTCATATCTTTCAATAGTTACCCTGAATGTAAATGGGCTAAATGCCCCAATCAAAAGACACAGGGTATCAGATTGGATTAAAAAAACAAGACCCATCAATATGCTGCCTGCAAGAGACTCATTTTAGACCCAAAGACACCTCCAGATTGAAACTGAGGGGGTGGAAAACCATTTACCATGCTAATGGACATCAAAAGAAAGCTGGGATGGCAATCCTTATATCAGACAAATTAGATTTTAAACCAAAGACTATAAAGGGTCTATCGAACAAGAAGATCTAACAATTTTAAATATCTATGCCCCTAACATGGGAGCAGCCAATTATACAAGGCAATTAATGACAAAATCAAAGAAACACATCGACAACAATACAATAATAGTAGGGGACTTTAACACCCCCCTCACTGAAATGGACAGATCATCTAAGCAAAAGATCAACAAGGAAATAAAGGCTTTAAATGACACACTGGACCAGATGGACTTCACAGATATATTCTTTCCATCCCAAAGCAATAGAATACCCATTCTTTTCTAGTGCCCATGGGAACATTCTCCAGAATAGATCACATCCTAGGTCACAAATCAGGTCTCAACTGGTACCAAAAGATTGGGATCATTCCCTGCATATTTTCGGACCACAATGCTTTGAAACTGGAACTCAGTCACAAGAGGAAAGTCGGAAAGAACTCAAATACATGGAGGCTAAAGAGCATCCTACTAAAGAATGAATGGGTCAACCAGGAAATTAAAGAAGAATTAAAAAAATTTGTGGGAAGAAATGAACCTGAAAACACAACTGTTCAAAATCTTTGGGATGCAGCAAAGGCGGTCCTAAGAAGAAAGTATATAGCAATACAAGCCTTTCTCAAGAAACAAGAAAGTTCTCAAATACACAACCTAACCCTACACCTAAAGGAGCTGGAGAAAGACCAGCAAATTAAGCCTAAACCCAGGAGGAGAAGAGAAATAATAAAGATCAGAACAGAAATCAATGAACTAGAAACCAAAGAACAGTAGAACAGATCAACGGAATTAGGAGCTGGTTATTTGAAAGAATTAGTAAGGTTGATAAACCCCTGGCCAGACATCTCAAAAAGAAAAGAGAAAGGACCCAATAAATAAAATCATGAACGAAAGAGGAGAGATCACAACCAACACCAAAGAAATACAATTATAAGAACATATTATGAGCAAATATATGCCAGCAAATTAGATAATCTGGAAGAAATGGATGCATTCTTAGAGACATATAAACTACCAAAACTGAACCAGGAAGAAATAGAAAATCTGAACAGACCCATAACCACTAAGGAAATTGAAGCAGTAATCAGAAATCTCCCAACAAACAAGAGACCAGGGCCAGATGGCTTCCCAGGGGAATTCTACCAAACATTTCAAGAAGAATTAATACCCATTCTTCTGAAACTGTTCCAAAAAATAGAAATGGAAGGAAGTTTTCCTTATAAAACTCATTTTATGAGGCCAGCATTACCTTAATCCCAAAACCAGACAAAGACCCCATCAAAAAAGGAGAACTACAGACCAATATCCCTGATGCAAAAATTCTCACCAAAATACTAGCCAATAGGATCCAACAGTACATTAAAAGGATTATTCACCACGCCCAAGTGGGATTTATTCCTAGGCTGCAAGATTGGTTCAACATCCGCATATCAATCAATGTGATACAATACATTGATAAAAGAAAGAACAAGAACCATATGATCCTCTCAATAGATGCAGAAAAAGCATTTGACAATGTACAGCATCCTTTCTTGATTAAAACTCTTCACAGTGCAGGGATAGAGGGTACATAACTCAATATCATAAAAGCCATCTATGACAAACCCACAACAAATATCATACTCAATGGGGAAAAACTGAGAGCTTTTCCCCTAGGGTCAGGGACATGGCAGGGATGTTCACTATCACCCCTGCTGTTCAACATAGTACTAGATGTCCTAGCCTCAGCAGTCAGACAACAAAAAGAAATAAAAGGCATCCAAATTGGCAAAGAAGAAGTGAAACTCTCACTCTTTGCAGATGATATGATATTTTATGTGGAAAACCCCAAAACTGCTAGAACTCATACAAGAATTCAGTAAAGTGGCAGGATATAAAATCAATGCACAGAAGTCAGTGGCATTCCTATACACCAACAACAAGACAGAAGAAAGAGTAATTAAGGAGTTGATCCCATTTACAATTGCACCCAAAAACTATAAGATACCTAGGAATAAATCTAACCAAAGAGGCAAAGAATCTGTACTCAGAAAACTATAGATTACTCATGAAGGAAATTGAGGAAGACACAAAGAAATGGAAAAATGTTCCATGCTCATGGAATGGAAGAACAAATATTGTGAAGATGTCAATGCTACCTAGAGCAATCTACACATTTAATGCAATCCCTATCAAAATACCATCCACCTTTTTCAAAGAAGTGGAACAAATAATCCTAAAATTTGTATGGAACCAGGAAAGACCCTGAATAATCAGAGGAATGTTGAAAAAGAAAAGCAAAGCTGGTGGCATCACAATTCCAGACTTCAAGCTCTATTACACAACTGTCATCATCAAGACAGTATGGTACTGGCACAAAAACAGAACATAGATCAGTGGAACAGAATAGAGAGCCCAGAAATGGACCCTCTAATCTATGGTCAACTAATCTTCAACAAAGCAGGAAAGAACATCCAATGGAAAAAAGACAGTCTCTTGAACAAATGGTGTTGGGAAAAGTGGACAGTCACATGCAAAAGAATGAAACTGGACCATTTCCTTATACCACACACAAAAATAGACTCAAAACGGATGAAAGACCTAAGTGTGAGACAGGAATCCATCAAAATCCTTGAGGAGAACACAGGCAGCAACCTCTTCGACCTCAGCCGCAGCAACTTCTTCCTACACACATTGCCAAAGGCAAGGGAAACCAGGGCAAAACTGAACTATTGGGACTTCATCAAGATAAAAAGCTTTGCACAGCAAAGGAAACAGTCAACAAAACCAAAAGACAGCCAACAGAATGGGAGAAGATATTTGCAAATGACATCAAATAAAGGGCTAGTATCCAAAATTATAAAGAACTTATCAAACTCAACACCCAAAGAACAAATACTCCAATCAAGAAATGGGCAGAAGACATGAACAGACATTTCTGCAAAGAAGACATACAAATTGGCAACAGACACATGAAAAAGTGCTCAACATCGCTCGGCATCAGGGAAATCCAAATTAAAACCTCAATGAGATTCTACCTCACACCAGTCAGAATGCCTAAAATTAACAAGTCAGGAAACGACAGATGTTGGTGGGGATGCAGAGAAAGGGGAACCCTCCTACATTGTTGGTGGGAATGCAAGCTGGTGCAGCCACTCTGGAAAACAGTATGGAGGGTCCTCAAAAAGTTGAAAATAAAGCTATCATACAACCCAGCAATTGCACTACTGGGTATTTACCCCAAAGATACAAATGTAATGATCTGAAGGGGCACATGCACCCTAATGTTTATAGCAGCACTGTCCACAATAGCCAAACTATGGAAAGAGCCTAGATGTCCATCAACAGATGAATGCATAAAGAAGAGGTGGTATATATATACAATGGAATATTATGCAGCCATCAAAAAAATGAAATCTTGCCTTTTGTAACGATGTGAATGGAACTAGAGGGTATTATGCTGAATGAAGTAAGTCAATCAGAGAAAGACAAGTATCATATGATCTCACTGATACGAGGAATTTGAGAAATAAGACAGAGGATCATAGGGGAAGGAAGAGAAAAATGAAACAAGATGAAACCAGAGAGGGAGACAAACCATAAGAGACTCTTAATCTCAGGAAACAAACTGAGGGTTGCTGGAGTGGGGTGGGAGGGATGGAGTCGCTGGGTGATGGACATTGGGGAGGGTATGTACTATGGTGAGCACTGTGAATTGTGTAAGACTTATGAATCACAGACTCGTACCCCTGAAACAAATAATACATTATATGTTAATAAAAAAAATTTTAAAAAAAAAAGACTCCCTGAGAGAGCAAATTTAGGATATATCTGTAGCTGTATTCGTATCAAAATGTCTTCTGATGTTCACCCAATTACTTATTTTTCTCTGGATAATTTGTCCACTTACATAAGAAGTTTTTATAAGAACAAATTCATTTCTCTGGGGAATTTTGAACTTTCATTGAAAAATAGCTTTCTTTTTTTCTTTTGTTCTTTCTTTCTTTTTTAAATGTTCCACATAGTTTAATGGTATGAACATGACAGGAAAGAGATTTAATTTTTATACTTAAGAAATTCATTTTGGTAGGATTTGATGCATTATAGTATATTGAGAATCATTTAACTGGATACATCAGCAGCAATATGAATTCCAAAAATGAATTTTCTGACACATGAAAGTACATTACAGTAAAATTGCTCTTCTAAAAGATAACATTTTCCCCTCCCTAAATGAAAAAGATATGAATAATCTACTTCAATTTATAAAAATGTAAAACAAGTATTTGTTTTAAATTGGGACCACTCAGAAATAAATTTGGGTAATTGCAATATGGGTATAATGACATTTCAGCCTTCCACTGGTATTTTAACTTATTTTTTTAATTCCTGTTTTTATTTCCTTCATATTTCAAAATAGTAAAAAGATCCAGGGAAGAGTAAATTAGGTTACATTCAAAAGTAGAATCTATACTTCCCTTTTATTTCTATTTCTTTATAGGCTTTGGGGTGGCAAAAGAAGGAAAGGGGGGTGCCTGGGTGGCTCTGTTGTTTAAGCATCTGCCTTCAGCTCAGGTCATGATCCCAGGATCCTGGGATCGAGTCCCACATTGGGCCCCCTGCTCTGCGGAGAGCCTGCTTCTCCTTCTCCCTCTGTGCACTTGTGCTCTCTCTTTCTGTCAAAGAAATAAATAAAATCTTAAAAAAAAAAAAGAAGAAGGAAAGGAACTAGCTTTTGTTGATAGAATATTTCTGTCCTCAGCCCTGTGCTGGGCCATTCCCAGACTTTATCTCATTTCAACTTCACAAATGGTTTATCAGATTTTGTTATTCCCATTTTTCATGTGAAGAAACTGAGGTGCAGGTTCACACAGGTGGTTGGTGAGGAAGCAGGATTTGAAACCATGACTCTGATTTCAAAATGATGAAACCAAGACTCTGTTTTCAAAACCAGATGTTCTCAATATTGGACCAGTTTGCACCTTTCTTCTATTCCAGGTTATAATTCACTAAGAGTTAATTTACTATTCGGAAAGAATCCCAATTTAATGAGCTCCAAGAGATATCAAAATTATTAAGCTTTGAGCATCCCTCATAAAAGTGGAGGTTTCATGTAAAATGATACAGAGGAGAATTTCTCTTTTGTTTATTAATTTGTTTTTTTTTTAACATGGAGAAAATGTTTAGTATCACTGGTGTTTTAAAGTAGATTAACAGAAGGAAGGCTATGATATAAGAAATAATGATTTGTCACTTCCTTTGTAGTGGTGCCTGAGTGAATAAATTGACTGTTAGATTACTTCTATTACCTTATTTAAAGTTATTATGCCTTTATGCTCAAAAATAATCTTTATAGTAGAAAAATTATACAGATAAACTACCATCCAAAGGTAACTAATGCTAACATTGTCTTGTATTTTCTTCTAGATTTGTGTGAATATATGTAATTTGTTTATAGAAATAGGATATTTTATCTACTGATTTAAAGAATGAATTTTTCTTACGAACCTCCCCAACATTCTTTCTATGCAATACATAAACATCTATATACATTTTAGAGATTCATTAGTATTCCACCATAGAAATGCTACATAATCTATTTAGCCCATGTTGGACATTTATGTTGTTTCCAATGCCTTTTACTTATAAACTGTGCTGTTTTAAGCATCCATGTCCATGTATCTTTGTATGCATTCCTGATTATTTCATTAGGATAAATTTCCAAGTAGGTTAGACATAATATGGAATTCTCATTTTTAAATACTATAGGGAAAATATATTTTGAGGGCAATTGATATTCAGGATTCAAGCTGATCTATGTAATGACAAGGCACTATATAGATCAGGATGGAAATAGATATTTGAGGCTAACAATTTATTTGTGAGATTATGTTCTAAGTCTGAAGTTTGAATCACTGACTTTAGCTATAGAGGACATTCTTATCTCACAGATGAGGACATTATTATTCATTTACATCTCTGTCATTTCTTAATATGTGAAGTCCTTGAGAGCCAAGACCATGTTCTTTTCAAATTTATATCCTAGCACCATGCTTTGCTCAGAGCACCTGTTCAATAAATGTTCATGAAAAAAGTAAATAAAATTTGGGTCTTGAGTGGTTATAAGATTTACTAAAGGTCAGACAACTAGTTCAAGGTGGATCTCACACTGAACCCATAACTCTTGACTTTTAACTGTGCTGCTTCTCAGTTTTACCAGTGCCTCAGCTTAGGTTCTGCAGGTAGCAAAGTCTGAGGCAAAATTTTAGGTGCTAGTACTTCATGAAGGAGTGTTTTTATCCCAGGGAAGCAGAAGAGAAGGAAACAGGGAAGGAGGCAAGAAAGGAGAGAGTACCATTATGAGGGTATGTTTTCAAGGACACCACCTTTTGGTATATAGGGCAACTGACTGCTTAGCATCATGGGATCATTTTCTGGAAATGTTTGTAAACAACAGCACTTCATTGGTGGGAAGAAAGGAGACAAATGCATCTCTAGGTGCAATCTCCCATGGAGCATTAATCCCTAGGTTATGCATATGTGGGTACTAAACAGGCTCCTCTGGATTGGGAAATGGATGACAAGACACAGTTGGGTTATGCCCACTAAAGTCAGCTGCTATGGGAGCTGGAGTAAAACAAGTGGCCAAGAACTCCAGACACATGTGGCTGAGAGGATCTGATCAGAGCCTACGAGATGTCTGACACATATGGATTTATTTAGTCAATACATATTAAACATCTTGTACATTGTGCTGAGTGAATGGCATGTATATGCTGGGAAACCAGACACAGTTCCAATCCTCCAGGAGCTTACAACTTTAACTGAAATGTGGTTCTTGGGCTGATCAACTAGACCCCTTTTTGTTCTCAGATCTATCCATAGCCTTTTCTCTCCTCTACTCTGTTTCTCATGGAACTGCATTTTCCTAAGATGGTAGGTTTGGCCAATGAAGACACTAGGGGGAGGTTGGAGAGTGGGAGGAAGAGGGGCATCTCTCACCTTTGCCATCCCTGCTTCTGGTGGCATCTTTAGCAGCAGCTGAATCTCTAGGGCTTCAGCTCATAACACTTGTTCTGATTCTGGTTCCAAGGTTGGGCCTGCCTCCTGCAGTCCACGTACTCTCAGTGTCCCTCCAGCCTTAGGAGTGGTGATAGTGCCTTCCTGTTGTTGTAAACCTGAGGATTGCCTCACTGTCCCCTAACTGGTTTTCAATCTCTTTTATTACCTGGTAATCAGTTCCTAAAATAAATTCCTTCTGTTTATGAGACCTGGAGTGGTTCCCTTTTTCCTAAGTGGACATCAATGAAAACAGTTCATCCCTAAGAAATCAATCAATAACCCTTAATAGTTTCATTGATCATGAAGCAAATAATAATCTGTTAAAGTAATATTTAAAAGAGTATTTTGCTCATAACCAGTTAATGAAAATCATCAGGGAAATAGATCTTTTAATGTAGACCTGGTCATTATAATCTTATTTTATTTAAAGCTATAAGGAGTTAATATAAAACTGTGATCTGGAGGGATAAGCATAATCTTTTTAGAATAAACATTTTTCTTTATGAACAAAGAACACTATTCTGCCATGAGGTCATTAGAAATCAAACACATATATTGAAATGCTGACTCTTTAAATCTGAAAGAATGCTGCATATGTAAATTCACAAAAGGAAAAATACATTATTTCCTTTTGACATTCCAACACTTTCATTTCCTTTTTTTGAATATAAGGATGGACCTGAAGGGAAAGATATGGAAAAGCTTTTTAGGGAGGTCAGCTTTCTTTCTCCACCCATTGTGCAGCCTCGAATGATCCTTACGAATAATGCAATGTAAGCATTTGCCCAACTGAGCTATGCTATGTGGTCTTAGAAAAAAATTTTATGGTATTCAGAGTTTTTATAAACTCTAAGTAATATTAATATTTTTAACATTGTAATCTGTATTAATATCAATCATGTACTCTACTAGATGCTTTATATATATTATCTTATGAATCTTGATAATATCATATAAACTCAGTATCATTTGTCCTATTTCACAGACATGTAAAGTAAGGGAAGTAAAGTAACATGCACAGTATTGTAGACAGAGTAAATATACATCTGGATCTCAAATCCAAGTCTTTAGATGAAAACTCCCTCCTCCTTTGTCCACACTGTACAACTACTCTCCTAATAAAACTAAATTTCTGTTTCAAGGTAAAGCCTGAAAAACAAGAGAGAGAGAGTGTAATATTATATTTAAAAATTATTTATATTTTTTCTATGTTCTTGAAAGTAGAGAATGTGAATTACTTTTCTCAATTGTTCTCTTTCATAGGAAGAAATTCTTAGAATTATGAAATAGAGAGAGTCTATAGAGAATAGATGGCCCAACCTCCTAATTATACAGATGAGAAATCAAAGGTCCAGGGGCAGGAAATGATTCAGTCAAGGAAGCTGCTATATCTCAGAATCCCAATTTGAAGACAAGCATTAGGTAGTCATGAGACTTAAATGGGGAGTGGGGAATGTAGTTTAAGTGAAACATTTGCATAGTAAACAATTGTCAAATAAAACAGATGGAAATTTCCTTTTACATGTGTGCAGGGTCTCCAGTGTGGGCTGCTTCTGCTTGTTACTTTGAGAACTCTAAGAAATAAGGACTTTGGGGAGGAGGTAGGTCACTGAGGGTCCCAATTATGTGAAGGCCCTAGTAGGCTTCCTCTTAGGAAAATCAACACTCATGAAGAAAAGTGATAGCTGATAACTTTCTGAAGGCTATCCTGAATTGAGAGGATATCTGCCACAAGTTGGAGAAAATGAAAGCACAGTTCCCAGTTCAGTCTTGGAAACCTAGTCAAGGAAAAAGGGGTGATTTTTTTTCTAAGATTTTATTTATTCATTTATTTTAGAGAGAGAGAAAGAGGGGTGGTGGGCGGGGAAGTAGGGAGAGGGAGAGAATGAATCTGAAGCAGACTCCATGCTGAGCGTGGAGCCCGATGCAGAGGTAATGATCTGAGCTGAACCCAAGAGTCAACTCAACCAACTGAGCCACCCAGGTGCCCCCAAATGGGTGACTTTTGAGGTAATTGTGTGAGGTATCCTTTTATGACTCATCCCATGAGGGAAGTTTTCTGAAAAGCTGAAAGTACAAGTCAAATATTACAATCTCAAGAAAGTAAAGACCCAGGACAAATGAAGAATTTATATGCAGCTTCAAAAATGTAAGCTGAGACCAGCTAGAAATATCTTATTGTACTTACATATGCTATAACCCAATCTATCAGATTCTGGTTGTACTGCTTAACACATAGACTTTAGGGTTAAACAGACCTGAATTCTGAATTGTTCTTCATTTTTGTGTATGACCTTGGAGGTGTTACCTACTTAACTGATACTAGTCTCAGTTTTTTAAATCTCTAAAATGGGAGATAATAATACCCTTTGCCTGGTTGAAGTCATTAGAGGTGTCTAGCCCAACTCACAAAAGCTCTACTACTTCCTCTGTAATTACATGATGTTGTTGCTCTGAGAAAAAGGTTACTGTGTCTCCCCCATCAATTAAGGCAATCAGTCACACTTGATTAATTCAGCCCATTTCAGTACACTCAGCAGCTGGATATACTTACAAAGGAAGCGCCTACATACCAAGGGGATATGCTACGTTGGGTAATAGTAAAAGAAATCAGCCAATAGGCTGTCAATATATGAGGGCATTTTTATCCAGTCAAATGTCTGTGGCTAAAGGGGTTCCTGATATGCAAAACAAATAGATGGAGAATGAATTTTCCCTTTATTAATGAAAAACGATCACATAATATTGTTATATACTTATCACAAAAATGACCACAGTAAGAATAGGTATGAAAAGGACAGAATATTTGAATTAGTTTATGATAAAGACAAAATCAAGTGATTTTGGATGCAGTGTTTTGCCTCGTGGATAACTTTGCATGGCCTGAGCCCTGTTTGCATATTTCTCAAGACTGTTCTGTGGCAATTTGCTTCTGCCCAGCTCTCTTCCACTTTCGTATCCCAGGAGAAAGGGGAACTGTCATTGTATATAAAATAAGTCTCTGCTTTGAATAGAGTAGTCATCTAGATACAAGATACTTATGTCATAAAACTCAAGGTGGTAACATTTTCCCTTTTTCGTTGATGCTATTTTAATACGTAAAAGTAATTCATGCACATTGCATAATATTTAGAATAAAGAATTGTGTAACAGAATAAAATCAGGGGCGCCTGGGTGGCTCAGTCAGTTAAGCAACTGCCTTTGGCTCAGGTCATGATCCCAGGGTCCTGGGATCGAGTCCTGCATTGGGCTCCCTGCTCGGCAGAGAGCCTGCTTCTCCCTCTACCTCTGTCTGCCACTCTGCCTACTTGTGCCCTCCCTCTATCTCTGTTAAATAAATAAATAAAAATCTTAAAAAAAAAACAACAAAATAAAATCATTCATAATCAGGTGGGGTCATTTTTAAAACAAAAAATGATTTGAATCTAATTCCAGGTTTGGAAGCATAAACTAAGAAAGAAACAATGTTCTCAGACTAATGAATTATAGTACGGGTATCAAAATGATAACCAAAGTGAGGGTCATCTGGGTGGCTCAGTCATTAAGCGTCTGCTGTTGCTCAGGTCATGATCCCAAGGTCCTGGGATCGAGCCCCGCATCCGGCTCCCTGCTCCGCATGAAGTCTGCTTCTCCCTCTCCCGCTCCCCCTGCTTGTGTTCCCTCTCACTGTGTCTCTCTCTGTCAAATAGATAAATAAAAATCTTTAATAAAGAAAAATGATAACCAAAGTGAAAGAAAATGAAGGGAAGCTATCTGCCAACAAGATTGGCACCCAGTTTTGTTAAGAATCAAAGCTATTTTAATTAGTGTTTTTAAATCAGAAATAGGAATAGCCTTATCATAGTAAATCCAGTGTAATATAAATTGAGTATAAACATGAACAGAGTGGTGAGATCAGATCACTTATATTTGGTACAGCAACATAATTATTCCAACTACAAATAGGAAAACCATCAAGTACACTAAATTAAAAATATAAGAAGTTCCTTGCACAGTGTTTTTTAAATTAAACGCTTAAATTTGTTCCTGACATTAGCCCTTTAGTATACTTAAGATGCAGTTACTTGGCATTATTTATTATAAAAAAAAATCTCTCCCACTTGAGAGACGAGGAGAACAAAGTTTAGTCAATTTCCCCAAGTGACACAGTAAGTCACTCTCTCTATGCTGTGTTGTATATTATGTTGCAACTTACGTCAATTATTTCCTAGGAATAGCTTAGATGAATAGGACATATAATTGAATGTTTTCCAACTTTTGTAATCCAAGAATATTTTCTTTTCTTTTTAAAGATTTTATTTATTTATTTATTTTTTTATTATTTAGAGTATGAGTGGGGAGGGGCGGCAGAGGGAGACAGAATCTCAAGCAGACTCCCCATGGAGCCCATCATGAGGCTGGATCTCAGGACCCTGAGATCATGACCTGAGCCAAAATCTAGAGTGGGACGTCCAACCATCTGAGCCACCCAGGCGTCCCTCCAAGAGTATTTTCTGAAAGTTGTAGGAAGAATCCCAAAGCTTAGAAAGAGACATACTGATAAAATGGAAAAGAAAACATGAGCTGGGCCAAGCTGGTACCCACATCACTGTTTCAGTTTCTGAAGTCCCTCAGTAAAGTTCCAAGGACAGTGTAAGAATTGTTCACATCATTTGATTTGTTGTTATTTATCTGTTTGTTTTAAGTGAGAGACAAAATATACAAATGGACAATGGCCAGATATGTAAATATATATATATAACTCTGATCCACAATATACAGCAACCAATCTGTTACCTCTAGGGACCAATCGCAGAAGCCAGCCTACTATATATAAGGCAGACATGGGAAGTCAGACCACTATCTCTAGCAACCTGCTCAGGATGCCAAACAATAACTCCTGGACCAATCAGCTCCCAAATGGCTAGTGCTTGATTAATAACTCACAACTTTCCTCATTTTTGTCTGTGCTTCCAACCTAGGATCAACCTGAGAAAGCCAAGTGTTTACCCCTAGCCCATCAGACAGGATGCTCCACTACTAGGTAGCCCACCTTCAGGTTCCGAAAGCCAAAGGCCCCCAAGCAGAGCACACCTGAAGCCTTCTCTTCACTCTAAAGCTTTCCTGTTCCTCTGCCTGCCTTGGAGTAACTGCCAAAACACATGTGATTGGCTGACATTCTTGTTGTCATAAGCTTTGAATAAGTAGACTTTGTTTTTCTCATTTGGGTGGTCTTTTGTAACATTTCCACACAAGAAAAGCTTTATTATTTTTATAAAAATGATACATTATCATTACATTAAATAGCTCAAGTGATACAGGAAAGAAAAGTAATCTCATCAATCAGATAACTACCACCTCCATTAAGTGAATGTAATAGCAGATATTTCTTTGGTCTGCAAATAAATAGACAAATACGTAGATGGATAGATAGAAGATTAGGTGGGTACATAGGTGACTGGAAATGATTTTCATAAAAGGGCATCCTGGAATACATTCTATTTTAAATATATTGTTATTATAACTATAAAAGTAAACAAAAATGAATTGAGCATCCAATAATTATTTATTCCCAGAACATAATATTAAGTCCTAATAGATTGTCCTAAAGATAGGTAAACAATATTGTGAAAAAATAATTTGTGTCAGTCACTTTTCTGAACTCTAGATTTCAAGTTGAAATGGTATTGAATGCCTTCCTGCCACAAAGAATGGGAAACATTTAGATTTACATTTCTCCCTCCTCCATTTTTACTCACGGTCTTATTTATATTAGTCTGTTTTGTCAAAATTGATAATATGTACATTATTTTCTATAAAAAGATCAACAGCTGAGGTTTATTAAAATCTATAGATTCCAAACACAGTTCTAAACTTGCCTGCCTGCCTTTTGTGGGCTTTATGATTCTCTCTCTCTCTCTCTTCCTCTCCCCACCTCTTGTCTCTCTCCCTCTCCTTTCTTTCTATTTTTCTTTTTTATTGTTTTGCCTGAGCATAGGGGCAGAGGCAAGAGAAGGGGAAGAATTCATCAGCCCCTGACATTGCAATTTTCTTTGACAAAAACTAAAACCTTAGGATTTGCCGTCTCTTCTGAGATGTTGTCAAATATCCTTTGCTTTGGTTTATTTTCCTTGGTTGGAGGAATATCCTATTTTTCTGGTAGAATACACTAAGCCTTCAGTTAATTCACTCAATGCAGAATGTAGCTTTGGAAAACCATGTTCCTGCTGGCCTTTCTTGCTCCTGCTCAGTCATCTTCCAGCATGGCACTTATGCTTAAGAATTTGCCTTGACTATTTTTCCTGCATTCCTACTTATCCCTTTAGCCCACTTCTCTGACAATTGAAGAGATTAATGAGAATCTCAAGATCTGGAGTGCTCACCTTCTTTCCCCAAGATGGCTCTCAAGAAACAATAATGGTAGTAAATGTTAAATCTGTACTAAGTTATACTAAAATTTTCTACTTTGTCCCTTGGGATACTGCTTTTCTTTTCTTTCTTTTTTTTTATTTTTGGAGAGAGAGAAAGAATGAGGAAGAGAGAGCTGAATTGGGGGAGGGGCCGAGGGAGAGGGAGAGAGAACCTTGAGCAGGCTCCATGCTCAGCACGGATCCCAACACAGGGCTTGATCTCATGACCCTGAGATCATGACCTGAGCTGAAATCAAGAGTTAGAGGCTTAACCAACAGAGCCCCCCAGGTGCCCCTGGGCTACTGCTTTTCAAAGTTGATAGCATTTACCCCTTTTGAACTGCATCCCCCCCTTTTTTCTGTGTTTTGCTATTTTGGAGGTTTTCAAATGCATACGAATTCCAAAAAGTTTCTTCAGGCTGAATAAAAATAGTGCTTATATACTACTATATTTCAAATGAACCCAGGTGCTGTTTTATGGTGAATAAAATAGAAAGTAATTTAAATGCATTACTGAATTCTTTATAGCTCTTTGTCATTATGTATTTAGGTGAGGCAATACAGCAGTACTAAGAGGCTGTAGACAGAAAGCCATGTCACCATGTGACCTTGAGAAAGTTGTTTAACTACTGTGAGCCTCACTGTAAAATAAGTTGATCATAGTGTCTACCTCAGAGGGTTGTTATAAGACCTAAATGAAATAATCCATGCAAAGCATTTGCCACAGTGCCGGCCACCTAATAAGCACCAGCGTTAGCAACTACAGGTGCAATCAATGGGTAATATCATATGAGGATCTAATAATTGTTTAGAAGGCGCTCTCCTCATTTTAATGTTGGGAATCACAGCTGGACCAGATATGTTCCTTGACTCTTTGGACATGGCTTATCTGCTTCCACTAGGTTAAATTACGTAAGTACTTAGCTGGAAGAGAATATATTGAACATGCCTACAAAGGAACAAGGCTGATGTCAGTTGAGCATGCAGCATCCATTTGTATGTATGAGATGTCCCAGCTTGATTTTCACAAGAAGCAGACCCTGACATAGCGATTAGCACGAGGAAGTTTATTTGCAGGGAGCTCAGGATCAACACTTGCAGAAGAAGAGGGAAGAAAGCAGGACTGGGCAGAGGGAGAAGTTGTGTGTGCCGATGTAGTTTCAAGGAAAGCCACAGCTGGCTCCCACAGGGAGCTCGGCAATGATCATGGCCTGCCAAAGCGGTCTCAAGTTGTTGCAAGGAGGATTGTACCTTTATATTCCCACATTGATAGGATGGGTACATTTGGGGAAAGAAAGAATGACCTTGCTTGAGGCAGCTAGCTTCCCCCAGTGGAGGGTAATTTCTGGCAAGAGCTTAGCTTTGAGGACTGGCGTTGGCTGGCAGCCTCCAGCATCTGGGGGCATAAGTTCTTTAGGTCTGAAGGGGGATTTGAGTATGCAGATAGAATCCACCCCATTACCTACAGCATGCTCTTTAAAAATCATATATTTCAGGGCACCTGGGTGGCTCAGTCCTTAAGCAGCTGACTTCGGCTCAGGTTATGATCCCAGGGTCCTGGGATGGAGCCCGGCATCACATCGGGCTCCCTGCTCCGCGGGAAGCCTGATTCTCCCTTTCCCACTCCCCCTGCTTGTGTTCCCTCTCTCGCTGTGTCTCTCTCTGTCAAATAAATAAATAAAATCTTTAAAAAAAATCTTTAAAAAAATAAAATCATATATTTCTTACTCGAAATAGTTCTGAAAATGCCATTCAAAATAAATTTCAGAGTAGTTTACCACCTACTTTAAAAAATGCATCTAATTTCCATTTTTATTGTATACTCTGATGTCATGAAGGGAAATAAATAATGAAAAATATCAATACATTCTAGTGGAAATGTATTTTAATACATTTAATTCATGTGACTAACATGGTTTAGGACATTTTACTTAGATATTTATTGCACTGAATCTGATCAATCCTGACCATCTATGTTTTAAAGACGATGTATACACGTATGTGTGTTTGCACACATATATATTCATTTCTGTTTTTTGAGCAAGTTTGATTTTTACATATTCATGTAAGAGTGGCATGATTTTTCCGGGGTCAGTGTAAGGCACTGTAGGAAACATAAAGCATAAGAAGCATGCCAGTCCTCGGGGAGCTAAGAGGAGATAAAACACGTGCATGATAATTATTTATAGCAGACCATTTTTAAAGAGTTAAGTGGCCTGACATTGACCTGACAGGATAGGCAGAAGAGCAGAGTATTCAGGGGCCCAGAGTTCTTGGCCAGACTGCTTAGGTTCAAATCCCAGCTCTGCTGCCTTCTAGTTCTCTGACTTGACATTTCTAAGCCTTGCTCTTCTCATCTGTAAAATGGGTTTAATAGTACAAATACCACAGGTTAGGAAGGTTACATAAGATAACCTATGGGTAAGAGTTTTGACTATAACCCAGTGTAAGAATCATGATCTTTTTCTGTAAAAACAAACAAAACAGATTAATGTACTCATAACTCCTCCTTACCTGATTAAAAACTGAAATTCATGGGTGTGTGAGGCACCTAGGGTCATACAAGAATCACGGGACTTGGGGCACCTGGGTGACTCAGTCAGTTAAGCGTCTGCTTTTGGCTCAGGTCATGATCCCGGGGTCCTGGGATTGAGCCCCGAGCCTGCTTCTCCCTCTCCCTCTGCCCCTTCCCCTCCTGTCCCCCAGCTCATGTTCTCTCTCTTTCTAGTAAATAAATAAAATCTTAAAAAAAAAGAATCACAATACTTAAAGAATGGCCTTGTCTACAGTGCACACTGGCCATGACTGGTACATGCACTTCCTCTACCTCCAACAAAGAGGTGTTTGGATCTTTGCTGTGGCTGAGAACTGCCATGTCTAGCCGCTGACTTCTCAGGTCTACCTTACAGTCATTCTCATCCAAGACCTGCATCTCCCCAGTTGTAGAATCTGGACAAGCAATCATTCTCCATTGCTTCTGGACTTTTAAACATCCACTCCCCATTCTCTGGAAAAACTCTTTCAAAACCTTTCTTCTCCAAGCGTAATCCATTACCTTTCCCAACCCTGAAATCTCTCTCCTCAGATAACCTAGTTCCATATTGTCTTAGGAGCCTAGACTTTTGAGAAAAAAAAAAAAAAAGTTCTGTTTGGAAGTGATCTTTTGGGTATGCTTGTGGGGTTTTTTTTCCCCCTATTTCTGGGAAAAGCAAAGACAAAAACATTGGTGTAAATTATTTACAGCAGTAAGAATAAAATGCAAATTAATATACAACTACATTATTATACCACACAGGGATTGCTCTATGTTAAATAGAGTTTATCTCCTATTTAACTAGTAGTTCAAACTATTATAAAACCCATTGCCTGTATTGATTTGAAATGAGTTTCAATATTTGCAGAATTCAAAAGTAATTCTAGCAATCTGTTGTTAACACAAGGAGTGAAATATCAAGCATAACCTTTTTGTTTGCACCCTTCTTTCCTCTTCTGTTTATCAAATTGTCCACAGATTGTTCAGATCACAGGGTTTCAATTTTTTTACTGGAAAAGCAAGTGTGCTCTTTAAACTGTACTGCTCCCACACCTGTATCCTATTTACTAAGCATATTCTCCAGTGTATTAAGATGTTAAAATATGTTTCTGTCAAAATGATGCTATCACATTCCCAGAGACAGAATATTGAGCAGGCTGAATGTGAACTCAAAGAAGGTAAATGTTTTACTGAGTGATAGGAAGGAAGGGGTCCTGTAAAATAATGTTTTTAAAAAGTTATAATGTCAAATGAAATCTTGGATTGTTCAGATACAACTCAAGTGGGACTAATTTGGAAAATGAAGAAATTTAGAAATAAGAAGAGTATTATTAACAGAAATGATGGAATCCTAAATATTTAGCTATCAGTTACATTATGATTGCTACATCAAATACTTTGGTGAGCACCTGAAACACTATATAAATATAAAATTCTATTACACATTTACTAAAGAATTTATTTAGAGGGGTAATTTTTAGAAAAAAGAAATTTTTGCAAGCTCCGAGGGGTAATACAACAATAGGATCCTGTGAGTGTCTGATCACAACATTTTCATTAACCAGTCAGTGTATAACCTTGTTTTATGTGCATTTCTGTTTAAAGACACCTTAATACGTATTTTTGATTTATTAACATTGAACTCATGGCCAAAACACTATAACTCATGTCTGAGCCACATGCCTTCTTGGACTTAGGAACACACTACTTTTGGGGGTCATTTATTTCATTTTAGTTTTTTCTTCCAAGTTATTATTTAAATTCTAGTTAGTTAACGTACAGTGTAATATTGGTTTCAAGTGTACAATTTAGTGACCCAACACTTCCATTTATCACCTGGTGCTTATCACAAGCACACTCCTTAATCCCCATCACCTATTTCATCCATTCCCCCTACCCACGTCCCCTCTGGAAACTATCAATTTGTTCTCTATAGTTAAGAGTCTATTTCTTGGTTTTCCTCTCTTCTTTATCCTCCTATGTTCATTTGTTTTGTTTCTTAAATTCCACATATGAGTGAGATTATATGGTATATGTCTTTCTCTGACTGACTTACTTCGTTTAGCATAATACTCTATCTCTGTGCATGTCATTGCAAATGGTAAGAACTCATTCTTTTTTATGGCTGAGTAATAACCTATTACACACACACACACACACCACTGGGGGCCATTTTAAATAACAAAATCACCAGCAAAAAGTAAAAAAATGCAAATAATGTGACCCTAACTAGACTACAAAAAGGACACTTATTTACAGTATGAGAACTGAAACAAGAAGGCATAGATTTGCCTGAATTTTATTTGGTTTTAGCTGTGAACATATATATTGTGTGACTCCAACTTTTCACTGCAATGTGCATATCCATGAATGCCCATGAAAGCAATGTGAATATTGGATTTTTGGGATTACAAATTAATTTAGTGAGTAGGCAAATTCATAAATACAGAATCTGTAAACAATGAGGATCCATTGTACTTAGAAATAAATGTTTATAGGGTGCTATAAAGGAGTACCTAACCATATATTCTTAGAGGTTGAGTTATTTAAACATTTTAAGGCACTTTTGATTGGGTAATAATTGTTTAGTCTGGAATATTATTATTGGGAGGAATCTTAAAGATCGATTTTTATAGATAAAGAAGATTGATCCTAGAGAGGTAGGACACCTTTCCCAAAGTTGCATTATAAGTCAAATGGTAGCTAAACAGGACCAAAATCTCTTATCCCTTGATCCTAAGCCTGTCTCTCTTTCTACTGCTCTACCCCATACAATGTAGAATGAATATGTGAGTTCAGCTCAGCAAAAGCAATGAGCATTGATAGTCAATCTTGATGATTTCACTATCATCAATGGCAGATCTTCTCTGAGTCTAATTTTTATGATTAACATATCATTTATTTCACCATAGCCACAGAGATGCATGTTCTCTACATACACACAAACCAGTTTTAGTCTTCAGCACAAACTATGAATAAAGTCAACCAGGATGGATCTTAAATATATTGTTAAAATGATAAAAACTAAATTAAAAAATCTTTTATAATGCATACAGTATCAAAAACTAGATGTTTATTCCTAACTTTTTTATATGATATATTCATCATGTCATTTAAATTCCCAACAATGTCACATTCAAATAACTCAACCTCTAAAGAAACTATGGTTATGTCACTCTCTTAGGGCACTAGTGACCCAAGAAGCATTTATTTCCTAGTATGTCTGTTTTGAAATTAGGGATAGCTTAAATATTGAGAAGCTGATTCTAACAAAGATGAATGAAAGAAAGAAATATAGGCATCTGAAACAAAAATATATTTAATAATCTTTTATAACATATTCCACTGGAATGTCTCTGTACCCAAGACATCTTTGTCTCTGGGATTAATGATTTTCATTTTGTTCTTAATTTGCTATAGTAACCAGAGATCAATTTTAATATTCCATTGAGTTAAAGCCACTAATTATTTCAAAAAGGCAGAGAGAAGGGATTCTGTCAAGAATTGGTTTGTGAAAATAATGCAAGATATGTTAAGAAAAAAAAAAGAAGAAGAAGAAGGTAGCGGGAGGGGAGGAATGAAGCGGGGGAAATCGGAGGGGTGGACGAACCATGAGAGACGATGGACTCTGAAAAACAAACTGAGGGTTCTAGAGGGGAGAGGGGTGGGAGGATGGGTTGGCCTGGTGGTGGGTATTGAGGAGGGCACGTTCTGCATGGAGCACTGGGTGTTGTGCAC
>NC_138379.1:26003463-26042593 GCF_054177405.1 Leptonychotes weddellii
TAAAAAAAAAAAAAGAATTGGTTTGTGAAGTCTGAGCTATATTCTGAAGTCATAAATAGCTTTTCTTTAGTGTCCTTCTTCAAATTTGACTGCAAGTTTAAAAGGGTTCTATTGCTTTTTCTAATGGTTTGGTATGGGTCATAAACTGTCCCAGCACTTTCAGTATTTCCTGCACTAGGAAATCAAGGATGGAACTGACAGCTTGCTGGACTGAGAGTCAAAGGACCTAGCATCAAGAGACCACTGACTAATTGAGGGAAATTCTGTTTGAGGATGGGAGTTACTGGAAAATGGTAACTATCCATCTTATTTAAAATCATTAATTCATTTAAACATGAGTGACTTTTTAAAGGGTTATGTTCCAAAAATAAATAATAATAATGTAGAGGTTATTGTGAAGAGTGTAGATGTAGAGTCTATAATTTCATGTTTATAAAAATCTTAGTTTCTATTTCCTATAACATAAATGTTGGCAAAACCTAATGTTTTGCTGTGTGAGAATTACTCAGGCTTCCAAGATCTGGTTAAAATAAAGTCCATAAATAAGTTTCAAAAGCAGATTGAAGTTCATTCCTCAATAACTTCAGTAATTCTTGTTTTAATTATTAAAAACAAAACCTACAGAAAATCAAAAGTAATCTCAAAAATGAGCCAACAAAAGAAATTAATATCCTAGCTAAGAAAGATCATGGGCTTTGGAGTCAGGCAAAATTCACTACCATTTTGGGTTAGTCATTTGATTTCTTCAGGCCTCCTCTATAAGTCAGTACAACAATATCTTTATCATATGATGGTTGTAAGTTCTAAATGAGATAATGTCTATAAAGTACTTTGCAAATCTATTCATTATCACTGTGTAAAAATTACCACCAAATTTAGTGGCTTGAAACAATACATATTTATTATTTTACAGTTTCTGTGGGTCAGGAATCTGGGCCAAATTTAGCTGGATGCCTCTGGCTTGAGTTCTCTCACGAGATTGCAGCCAAGCTCTTGGCTGGGTCTGAAGTCTCATCTAAAATCCTACTGGAGAAAAAAACTTCAAGCTCACTCACGTGGGCTTCTATTCCTCAGGACTGTTAGATTAAGGAACTCATTTCCTTGCTGATTGTTGGCCAGAAGGCTCCCTATTTCTTTTCATATGGACCTCTCCACAGAGCTACTTGATAATATGGCAGGTGGCTTTCCCTAGAGTGAGCAGTCCGAGAAAGAGAAAGAGAACATTCAAAACAGAAAACATGGTCTTTTTATAACCTAATATCAGAGGTGACATCCCATGACTTGTGCCATATTTGATTCATTGGAAGCAGATCAGTAAGTCCACTCAAGGGTAGGGGATTACCCAATGGTGTGAAAGCCATAAGGTTGGGGTCGTTGAGGGTCATCTCAGAGGCTATTGAGAGAACAGGTACTGTGCCAAACAGTTGGTTTTAAACATTCCCTGACCATGGAAATTATAATAACAGCTATCTTTATATGGAGCTTTTTATGTGCCAACCACTGTTCCAAGTGTTTTAATACATATTAATTAATTAATCCTTACAAATTATCATGCTTCTTTTGAAGATGAGAAAATAAAGTTTCAGAGAAATTAAGTTGCCCATAGTCAGAGAGCTTATAGTGTTAGATTTGTGATTTGAATTCAAGCAGTTCCAAAGCCTAGGGCCCTACATGTTATGCTAAATTGTGTCACAATCAGTGGCCCCTAACCTTTATGACTCTCTCATGAATCTGATGAATGCTATGAACGCTTTCTAGAAAAATATACTAAGCTACATTTTCTATACCATTTTAGAGGGTTTTCAGAAACCCTAAAGTCCACAAATGGACACGTAATTTAGAACCCTTGTCTGTAATGCTCCAACTTGAATAGAATTCAGTAAAATCTAGATCTCTACATAGTATAAATTGGTGTAGTAAGGAACAAACTGCGGATCAGTAGAATTGAGTTCGGATTCTAGCTCAATAGGCAAGTCATTTAACTTGAAGCCAGTCTTTTTATCTATAAAATGGACATAGTCCTTTCTCTGTGTAAGAACTAACATACACTGAGTGTAAAAACTCACATATAGGGGTGCCTGGGTGGCTCAGTGGGTTAGGCGTCTGACTCTTGATTTTGGCTTAGATCATGATCTGAGGGTCATGAGATTGAGCCCTGGGTCAGTTTCTATACTCAGCTTGGAGTTTGCTTGGGAACCTCCTTCTCCCTCTGCACCGCCCCCCCACTTGTGCAATCTATCTCTCTCTAAAATAAATAAATAAAATCTTAAAAGAATAAAAACCTCACATATATTACTTTGTACTGTGCACTGTTCCAAGTGTTTTTCTTAGAGCATCTAACTTAATACTGATACATCCTCCCCCTTCTCTCTGTGAAATAGATATTATTACAATCCTGTTTTATAGATAAGGATACCGAAACCCAAAGAGGTGAGGTACCTTGCCTAAGGTCACATGGTAAGGGGTAGAGTCAGATTCTGAACCAAATCAATCTGAGATTGAAGTCCATATTCTTTTTTTTTTTTTTAAAGATTTTATTTATTTATTTGCGAGAGAGAGAATGAGAGACAGAGAGCATGAGAGGGAGGAGGGTCAGAGGGAGAAGCAGACTCCCCGCCGAGCAGGGAGCCCGATGCGGGACTCGATCCCGGGACTCCAGGATCATGACCTGAGCCGAAGGCAGTCGCTTAATCGACTGAGCCACCCAGGCGCCCAAGTCCATATTCTTAAATGCTACACACCATCATCCCCGGGGCCACTATAAGAATACAATAAATATGCATATATGAAAACATTCCATAAATGGCAAGTGCTAAAACATTTGAGATACATAATTGAAAGAGAAATTAAATTGATTTGCATTGCAATCATGTAATTGCACAGCTATATGACCTTGAACAAGAGTTTTAAATTCTCTGGACCTCTGCTTCCTCAACTGTAAAAAAGGAAAAACCATACACCTCTTCCCTTTCTTAAATAGATACCTACAGGAAGGCATTTAGTAAACTGTGTAAAGCATTAATGTAGGTTCTTATATGCATTTATATATCATCTGATTCCATTGACAAAAGTCTTTAAAGTGGATAAATGGTATTTCAATGAAACAAAACCTTGAGTTTCTTTTATAGAGGATAATCTTCAGAAAGTAGCAGGTCTGGCTACCTTTGCTGATGTCTCAAATATATGTATTTTTAACCAGGTACTACCAAGCACTTGACTTGTCTTTTGAACACCGAGACCCACCTGCAGTTGCTATATTCAAGAATTGGTTTGGCCTCCTCTTTAAAATTCTCTGCACTTTCCATCACAGAGAACACTTCTTAATTCTATTTTTTTTTAATTTCAAAAGGCATTAACTAAATGTCAAATAACATGAGAGCTGGATTCCAGTTTGATAAATGATGCAGTATCACTATATATATGATAAAAAAGCATCATGCTAACAACTATCTGGAAATTAAGAAAACAATTCTACTTACAATAGCAACAAAAAAATAAAATGAAATACTTGGGTACAAATTTTACCACGGAAGTAAAAGATCCATATACTGAAAACTATAAAACATTGATGAAAGAAATTGAAGAAGACACAAATTGTTGAAAAGATACCCCATGTTCATGAATTATAATAGTTAATATTGTTAAAACATCCATACTACTCAAAGTAATCTATAGATCTAAAATAATCCCTATCAAAATTTCAATGGCATTTTTTACAGAAATAGAAAAAATAATCCTAAATATTGTGTGGAATTATGAAAGACCTCAAATAACTAAAGCAATCTTGAGCAAGGAGACCAAAGCTGGAGGTATCATACTTCCTGATTTCAAACTTTATCACAAAGCTATAGTATTCAAAACAGTATAGTGCTGGCATAAAAATAGACACATTGACCAATGGAACAGAATAAAGAGCTAAAATAAAAGCCCACACATATATGGTCAACTAATTTTCAACAAGGCTGCCCAAAATACACAATTTATTGAAAAGTGATATTGAAAAAACTGAATAGCCACATTTTTAAATATCAATGTAGATTAAAGACTCAAATGTAGGAGCTGAAACTATAAAACTCCTAATAAAAAACATAGGGAAAAGCTTCTTGACATTGGTCAATGCAATGATTGTTTGATACATCACCAAAGCACAGGCAACAAAAGCAAAAATAAACAAGTGGGACTTGTAAAAAGTAAGAGTTTCTGCACAGCAAAGGAAACAAACAAAAAAAGAAAAAGAAAATAAAGGGCAAGCTATGGAATAGGAGAAAATATTTGCAAACCATAAACCCAATAAGGGGTTACTATTCAAAATATATAAGCAATTCTTACATCTCAATAGCAAAGCAAAAACAAAAACCCCAAATAACCTGATTAAAAATGGGCAAAAAACCAGAATAGACATTTTTCCAAAGAAAATGCTCAATATCACTAATTACCAGGGACATGCAAATCAACATCACACTAAGATATCTCCTCACACTTGTTAGACTGTCTATTATCAAAAAGACAAGAGATATAAAAGAAAAAAAAGACAAGAGATAACAAATGTTGGCAAGGATATGGAGAAAATCTTGTGTACTCTTGGTGGAGCTGTAAATTGGCATAGTCATTATAGAAAACAGTATGGCAGTTCCTCACAAAATTAAAAATAGAATTACCATGTGATTTAGCAACCCCACTTCTGGGTATATATCCAAAGGAACTGAAATCAGTATCTCAAAGATCTGTACTCCCATGCTCATTTAAATATTATTCATAATAGTAGGGATATGGAAACAACCTAAGTGTCCATCAGTAGGTAAATGGGTAAAGAAAATAAGATACACATGCATGCATGGGAGCATGTGCCTATGTGCATGTGTGCAGACACTCACAATGGAACATTATTCAGCCACAGAAAATAAGGAATAAGGAAATCCTGCCATTTGCAGGATGAACTTGGAGGGCATTATGTTAAGTGAAATAAGCCAGAGAGAGAAACAAATATTGTATGTTATCACTTATATGTGGAATCTAAAAAGAAGCCAAAAAATGTTGAACTCATAGTGACAGAGTAGAACGGTGGCTACCAAGGGCTGGGGGTGAAAGGTAAAGGAAATGGTGAGATATAGGACAAAGGATACACATTTTCAGTTATAAGATGATCTAATACTCACCATGGTGATTTAGTTAACAGTATGGTATTGTGTACTTGAAATTGGCTAAGAGAATAGGACTTAAGTGTTCTCATTATAGAAAAGGTAATTATATGACGTGATGGTTATGTTAATTAACTTGATTGTGGGAATCATTTCACAAAGTGCACATATATAAAATAATCATATTGTACACTTTAAATATGTTACAATTTTGTCAATCAGATTTCCAAAAAGATGGAGAAAAAAAGGCATCATTCAAGAGTTTAAGAAAGTTGACAATGGACTCAGGAGGCCTAGGTTCAAATCTTCAGTCTACCACATAGTATCTGTGTGACCTTAAGCAAGTTGCCCAACTGCTTCACACCTGCTTGTGCATCTGTAAAATGGGGATAATAATAGTACTAACTTCATAGGATTGTGATGTGGGAGCTCTGTACATAAAATATTTAGAACTGTGCTTGGCACATATTAAAGACTCAATAAATATGAGTTATTATACTTGAATGACTGCACTCTCTTCCCCATATCTCATTTTAAAACCTATCAAGTGGGAATAATACTGCATTTTATTTCTGATTAGGATTGTAACACATTTTCAAGTTGCTTGAAGAATGTTTTAAGCTCTGTAAGTCCTATGGATCTACAAAGGGTAAATGTTGTTCCACTTTTAAAAGGGAGAAGATAATTACTATGTGGTCTTTTTTCAGGAGGAGCATTAGTCAACGAAGTGGTTTTTTTTGTATTTTGTGTTTTGGGTTTTTTTTAAGCGCCCGTGAAGTTGCAAGCTACTGTGGGATGATTCAAATGATTTAGAAAATTCAATTCTGGACTGAAGCGGAATGTTTTTCTCATATCAGAAGTTTTGTAACTGCAATATCAGAGCAGGAGAATATCAGTTTTCATGTGGGGAAAAAATTCTTTCATAAGAAACACATAATATTTTACAAAGAGTAAGTAAAGAAGGAATCTATTTTAAACTGCCTCTCCTCTTAAGAAAAAGAAACCCATGTATTCTTTGCATATTATGCCCATGACTGCCCTCTGCTTTATCAGAAGCTCAAAGGTATCCCAGGCACCTATCAGGTCAGCCTCCCACCAAGTGCATTTCTATTTTTGTTTCCTTGTGGGAAGCAACAAAGCTTACAGGCTTGTTTTGGATTAGACTTTTTCCCCTGTCACCACTGAGGACTAACTGAGCCCAAACCCCCTACCTAATGGCAATGACAGAGAATGGCTCAAGGGAAAAATCAATTTGAGCTTATGAGATAAACACATAAATATCTATTTAAAAAGATGGTGACATAGAATCCTGTCATTAGCAAGACATTTAATTAGAGGAGAAGAATATCATGCGCTCACTTAGAGCATCTTAAAATCTTCTCCAAAGCACACTCCCACCCCCAACAACTAAAATTTAAAATCAAACAGAAAAAGATGTTTACTTTTTTCACTAGTTAAACACAACTGGAACTTAAACTTCTTCTAAGAAGATTTCCTGAGCCAGACTCAGATGAATCCCAAAGAATGGACAGGGTATATATGCTTATTAGGATATATATTTGGGGAAAATGCAGCAGGGAGTTGGGGAAGCATTGTAACATCCTAAATGCAGAATGCGTCCAGTTTATTAGTGAACAAAGGTGAAATATATATACCTGACTGAGGTATAAAACCCCGAGGTGTTGAGAACCAAGGTAGCTGTCATGTGTCTGTCATGGGTCAAGAAGACCCCACAGCAGAGATTAAAGAGGGAAGTCCAAGCCATAGCCTGGGTGAAGGGGACAGCTGCATCTTAGAGCTCAGGAATGGCAAGGAGAACAGAGCCAGGGCCCCAGTTAGCAAGGATGAGGATGGGAGACTGAAAATTTCCGGAGTGAAATTATTGCCTCTGTCCATTAAAACGGACAATATACCAAAAGGCCATGAATACAGGAGAGTCATGGTTTCCTCATATTAGGATAAGTAATTTCCCTAGGAATTTAAATAATCCCCTAAGAGAAAGGGGGAGAGAAGAAACACAAAATTTGACTACCCAAAGGAAAATGAGTTTCAACTAGAAGTGTCTGAGTTAAGTTCTATTTAACAGGAAAGATTAACTTTTTGCCTCTTAAGCACAGGAGACAAATGTAATTACATTTGTACATCTGAATGTGGTACAATAGGCTCCATCACAGAGGATGAGAAAAAAGAAGGGGAGTGTTCACCTCAATGTGGGGAGAGCCAAAGGGTCCAGAAAAAGGAATTTTGAAATTAATACACATTTTGACATTTCTCATGGACAAACGTCCTCTCACTTGCACTCTTATCTTCTCTCCTTACTTTGGGAGAGGACTGGAAAACCAGTTGCTGGGGCCAGTTAGTTTTGGAAGCCCTGATGAAAATTTGCAAGGCCTGAAGTTGACTGCCCATTTTCATGGTGGAAGCACAGCTCTATATATTGACTGGACCTCACAAGTTTAAAATAAGATTTGTAGCAAATAGCATGGCTTTATTTTAAAATCTGAACAGATACTAGTGGTTGCATGGAGATTGGCAATGGCTTAGAAAATGGTGCTTCTGAGTTTTTAAAACATCGAACTCCTTTGATGTTTGCTTACATTTTCCTTTTTTTTTTTTACCCCTGTGGCCAACTGCCAAGACAACAACTGAAATGAAACCAATACAGTTCCCAGAAATGAGGTCTGCCGTGTTTTCCCTGGCAAAGGAAGGTTATAGTGTATGAGACCAAATGTTGGAATGCATCTTAAGATTGATTGATTCAAACAATTGCTTATTTTACATGTTACCATATGGGTCAACTGATAAAACCAAGTTTAAGAAAAAAGAATAGAAGAAGAATTAGGAAATAGAATAAGAACAGTAATTTAATGAGATCAATTTTTGTTATGATTTGATAATTTATACATTAAAGAGCTCTATTTTTAAAATACAGAGAGAGCAGGGAAACCAGTGCTGTCAAGTAGACAGTTGGGAGAACAGAAGATTATAGTAGATAAAGTTTGAGGCCAAGACAGGTCTCTATGTGTTAATTAATCCGACCAATTTTGGTTGAACATTTATCACATACCAGACACTGTTCTAGAACTGGGAGATAAAAAGTTGCTGCCCTCAAGGTGAGAGAAACAGACAAGAAAGCACTAAACACATAAGCAAATGGGATAATATGATCATTGACTGGTGGTGTGTGGGTGGTGCCTCTTTAATAGTTACTTTGTACAGTTTCCACTTGTCCCATATTCTTGCCGTGCCAGCAGTAGAAGAAGAGACTGCTCCGCCGCCACTTCGACTCTGCTATCTTGCTGCATCCTCTTCGCCATATCATCCAAATGGCTCAGGGAGGAGAGCAGGCATTATGTTCTACAAGCAGTTATCCCAAATGGGAAGGAGACGCCTCTCTCCCTTTCTGGCAGGCATGCTCAATGTTTCAGTGGTTTTCTTAGAACACCCTCCTTCATGTCCTTTGTGTGCACATGCGTGTGCGCGCGCACGCGCACACACACACATTTGTTTTGGGGATGGGAGTATATACTTGTCACCTCTCTCATGAACATTAAGGGAAAAGCCTCAGCACTTTCCTTTAGGTAGATTTCTTATGATCTCATAGCCCTGTACTTTTTCTCTTCCCCGAAGTCTTCTTTCGTAGGCTGGGAGGTATTGAGTAGCATAGGCGTTTGGAAGGCTTTGGGTGGATCTTGCAGGTATCAGTCCCAGTTAGACTGTTTCCTAAAAACACGTGCAGGTGTATATCACCTGCTATTGTTTTGTCACTTTAGAGGGAGTCTACTAATTTATTTTCAGAAATTTATGTTTTGGTAATTCATTTAGGAGCAACAGACAGAGTCCCACTATCACCCTATTATAAATCCTCTTTGAAAAGGAGAAAGTTATCTACTTTACATAACTTTCTCATGGAGTATAAGAAAATGACAGGCTAAAGCACTTAGAGAAACACTACTGAAAACATGGTAGCAATACCAAAAATACTGAAGAATGGATACTAACAGCAACTTCATCCTCTGAACTGGATTGAGGGTGCTGACCCAAGGGATTGCTAAGGCCCTTTGACAGACTGCTGTTAGTGTGAATTGCTTTAAACTTGGTCTTTTTGGGGTGCCTGGGTGGCCCAGTCGATTAAACCTCTGCCTTTGGCTCAGAATACGATCCCAGGGTCCCCGCTGAGCAGGGAGCCTGCTTCTCCCTCTCCCTCTGCCACTCCCCCTCTTGTGCTCTCTTGGGCTCTCTCTCTGTCAAATAAATAAATAAATAAATAAATAAATAAATAAATAAATAAATAAAGTCTTTAAAAAAAATTAAACTTGGTCTTCACAAACCCTTCCAAGATTTGATTGACCCTTCAAACCAGGGACCTGATTATAATAAGAATAAAAATAACATTGACCGTCATGTAAATAACTGGTATCTCAAATTTAAATGGTGGGTTTTTTTTGATAATTGAATCCATATTGTTCTTTTTTTTCCCATTTTTTTATTAACATATAATGTATTACTTGTTTCAGGGGTACAGGTCTGTGATTCATCAGTCTTTTGAAAGTTTACCAAATACTACCATATTTATTATGTAATTTGATTTTTAGAGAAGGCCTACTATGACGGTAAGAAAATGGTCATTGTACCCTGACTTTGCAGATGAGGAAAGTAAGATTCACTTCACTGGAAGTTAAGCGCCTTATGTAGAGGGAGTGGTCCTGGATGCAGGACCAGCATTAGTTTCAGTTCAACAACACTGCGGCAACATCCTGTTGTGCTGGGACTCGATTCAAAATTTAGAACTTATGGCAAAAATTGAGTTAAGGTCAAGATGACTTTGAAAAATCTTCAATAATCAGCAGGATCTGACTTCTTTAAAAATATATCATTGTTTCATATATGCAATTCCAATAAATTAAATGCATGTGTGATGCAACTCTGCTGTATGTCTCTAATAATGCTTGAAACCAAGGCCATTATTGTTCATTTTGCAGAGAATATATTGTTTCATGTTCTATAAGCTCCCTTAATTTCTCCTCGAGGATTGTTCCTCTCTGCTTAAACCAAACTTCCTCTGCTCTAAATTTCAGAGAGATCCTAAGGGTTCTAGGATTCAGAGCTGTGATCATCAAGTAGGCTCATTATTGTAAGGAACAAATGACTCTATTGTCTTAGCTTTGTGAATAATGGTGCCTTTCCCCTTAATAATCTTGATATTAATTAAAATGAAACTAGCAGTTGTGGATCTTGGTAGCTAAAGTTTTTGTCAGCTCAGAAGTCTTGTGTTTTATCACCATTCCTGCTTTCTGCTGACAGAGTCCTCTTTCTCATGGAGAATCTATTCCACATATTTTGGTGCAGAAGGTTGGCCACAGAGCTAATCATAAGACCTGACCAATCAATACATTGCATCCACTCACCATAGTGATTGGTTCAAGGATGGCTACAAAACTGATAACATCAACTGGAAAGTTCAATAAAGAGTTTTACAGTTGCATCTCTAGCTCTAAGGATGATGTAAACCTAGAATTGACAGTTGTCATTCTTGCTACCACATAAGGAGAATTTATCTGAAAAAAGACATTTGAGTCTCTGCATCCAGCCTAGATTAGGCTTTATAATCTCCTGGACATCTTAGGTCCATTAGTCAATATAAATTACGCCCTCCATTTTTTTCCCTAAACTTTTTTGAGATGGGCTTCTGTCATTTGTTTTCAAAACTGCGCGATTAATACAGAAATCACATCAAGTCAAGAAATAACTACACTCTATAAGGGAAAGCATAAGATTCATTGAAAGCAATTCAAAACATTTGTAGCAAAAGGGCTGGCCATGGTAATAGCATATTTTAAATAATATAAACATTAACTCTGTCTCTCAGTAGCATGTCTAACCTTGTTTGCTTGTAAAGGCTTCCAGTAGGGATAAGTCTGTAAAACACAATGGAATTTTCTCTGCTCTTCTGCAAGTTTTGTAATTTCTGAAGCAGGAATTATTTCCATGAAGAAGGCTGCTGTGAACCCACAATGGTTTTCATAGAAGATAATAGCTATGTATCAATTTGTAGTTGTAACCAGGAGAAGTTTATGGTTGTTAAAAATGCAATGTGTTGTTAAGTCACAGAACATTATGTAACAGTACACAAACCTAGATAATGGAGGGGTATATTATCTGCCAAGAAATGTTGCCCATGTTCTGGGTTCTTTCACCTGAGAGAGATGGCATTTGGTTCATTTACTGGTCTTGTTCTATGAGTGATTGTATCAAACCAACATATGCCAGTTGATCACCAAAAACCACCTCTTGCTTCTTGATAATAGAATAGGTGACATTATTTTGTATTTGAAGGGAGAATCTTGACAGGGTCTTATTTTTGCAAGTGCTAAGAAACTAATAAATTTACTCTGTAGTCTTTTTGGATTAAAGGAGGAAAGTATTCTGCTTGCCTAGGAGAAAATCAAATTATTCCTTAAAACATAGTACATTTAACGCTTTTAGCTTTTGTATTAGTTAGGCCATGGTATCAATCTATAGAAGTTAGGTCATGGGTGGAAAGCTAGCAAAAGGGTGGAAACTCATCAGAAGGTTTAGGAATATCAGAATGGACAATCAAACTGCAACAAAATCAGGGAATCTGTTGGACTTCAGAAATAGCTGACACTGATGATGAAAACTTTGAATTTTTTCAAATGTTTTTATAAGAGTTTATTAATAATTGCATCTATTTTGTCATCTGTATTATTTACATTAATAGATATATTATTAGTTAGGGTAGGCTAACTTCTGCAAGAAACAGCCAAGGAGTATAATAATTCAAATAAAAGTTTATTTTTATGAGCAAGAACTGGAGAAATTAATAAGTTAAGGCAATCCTCTTCCACATAATCAGTCAGATATCCAGATTGACAGATACTCTGCCATCTTCAAAATTTAGCTTCTGAGGTCATAGAATCATTTCTATTCCAACTATCTAACTGGGAATAAGATCACAGAGAAATACCTTGTAAGAGATACCTAGTGCATGCCACTTTTGTTCACATTTCATTGCCTAAAACTTGATCACATAGCCACACCTAATTACAAGGAGAGCTGGGAAATATAGTTCCAGTTTAGACAGCTAATTTCCAGCAACAAATATACAACATGGATAGGGGATCAAGAATTTTTAATGGACAGTTGTTCATTTCTGTCATAATGTTCTAATATAGGGTCATCTTTGATTTTCTGGAATGAATCACACTTGGTAATAATCTCTTACCCTTTTAAGGTACTATATATGAAAATTGGCATTTCTATTCATAAATGAGTGAAATTATAGTTTTATTTTTCTATGCTGAATATTTTTGTTATCAGTGTGCTTTGGTTTCATATACAAGATTTTGGGACATTAGAAAAGTCTAAAAATTATTTCAGTTTATAAAAATTCGTCCATGAAATATCTTCTTGCCTAAGTGCATTTCTTAAAAGCACTCTGTCAAGTTTTATTGAGACATATATCATATATTTTATTGAGATATATGTATCTCTCAAAATACATGATATATATAACTCAATACATATGATATACATATATATCACACTTTTTTTTTTAAGATTTTATTTATTATTTGACAGAGAGAGAATGAGAGAGAGAGAGCACATGAGAGGGGGGAGGGTCAGAGGGAGAAGCAGACTCCCTGCCGAGCAGGGAGCCCGATGCGGGACTCGATCTAGGGACTCCAGGATCATGACCTGAGCCGAAGGCAGTCGCTTAACCGACTGAGCCACCCAGGCGCCCTATATCACACTTTCTTTATCCATCCATCCATCAGTGGACTCTTACGTTGTTTCCATATCTTAGCTATTGTAAATAATGCTTCAACGAACATGGTGGGGAGCTGGTATATCTTTGAGATCGTGATTTCATTTTCTTTGGACAGATACCAGAAGTGGTATTGCCAAATCATATGGTAGTTCTATTTTTAAATTTTTGAGGAAACTCCATACTGTTTTTCATAGTAGCTGCATGAATTTACATTCCCACCAACAGGGCAAAAAGATTCCCTTTCCTCTACATCCTCACCAGCACTTCTTATTTCTTGTCTTTCTGATAATAGCCATTCTAACAGGTGTGAGGTAATATCTCATTGTGGTTTTGATTTTCATTTCTCTGATGACTAGTGATGTTGAATACCTTTCATGTACCTGTTGACTCTTTGTATGTCTTCTTTGAAAAATGGCTATTCAGGGGCGCCTGGGTGGCTCAGTCGTTAGGCATCTGCCTTCGGCTCAGGTCATGATCCCAGGCTCCTGGGATCGAGCCCCGCATCTGGCTCCCTGCTCAGTGGGAAGCCTGCTTCTCCCTCTCCCACTCCCCCTGCTGGTGTTCTCTCTCTCGCTGTGTCTCTCTCTGTCAAATAAATAAATAATATCTTTAAAAAAAAAAAAAGAAAAATGGCTATTCAGATTCTCTGCCCAATTTTTAATCATATTATTTATTTTTTGCTATTGAGTTGTATGAGTTTTTTTTTTTTATATGTTTTGGACATTAACCCCTTATCAGATATATGATTTGCAAATATTTTCTCCTACTTCATAGGTTGCCTTTTCATTTTGTTGAAAGTTTCCTTTGCTATGCAGAAGCGTTTTAGTTTGATGCAGTCCCACTTGTTTATTTTTGTTTTCGCAGGCATTGCTTTTGATGTCAAATTAAAAAAAATCATTGCAAAACTGATGTCAAGTAGCTTACCCTCTATGTTTTCTTCCAGGAGTTTTATGGTTTCGGGTCTTACATTCAAGTTTTCAATCCATTTTTTTTTTTTTTATTATGTTATGTTAGTCACCATACATTACATCATTAGTTTTTGATGTAGTGTTCCATGATTCATTGTTTGTGTATAACACCCAGTGCTCCATGCAATAGGTGCCCTCCTTAATACCCATCACCAGGCTACCCCAACCCCCCACCCCCTTCCCTATAAAACCCTGTTTGTTTCCTGTAGTCCATAGTCTTTCATGGTTTGTCTCTCCCTCTGATTTCCCCCTCCTTCATTTTTCCCTTCCTTCTCCTAATGTTGTCCATGCTATTCCTTATGTTCCACAAATAAGTGAAACCATATGATATTTGACTTTCTCTGCTTGACTTATTTCACTTAGCATAATCTCCTCCAGTCCTGTCCATGTTGATGCAAAAGTTGGGTATTCATCCTTTCTGATGGCTGAGTAATATTCCATTGTATATATGGGCCACATCTTCTTTATCCATTCGTCTGTTGAAGGGCATCTTGTCTCTTTCCACAGTTGGGCTATTGTGGACATTGCTGCTATGAACATTGGGGTGCATGTGGCCCTTCTTTTCACTACATCAGTATCTTTGGGGTAAATGCCCAGTAGTGCAATTGCTCAGTCATAGGGTAGCTCTATTTTTAACTTTTTGAGGAAACTCCACACTGTTTTCCAAAGTTGTCTATCCATTTTAAGTTGATTTTTCTGTATGGCATAAGCTAGGGATCAAGGTTCACTCTTGTGGCTGTTCAGTTTTCCCAACAGAGTAATTTTTTAAAAACAAAGTTCTTAATTTCTTCTCTGTTTTCGTACCATTTAGGACATGTATATCTATTTGAGTCAATTTTTTTTTAAAGATTTTATTTATTTATTTGACAGAGAGAGACATAGCAAGAGAGGGAACGCAAGCAGGGGGAGTAGAAGAGGGAGAAGCAGGCTTCCCTCAGAGCAGGGAGCCCGATGTGGGGCTTGATCCCAGGACCCTGGGATCATGACCTGAGCTGAAGGTAGACGCTTAACGACTGAGCCACCCAGGTGCCCCTATTTGAGTCAATTTTTAAAAATTTTGTTTAAAAAGCACTTATGTCATTCATAGAATTGTGCAAAATATTCTCTTATAGTATAATTATTTTAACTTATTTGGTACTGTGTTCTTTTTCCTTTAATCATTCCCAATTTTGTATATTAGTTGTGTCTACATTTAAAAAATTAGACTGGGGGTGCCTGGGTGGCTCAGTTGGTTAAGCAGCTGCCTTCGGCTCAGGTCATGATCCCGGGGTCCTGGGATCGAGCCCCGCATCGGGCTCCCTGCTCGGCGGGGAGCCTGCTTCTCCCTCTCCCTCTGCCTGCCTCTCTGCCTACTTGTTCTCTCTCTCTATCTCTCTGTCAAATAAATAAATAAAATCTTTAAAAAATAAAAAAAATAAATAAAAATTAAAAATAAAAAATTAGACTGAATATTTACCTATTTTATTGTTCCCCTACTCCTCTCACCTCCTCCCCAGCCCCATCTCCATATACCCACTTCTGCCAAAGAAGCTATTCTTAGAGTTGTTTATAAATTTTCTTTTTTTTCTAATTTATTCTAAATTATTTCTGCTTTTATCTTCATTCTCTCCTTTTGATTTTATTTGAATTAATTTATTTTTCTTTTTCTAAATTCTCAAACCAAAACATTCAATTAAGCTCACTGAATTCTAGGCCCAGGAAACTGTATTTAGTTTTAAAATCAGTTTAAAGGGAATATATATAACCAACCTTCCTTCCTTCCTTGCTTCCTTCCTTCCTTCCTGTTTTGCTACGAAGTATCCTCTGAGTACATCTTTGACTATAGTTCATAATTCTGAAATGTACAATTATTGTTTTATTTTCTAGTTATTCTGCTTTTACTTTTGATTTACTTTTGACAGAATTTAGTTAGTAGACAATTAGCATTTTCTACTTTCTTTCTAATGTCTTGGGGCACCTGGGTGGCTCTGTCTGTTAAGCATCTGCCTTTGGCTCAGGTCTTGATCCTGGGGTCCTAGGATCAAGCCTGGAGTTGGGCTCCCTGCTCAGTGATGAGTCTGTTTATCCCTCTCCCTTTGCCCCTCCCCCTGCTCATGCTCTCTCTCTCTCTCAAATGAATAAATAAAATCTTTTTTAAAAAGTCTTAATGTTTGTGGTCAGAAAATCTAATTTGTACTATTGCTGCTTTGGGGAAATATATTGTTTTCTTTATGGTGCTTGAGAAAAGGGTGGATTTTTTTTCATTTTAAGACCTACTGATCAGGGTACCTGGGTGGCTCAGTTGGTTAAGCGACTGCCTTCAGCTCAGGTCATCCGGGATCGAGTCCTGCATCGGGTTCCCTGCTCAGCGGGGAGTCTGCTTCTCCCTCTGACCCTACCCCCTTTTGTGCTCTCTCTCTCTCTCAAATAAATAAAATTAAAAAAAAAAAACAAACTCAGCATTAAAAAAAAAGACCTACTGATCATCCTGATTATATTATTTATTCCTTTATTTAGTTGCTTATTTTAATCTGTTGAATTGTCTTCTAGATTGAGAGAAAGTGATAAAAATAAAATACACCATATTTTGTTAACTTTAGAAATGTTTTAATTGGCTAGTTGTCTACCATATAAATGGTGCCTAGAGGTAAATGGCAGCTATATCTCATGGATTGGATTCTTCATCATTATAAATTCTATGTGTCTTATTTCCATTTGGTCCAAATTTTTCTGTTATATATGATACTATTCAGTTTGTGGCATGGGCTTTTTTCTATTCAATATTTCAGTGTTATCGTATCTTTGCTATTTTTACTTTTTTTTTTGCTTGTTTTTGTTTAGTTTGGTAAAGGTATTTTCTCTTAGATTTAAACCCATAAGCCATCTTTCACAGAAGTTCCCATAGTATGATATAGTTTTAAATGAAAGAAAGAAGAACATAAAATTACATGCTCACTATGATATATAAGAAAATGTATACATATGGGCAAAACATGGATAAGGATGTGGAAAATTTAAGTGGCCACATTAAAGCATAAAAGGTAGAAAGGTTTAACATATTTGTTAGATGTGGTTAGAATGTTATCTTGGGAATAGTACTAATAACTATAATGATAGAATACTTGTATATAATAGTATAATAATAGAATTATTATATAATAACATATAGTTATAAAATAATAATAAATCCCTGTTCCATATATGGGTGATATAAATACTGAAACAAATCAATTAATTGTCTAAAGCAATTTCCACTAATGATACTGGGGCTACATTTGGTGTCTATTTCCCCTCTCATCACTCCCAATGTACTTAGCCCCAGAAGGGTTTGCTTTGGCTAACCTATCTCTCATTCCTCCAAGATACCACTCCTGTTTCTACACTGCCTTCTTCTTGGAGCACATTGCAAGAGCCCAAGTGGGAGAATCCCAGTCTCAGATGTCCTAGGGAGGCCAAGAGACAGGTGGAGAAGTGTGGTATTCATGCGCTTGCGTAATCTCACTCCTTTGTGTGTGGACTGCAACTAGTGACTTGATTCTAAGGAATTGAATGTGGCAAAAATGGTTGGATGTCATTCCCTATGACTTCCATCTTCCATCTTCTCTCTTGCTTGCTCTGATAAGTCAGCTGTCATGTGGACAGGCCCATGTGGCAAGTATTCCAGGGAGGCCTGCAGCGAGTAGGTTTTGAGGAACTGAGGCCCTTAGTTCAAAACCAGTGTGAGAACATGAATCCTGCCAACAACTACTGGAGTCAACTTGGAAATAGTCTCCTAGTTGAGCCTTACGTTGAGTAGCAGCCTTGTGGGGGACCCAGAACCAAAACATTCAATTAAGCTCACTGAATTCTAGGCCCAGGAAACTGTAAAATAATACACCTGTGTTGTCTTAAGTCGCTAAAAAAATACTTAAGATGTTCCCCTGTAGAAAGGTGCCATTGTTAGTGATCTACACTTTATAATTAAGGGTTTAAAGGGCATTTTCCTCTTCAGATTTCAGGTTTCAGATTGTGATCTGGCCCTGTTTTTTCTTTCTATATTCATATGCACCTTTATTGAAATCATTTTACTTTTGGAATGGGAAAAAGTACTATTGTGCAATTTATTTACAGAGAAGAAATCCAGTACAGGGTAAAGTTACTCATCTGTAACTACATGAAAACACCAATTAGTTCCTTGCTTCTGTGAATTCTGAGCCTAAAATCCCTTCAACAAATCTCTGGTCCTTTTTCAGCTAGGATTTTATAAGTAGCTTAATTTTTTCATTTATCAATTGTGCATTACATAGAAGAACTTGGACCAGGGAGTACAGAGATTAAGAGAAAGTTTAAGGTCTGACCTTAACCCTTGACTCTAACAATTTTGTTGGGGAGAACAGACAGAGTCAATCCAATCACATTCAAAAGACAGGGTAGGTGTACAGATAAATAAGAACAGCCCTGCTCTTGAGGGGTTGTTAAATGCTGCTGGAAGTTGGACAGACTGTAAGTATCACTGAATAAAAATGTAGATCTAATGGGGACTCTAGTTAGGGAAGACTTCCTGAAGGCGGCAGCATGTGAGCTAGATCCTGAGTCTCAAGTAGGATTTAATGCCTGAAGGTAAAGGTAGGAAAACAAGAGAGACAGTATTCAGAATAGATAGAAGAGCAGGAGACAATAAGAATCTATTCTAGACAGCAGGGAAAAGTCTGAGCAAAACAAAGTAAGAGGCAAAGCTATAAATATAAGAAATGATAACAGAGATGTGACTGGAGCTCTTGAAATAGGTCAGAGCTAAAAGTATTGAACTAAGAATTGTCTGCATGGAGGTAGCATGCAAAGTGGACGATACCCCTGACAAAGGAAGTAAAGAGAGGAGCTGAGGATGGAGCCTTGAGGATCACCCACATTTAGGGACAGGATGATATGTTGAAGCAGCAGAGCAAGATAAAGGGTGAAATGTTTACTAATTTTCTCAGGAGTAGGAACCCTTTTAATCCCTCTTCTGTTTCTCTGAGAATTTTGTTTTAAACCTCGCAGCCTTACTTCTGTCTATTACCTCTTTTCTTCAACCACACATCCTGGCCGCTAGCTCTCCAGTATTCCATTCTGCCCCCCATCATAGATCTGAGTATGTTTGTCAAATCACTTGGAATCCAAGGTGTAAGTCTCAGAGCTGCCACATTAGGCTGTGCAACTAAGCACCAGTAAATGCACTTCTCTGAGCATCAGTTTTCTCATATGACAAAAGCTGACAATTATTTTTTCTCCGTACGGTATTTGTGACAAATAAGTGAGATAACAGGAGGCAGTGTCTAGCAGAGCACTTGAATATAGTAAATGTTCTTCGAATCTAAGCCTGAATTGCCAAATGAGTTACCCTATGGTGGCATGATTCATCTGTAACTTTTGTCTACAGCTGAAAGATTTACAATTATACCACATTTATTGGGGAAGAGCTCTTTATCACAATGAAAAATTATGCTTTTCATATTCATATATGAGCATATAAACACAAACCACAAGAATATCAGGAAAATGTGGAATTAAAGAATTAAATTTCAGTTAAATTCAGAACTTTGGTTTAAGGGAAACCTTTATTCTTTTCTCCATGGAAATTCCATATTGCAGGGTGCATAAAGGTGGCTTGCTCTAAGAGTGTAGGAGAGATTAGATAATTTATTCTCTGCCTCTGTCAACATCTGCTTTTTGTTACGTTTTATTCATAAGCTTTTTTAAGCACCTATTTATAATTGAGAAGTTTTGTGGCCCCTTGTTTACCTTTTATTGGCTGTTGGATTCACTTGAAACCTTCTCTAGGAATCAGGCTGAAAATAATGCCTCTTTAATCTTCAAGATACCCAACCCAGCTGGAAGGGGAGAAAAAGAATGTCTGTGGGATCCTGTTAAATTTCCATTCCTTCCCCTATGGTTTCATCAAGATCAAACAGATTCTACATAGCAGCCGCAACATAGAGCAGAGAAAATCAGATGCATATGTGAAGCTGTGATAAAATAGAGCTCTACAGACAGAGAAGAAAGACCTTGCACGCATGCCTGCCTGGCAGCTGAAGAAAGTGTTACTGTCATTATTAAAGGGAAATGAATATACTGCCAACTCTGAGAACATAGTATCAAGTATTGCCTATGAACCCAAAGCTGAGTGACTCATTCATTTGGTCTTTCTGTACATAGGAATGCCAAGTGCAATTTAGAAAATCTGTTGATAACAAGGTATAATGTAAAACACTTTAATAATTGTTCAGATTTGAAAGATCCTTACTTTGTTAATGTTCATATGTCTAGTCCTAGCAATAGTTCTGTGAGGGAGAGGCTAGCCTTAGTCCCATCTTATAGGTGAGAAAAACTGCCCAGAAAAGTTAGGTAGACTGCCCAAGGTTTATATTTGGTAAATACCAGAGCCACTTTTTAAACCTAGGCCCACTGGCCCCAAAGACTATGCCCAATCATTCTGCTAAAAAGTTCACACTACTTTTTAAGTTTCTGATTACTTATGGACAATTCTATCCAACTAGGGTACAATGTTGTAGGAAGCCAGTGCAACCATTAGAAACAGGTTATGTCATCTGTAAATTTATTAAATCATGTGTTTTAAAAAATTTATTTCAGGTATTTTATCATATTTTAAGGTACTAATCTAGTTTCATGTTCCTCATCTAGTAGGCCTTGTAAGTCTAAAACTGTATTCTTTTTAAGATTTTATTTATTTATTTGACAGAGAGAGACAGCGAGAGAGGGAACACAAGCAGGGGGAGTGGGAGAGGGAGAAGCAGGCTTCCCGCGGAGCAGGGAGCCCGATGCGGGGCTCTGGGATCATGACCTGAGCCAAAGGCAGACGCTTAATGATGACCGAGCCACCCAGGCGCCCCTAAAAATGTATTTTGATTACTTACAGATTAAGTGCAATCAGAATTATATTTCATCCTTTTCTTCTCTCCCTTCCTTGCCACCTTCTTCTTTCCTGTCCTTCCTTCCTTCCCTTTTTAATTTAACTTATTGCACACTTACTAAGCTTTTGGGATAGGACAATGAGAATCTTACTGCATTTAAAAGGCTTTCACCCTTAAAAAATTAAACAATAAATAAATACAAGTCTTTCAGATAATGATCAATGGCATGGAGATCATAAAACAGTACACTGTGATGGTGACTGTGTGGTGGGCTTCCTTTAGATTGGGTGGGCAGGAAGGGCACATGACATCTGGCTGATGACCTAAATGATAAAGAGGAGTCAGTCACCCAAAGAACTGAGGCCAGGTCTCCCAGGCAGAAGGAACTGCAAAGCAGAGGCCCTGGGGATGGATTGAGCTTGATGTATGGAAAGAATCAAAAGACCAATATGACTGGTCCATGATAAGAGTGAAAGAGAGCAGTAGGTACTCAGGTCAGAGATGGGGGCATTGTCTGGTCCTTAGAACCTTGGGGGTCCTTGTAAGAAGTTTGGACATTGTTCCCAATACCTGGTAAATTCAGTTAAATAGGGTGGCAATGTGATCTGATTTAAGTTTAAAAGGATAACTGCTATGAGAAGAAAGAACTTAGAGGGATAACAGTAGAAGCAGGGGGAACACATTAGGAGACTTTAAGAATAAGGATGGTGGTGGACAGGTACAAGGCCCCTCAATTTGTGATACCGTTTCTAAGAGGGAAAGGACTAAAGGATGATAGATAAGTAACTAACAATGTTCACTTTAGATAAGATAAGAGATGGTGAGATAGAGGAAAGAATCAGATTTAAGAAGTGAGAAAGTAAATAAGCTGGCTCATTCCACATCATTTATGGAGATTACTGTTTATTTTGACAAGACGTAAGTTTCCTTGTGGATATCCCAATCTACTTAGAACCTTATTTCATTTTCCTTCAAGTCCCCCACAGTAATCCCCAGTAGCATTATCTTCCTCCTCCTGCCTTCTCTTTTACCTCTCTTCTAGGCAACTTGGAAGTTAGGAGGACTTAGGGAGGTCTAGATCTGAGACTCAATGCTAAAGCACACTTTTAATAAATGAGGTTCATATTTCCTTTAGAGGCTGTTTAAAAATGTTTAAAATTTTTTTGAAAATTTAAAAAAAATTTCCATGTTTAAAAATAATCATTCTGGTAGACACCGCCTTAGCCAGGTGATAAAAGTTAACATTACCAAGAATACCTATGGTTACCATGCACCCCCAGATATGTTACACCAAGAAGGGCTCATCACTTCTGCAGTCTTTGCCCCAAATGCATAACCTCAGTGTATCATAAGAAAACATCAGACAAACCCAAATTGATGGGCATTCTACAAAACATGCAACAAGTACTCTTCGAAAGTGTCAAGGTCTGGAAAAAAAGAGGAACTCTCACAAATCAGAAGAGACTAAGGAGACGTGACGGTTTAATGCAATGTGGAATCCTGGATGGGATCCTGGAAAAACAACAAAAGAACATTAGTGAGAAAACTGGTGAAATCTGAGTACTGTGCTTTTGCTAACAGTATTATGCTAAAGTTCATTTCTTAGTTTTGATAAAAATCTCTATTGGTTACATAAGATGTTAAGGATAGGGGAAGCTGGGTGGAGGCTATATGAGAACTCCCCATACTATCTTTGAGACTCATGTTCCATAAGTCTACAAATATCTCTAAAAGGAAAGATGAACTGTTAAAAAGAAATTGCATCTTGGTTTCTGAGGGGTGTCTGTGGGAATCATGTAACAAAATTTGCTCCAGAAGTTACCTTTTAATCCTTTTTGACTTCTCAGTATTTCTACAACTTTTGCTAATTCTCCAAATAAAAGATTCTCAAGGTTGACCAAAAAAAAAAAAAGATCATCGAGGCAATGGAATATTTTTCAGTGCTAACAAGAAATAAGCTCTCAAGCCATGAAAAGACACAGAGGAGGCTTAACTGCATATTTCTGAATGAAAGAAGCCAGTCTGAAAAGGCTACCTACAATTCCAACTATATGTCATTCTGGAAAAGGCAAAACTATGGAGACAATAAACAGATCAGTGGTTGCTAGAGGTGGAAGGAGAGAGAGAGAGATGAATAGGCAAAGCACAGAAGATTTTTAGGGTAGCAACAGTCCTCTGTATGATATTGTGACAATGGCTATATGTATGTCATTATACATTTACTCAGCCTCTTAGAATGTACAACACCAGGAATGAATAGTAAGGTGAACTGTGGACTTTGGGTGATTATGATACGTCAATGTAGGTTTATTCTTGGTAAAAAAAATGTACCGTTCTAGTGAGTGATGTCGACGAGGGAGGTTGTGCATGTGTGGGGCAGAGGGTATATGGGAAATCTCCATACCCCCCTCTCAATTTTGTTGTAAATGTAAAACTACTCTAAAAAAATGAAGTATTAAAAAATGAACTATCGTAACTATATATTTTTGAGCATGTTAGAGAAGTTCAGCTTTATTAACCATCATTAATCATTAGGGAAATGTAGATTAAAGTCACAATGAGACACCATTACTCCACCATAACTACTAAAGCTAAAAGGACTGAAAATTCCAAAATACCTGAAGGGAGGATGTGGGGCAACTGTATACACTCTCATACAATAGTGGGAATGTAAATTGGTTGAATTACTTCAGGAAATTGTATATACTATTACACAGCAGTTCAATTTATGGGTTCACACCCCAAAGAAATGAGTGCTTATAAAACATATTTATAAGAATATTCATAGATGCTTTGTCCATAAGAGCCCAAAACTTAAAATAACCCAAATATGCATCAAAATAAAATGAATAAATAGTGATATCACTATATAGTGGAGAAACACACAGCAATGGGGAAAAAAACCCCAAAAACCTCTGCATATACAACAACATGAATGAATCTCAGATACAATGCTGAGCAAAAGAAGCCAGAAACACACACACAAAATATCATATGGTTCCATTTATATTAATAGGAGATGGTACGAGGGAACCTGCTGGGTTCTAGAATTTCTTAACTATATTTATAAATGATAGAAGTTGTGATTCCTTTTAGTATCTTGGGTTTGATACTAATAAAAATACTAAAGTGTACTCATTCTACTAAAAGACAAATAGGAAGAATTTTATCTTGTCTGAGGTAAGAGGTCATGTATAAATTACTCCTGGCAGATAATTTCAAGAACATTTTTACCATGTGCCTACAACATCCATGGTACAACATTTAAGATTTAGAAAGGCACAAAAGCAAAAGGGAGACTTTTTTTTCTTTTAATCAGTATTAACCTCACTAGCATAGTGCCCTAATGTTCGACTATATTCATTATTTTTGCAAATAGATTCAACTTGACAAGCCTAGCCAAACATCTTCCTATCAGCTTTCACATACTCTGCTCATACTGAAGCTAATATTGCTCCCAGATTTCATTATTATTGTGCCTACAGGAGCATGGCTGAGTTTATTTGATAATCCTCTCCAAATTCAGTTAATTAAATGGAAACATGTTAGTGAAATCAAACATTTGTTACTATAGTGAAAAGTTTATTTGAACTGAATTTTTCTCTTTTTCGGACTGGTGGTTTTGGCATTGTAAATCTGCCTTCCAAATTCACCCACAAACACGTTTCTGTGGAAACAGAGCCACAAATAGAAGCAGTGGTTATTGATTTTCTTTTGGGGCTACCAACTGGTTTCTGCAAAACCCTGGCGAGCATAGGCCAATTTCCATGTGTATTTTACCCCCTCGCTCCCCCTACCCTTTCCATGTCTTCATGGCTTTAAAAATAATCCAGGCCTATCTATTATTTATCAAAAGGCTAGTGGATTGGCTGATAAAACAAAGAGACTCTGATCTCTTCTTGTTACTAGAGTCTCCTAGATGCTGCCTCTCCTATGACCGGCCTCTTTCTGTTTCTGGGAACCCCACCCAGGCTCAGGCAGATCCTCCACCTTCGGTCAAACCCTAGTACTGCATCTAAGATGCTCTTCCTCATGCTCTCCAGCCTTTCCAAACTTTGTTCAGTCCCTGTCCTTTCATCTAGGCCCTCCACCTGTTGTCGTGCCTCTCTGTTCTTGGGTCAGCTAACTCCTTCCCGTCTAATTGATTGTACTTAAGACATTTCTTCCTTTGAGAGGTTTTTCTTGACCCTTCCTTATACTAGGTTGGATGCGGCTGTTAAATATTTCTGTAGTGGTACTTATATTGTATTTTAGAAGATCGTAGAAGGCTTAGGTTGAATAAAGATAATGTTTGGCCTAGTGTACTCATTTTCTGTGGCTGTCTCTTTAAAAAAAAAACAACAACAACTACAGCTTTGTTTGTCAAACCAGTACACAGAAAGGCATGCTTTCACAGTTCTGGAGCGCAGAATTTCAAAAACAATGTGTCTCTAGGGGAGTTTCTGTTCCTTGCCTCTTCCACCTTCTGGTGGCTCTTCCCAGTCCTCGGCTTGTGGCTGCATCACTCCAGTCTCTGCCTCCCTGGCCATAGGGCTTTCTCCTGTTCTCTGTGGGCCTCTCCTGTGTTCCTCTTATTGGGATACTTGCTGGATTTAGGGACCACCTGGGTAATTTGGGCTGATCTCTTCATCTTGAGATCCTTGACTTAATTATATCTGCAAAGACCTTGTTTCCAAATAAGGTGATATTTACAAATCTGGGGATTAGGACACAAAAGACATACCTCTTTGGGGGCTATCCTTCAGCCTATGATATATCGTAACTGGAACCTAAACACTATAAGGATTAATAATGAAGAAAATAAGGAAAACGACTTACTGATAGAGAAATTGAAGCATATCCCCACTGGTTCTCTTCAGACCAGTGTCCCATCTTAGTGGACTGTGTCATCCTAATTCCCATGTCAGAGACTTCAGCCCTGAAATTGTCTTCACTCGAGTCCCTTTTGCTGCCCTTGTTTTACCCATACTTTAAGGTTCAACTCAAGTTTAACTTCCTTTACAAAGCCCGCTACAATCTAATAGCAGTGATAATAAAAGCACCTGACATTTATCAAGAACCTACTACTTGCCAGGCCTGGTGCAGAGAACATTAATTTCCCTGTTGATATCCCCACAGTTCTTCCTTCCTTTGACTTGCTATTACATTTATATCTGTGCCACCATAAATATTATTTAATTACATACTGTCACATCTACTAATTGTAGGCTATGCATGTAGCCTACATGTAAATTTTTTATAATATATATTACTTATGTACTGTTTTACTATTACCACTACTACTATGGCTAACATTCATTAGAGTACTTACTATGGGCTAAGAACTGAGCTAAGCAATTAATTTTTCTCTTTTAATCCTCAAAGCAATTCCGCAATGTGGGTACTTCCTTTATTCTCATTTTTCTGATGTAGAAAAGGAAGTTTACTGTTAATTACCCATGGTCTATCAGTGATAGAATCAGAATTTGAGCCAAAGCCATGTAACTTCAGAGACCACAAAAACTTATATATTATCTTACATATTTGCTACAATTTCATGTAAGGGTTGGCTTTGTCTTCTCAAGCATTTAGGGTACATTTGAAGCTTCTTAAGGCCATACTTCTGCTTTCTATAATCATCTATTATGATGCTGAGTTCTTGGAATGAAAGTTTTGTCTTGTTTCTGAATGCACTAAATGTAGTGGATGATTTAAAAAGTTCTTTAGCCAAAAGCTGTTCAGTTTGGTCTGCTCTGTAGCAGACAGGTAATATCCCTAAACTCCTTTGTAATGTGGATGTAAAGTGGTTGAAAGGCTCAGCTCAGAATGAAGAAAAATGCTTCCTCATCTCATCATCTCCTCCCCCTTTTAAGTCTGTCCTCATCACAGGTAGGGAGTCAAGGAAATCAGCATAAATTATTTTCCTTCTTGATATTGTAAAGGTCATTAAATTAGGTAGCATTAATAGCATCAGTAGGAGGCTGAGAACGAAAGAGGTACAGACTCTGAACCCTGTGACAAAGCTCTCCAAGCTCTAAGTAGAGGAAGAGAATTGCTTGGTCAATCAAGAATTTCTAGGACTGCTTTATTTGCTATTCTTCAACAGCAAAACCTTTGTCCTTCCATAGACAGTGATCTGGTGAAATTTCCTTGCCATTAATTTCACTCATTAAAAGGAAGAGAAGACGATGAGATTTTAAACATTTTCTACCTCAAACCACATTCAGTTTACTAGTTTACATCAGCTCAGCTGGAAAACAGCAGAATTATGAATTTTAATACAACACGGTAAAGATCATTTAGTTTTCTCCAACTTTGCTTTTGGTTTAATTTGTTAATATTCAGTTAATTAGGGAACAACATCTCTTGTTTCCTCTACAATAACATAATTTTTTTAAAGAAATAAATTCAAAATTTCCCTCTATCTCAATGAAATGATAATCATGTTTAAATATTACATTAAGAAGTATCAAAGTTTATGTTAAAATTACCAAACCAATTGGGCAAATAAAAAAGTGAATCTTTGTGCTCTAGAAATGTTTACTTCACCAAGTGGATTTGGGGAGTAAAACTGTGACCTTTTTTTTTTTTTAATGGCATTCACTCGGTTCTATGTGGTGATAAGAATGATAGTTAACCATTGTTTATGGGAGTGTACGAGGTGAAAACCTGGTCTTAGAATTTTTCATCTTTATTATATTTGATCTTCACAACAGCTTTATGAAGAGGCCACTATTTTGAACTGATAAGAAACCCAATGAACTGATAAGAAAATTAAAACAGAGAAATTATGTAATTTCCCCAGAATTATACAGTTAGTAAAGGATAGTCAGTGTTTGACTCTATGCAGAATATATGAATTGTGCTGCCAAGTACACTGCCTTCTCCAATAATAGCTGCTAATACTTTTTCCTTTATGAGTAAACATTTTATAAAACTGACAATTTGACAGTGCTGAACTTTACCTGAGCCCTTTGGTACCAAAAAACAATAATGGTTGGGAAATCCTCCCTCCTTTTAAGGACCACCCTGCACCAGTCTGTTTTGAGATAAGACCCATTTCTGTCTTGTCTCAGGACTTCCATAAACTCCGGGATGACTTTCTTACTTGCCCCTAAAAAGCCCCAGGTCCCCTTCTGTTCTTTGAGACATTCCCTGTTAATGAACACTCTCCCCATTGCAATGGTTTAGATAAAATAATCTCCTTGGCTGGTGCATTTGTCTTTCACAGTTTGGTGCTGTAACTCAGATGGGGCCAGAGCTGGCTTTTGGGTCCCTGTTTACTTACCCAGGTAAAGAAACCTTTGTGCTCTGCTCTTGATGAGTGATTAGCGACCCAATGGTGAGTCGGACTCCTGGTCCTGAGCTATGGACTCGTGTCCATGAGTAACAGGGTAAGGTACCAGCTTGATTTCTGGGGCCAGCTTCTTTGGGTTTTGTGGTCTTCTTTTGTTGGTCTCTGTAAAGGAGTTGATAATTTATAGAGATCTTGTCTCTTTCATGTGAAAGACAACAGAGACTCTGTTAGTCTGTTCTGTTTGTCTATTTGAGTTCAAATTAATTAAGAACTTATGCCCACTGGGAAAGGAACAGCTCTTTAATGTGGATCAGTGAGTTCTGTATTTCTGTGTTTATGTTTGACCTATGATGGAAATTTTAGAATTGAAACTATGTATTCTTTCTCTCTTTGGATATTTATATCCATCATTCAGAAAGACTTCTACCTCTTGTTATATAATGTAATATTTCCCTCTTTCAGATGGAATTACCAAATTTGATTATAAGATCTCTTTAAGGAGTTCTATTCTGTTGGGCTTAGAGGTAAATTATTGCATCTATAAATTGAATATTCCTAAAATTCCCAGAAATTAAGGAAATTGATTACTAAGACTCTCAACGTGCTGGATTTAAAAAATATCCTTACAGAAATCAAATCAAATATGTTTTATTATTTCAAGTTCCCATAATTTAGGCAAATCTTTGACAAATGACAGTTACATAATGTTTTTAGTTTAATAAAAATAGCTATGTTTTCTGAGTTCAGTGTTAAGTGTAATAAACAGCAGGTACCATTCTCATTTTGTAGATGAGAATGTTAACATTTAGAAAACTTAATCAAGTTTATACATCTAGTAATGGATGGATATTTACTGATTTTTAGAGGCTGTGCTTTTAACCTGTAATCTATGTATCACTGTAAACAAGTCAGATTATTCTTTGCATACATCACATTCAATTTAGGAATGAATTACTCAATAATTTCCCCAAATGGAAGAGAGTATATTATACTTTTCTTTAAGCTTAAAACCAGAGCCAAAGTTCCTCACTTGATGGATGTACACTGCCTTAAAAACAGGAAAATTAATTATGTTATTAAATATGTTATTAGTGCAGGGACTCTGTTAAACTAAGTTTGAAGCATGTGACCAGACCACTAACTACATACACCTTAGTGGTGGCAGGAAACCTTATGAACTGGAGCTCTCGTGAAAGATTGTGCCCAATACTTTGAATCAGTCCTGGATGGAAGAAACTATTTCAGGTTATCACATATCAAGCCCACTTCTCTGTATGGTGATTTTAAATTTTGGTTATTATTTAATACTATTTTAATTGTTTGTGAAGTTTGGAATGTCACCCCTCCTAAGAATCCCTAATTCCCTTGCATTTTTCAGGAAGTCTCTTGCTGCAAACTCTGCAGCTTCCTCACTAAATATTTCTGCCAGGCCAGAATGAACTTTGTAGCTCTAGTTTAGTCTCCTTTTTTATTTTTATTTTTTTCTTCTGTGTGAACCTGAGCAAATAAAACACTAAGCAATCATGATGTTATTTTGAAGAGTGGCCCTTATGTTTTTAGCAATGTAGTATTCTAAAATAATCGCTAAAATAATTCTAGAAAAAAATGACTCTCTTGGTGCTTTTAACTAACATAGAAGAATATGCACGTGTAAAGCTATTCTAAGATGAAAGCAGTGGTTCGATATTGTCTTAAAAATAACTTTAATTTGGATCTAGTCAATTCTATGGCACTCTTATTCAAATTATCTGCCTTTAAGTACAGAAGATTTAGTACACTTAGTAAAATTTAAAAAACACCATAATATCTTACAGAAATCTGCTGTTGTTTAAAAAACTGCATGAACAATTCCCATCTGCAAATGGTTATTTATTACTTAGTTATTTTTAGAATTTTTTTTTTTTTTGGATGCAACACTCACAGTAGCCTCTGGGTGCGTTTGCAGAGTTTAATAATTAGCTTTCCCATTATAGTTTACACACAACATGGAAGACAACATAAACACAGGATGCATTCACTTACGTCAGGACATATGCATATGCAAGTAAGCAGGTGAGTGAGGATACCTTTAATCCAGACTTTATCAGACAATGAAATTATTTAATAATTCCTTAAAAGCCAAGAATCTTAAATACTTGACAGTAATCAAGGAGCTACTTCTTTGTTCAGGGATTATGGTTTGTTTGTGGGCTGTGCCTTGTGCATATAAGCTTTTCATAAGGTTGAGGAATGTTTATTCTCTGAAAATGAAATTATTAGCTCTGAAATACAGGAAAAAAACAAAATACTGCAAAATGTCAGCATAATACTGTCTACTAGAGTTGCAACTCAATTGTAAAATAGTTGACATAACCTTTAATGTGCAATGTGTAAGCATTTTAAATATGCTAGATATGATGCCAGGAAGGTCCTCTAAAAGTAATAGTACCAAAGATTTCCCAAGATTTTAAAAATGATCTGGAACGTTGCTGTTAGAATGAGTATGCTGGACTTGTGTTGGCCCCTCTTCAGAAAATTTCATCCCACCCACAAACTCAGATGAATGAGTCTTTGGGACATAGGTGACTTGACCAGTTAAGCTGGTAACTTGTGACGAGCAGCCTGGTTCAAAAAGATGAGCTAAATCCTCAGATTCCTCCTTTTAGCAATTTTAAAAGTAAGCATGTGAAGGACCTTTAAATTGAAAGACCCTATTACAATGCAGCCACATGCATGGAGACATTGTGGGAAAGCAAAGGCTCATTGCTCAGAAAAAAGAGGGAGGTGAGGAAATTGCATATACATACATATATATGTATATATACCTAACTAATAGTTTTTTTTTTTTAATCTTGGTTCTTCAGTTCTTTTCTGGACTCCTGTAATAATGGTATATCTTTACCATAGCCCACTGTTATATATAAGCTAGTTTGAGCTGCTTTTTATTCCTTGCTACCAAAGAACCTGTGATGAAACTGAGGTTGTAACTGAGGACATCACATCCTGCCTTTTGGAGAATGAACAGTAATGCCAGACCCAGGAGAGGAATCTGGGAACTACATTTACAAATCAGGACACCTGGGGATAGCAATTCTCATTGCCTTTTATGTAAATGTGAGCAGTATTCAGATTGTAGATCTGTGAGCACGTGCCTCTGCCCAGGGCTATCTTCCTCACCCCTAGGGAAATAACGCTCCCCCGCCCCTCCCCCATCCATTCTAGGCACTTAGAGGAGCGGCTGAACCTAGGATTGGGGACCCAGGGAAGGAAGGTGGCAGAGGCATTTCTGGGATCCCAATTTGGGATGATTAGGTAGTGGTGTGTAGAATTAAATCGTAACAGGACTCTTGAGCATTAGATCTTGTCTGTTCACTAGGATCATTTTGGGAAAGCCTTTGCTATCTAACTACCACTGTCCCAAATTCTCAACTTTCATACCACATCTGCTCATACCTAGCTGATAGTTTTTCTTTTCTCTGCCCCAGCTCTCCACATGGCAAGCTTTCTTGTCTTTATGTTTATCACTACTGCTTAGTGCTCACAATAATGCCTGAGACAAAGGAGATGCTCAATAAAATTTTGGTGCATGAACGAACAAGAAATACAGTTAACAATATTCTGAATATTAAAGCTAATATTATCCACAGTCATTTTATAAGAAAAAATGCCAAAAATTCCACATCAGTTTAGGGTGAGTTTTAGATTATAAAAGCCTCATAATATTTTACTATCATGTTAACAACTGGCAGCCCGATTGCAAACTTTTCTATTTCTTGAAAGAGAATCTGTAAGAACCATTCCCAGCCAACATGTTGCTGAGTTTCATGTACCTCAGCCAAGTTTGCTAGTAAAGATAGTTTAAATATTGGTTATCTAGTCTTGAAAGTGTCTTAGGCAGCTCAGGCTGCTATAACAAAATACCATAAATTGAGTGGCTTAAACAATAGGAATTTATTTTCTCATAGCTCTGGACGCTGGAGAGTCAACGATGAAGGGGCTGGCAAAGTAGGTTTCATCCTGAGGTCTCTTTTCAGTTGTATGTAGCTGCCATCTTGCTTTGTGTGGGGGAGAGAAATCTCTCTCTGGTATCTCTTGGGTACCAATCCCCTCATGACCCTCATGACCCTCATGATGCTCATCTCCCACCCTCATGACTTCTTCTAACTAATTACCTCCCAAAGGCTCCATCTCCAAATACCATTACATTGGAGGTTAGGGCTTCAACATATGACTTTGTGGGGACACAGCATTCAGTTCATAACATATGGTTATGATTTTAAAGCAATACTATCCTCTGTCTATGCAGTAGTTTTACTGCATATGATGTGGGAAAGAGGTTATTAGGGTTCGAAGCCGACGGCCAAGAAAGAATTCTTGAGACTCTTCGGTGCAAAATGCTGGTTTATTAAAAAGCACAGGAATAGGATCGGTGGGCAGAAAGAGCTGCTGCATCAGGGTTGTGAGGGGTGACTCTTTATATACTGTGGAGTTGGAGGAGGTAAGGAAAAAGGGAGGTTTCAAAAGAACTTTCATATGCTAAGGAGGACCTACAAGATACCAGAGGCCTTGCCATTGTCAAGTTCCCCTCTAGCAAGGCATTAACATTAAGATAGTTGGGAGATTCCTGGAAGAATGTCACACGTTGGGGGGGGAGGGGGGCTCAGGGTCATGTCAGCTTACGCTTTGTCTTCAGCCAGCCTTCTGCCCCCTCATCACATACATTTCCTGTATGAGCCACACTCATGACCTTGTGACCCAGGACTGATGGTATAGTTCCCATTTTTACACATAAGGAAATCGATATTCACAAAGGTTAGGTATCTTTCTGGAGGTTCTGCAGCCAGCAGATTGGAGAGACAATCCTATAACCCAGTGTCTAATCCCTGCTTCAGCCCTTTAAGCAATCCAGGAGTAATTGCTTTAGTCAAATGTTTATTTTTTTCCCCAAGAGCTGTTGTAAATCATTAGAATTTCACTGTAAATATTATTATAAATTTACCTTCAAATTCAAACCTATATATGAATTTGGAAAAGTACTCTTTCTAAAAAGCATCTAAAGGAAACTTAAGTTTTTGCAGTCTTCTGTGACCTATGATCTCTGTGCTTATTCAGAATAAGAGCTGGTTTGTGAGGGTGACTGAGAAATAAATTAGAGGTGCTTCTAGCTTATATAAAACCTGATATGTGATGCCCTGTTCTCAGCAGTTGCTGATGAGAAACCATAAGTTAGCATCCTATGACACACATACTCTCAGTCTTGTTTGTTTTGGCTTTTTATTCTAAAATGTATCAGTTGGCTAATCCCCAGAATTGTGTTTTTATCTTCAGCCAGGAGTGGAGAAAATAGAGCAAAGAGCAGAAAATTTGAGGTATATGTGTAAACTGATCTGTACTCAATAGAAATTTCTACATAAGAACATCTCTCCTAAAACTATGGCCCTTGTTTGGGGAAGCATGTGCTAGACAGGGGCTTTCTAACAGTCAACCAAATCAGAAGGAGAAGTAGTCAGGGCTCCAGTGGGTGATGCGATCTTGGAGGAAGTGTGTAAACATTCTTATGCTGCAGAACAGAGGCCTATTATAGGCTTTGGTGATGCCTGTCCTAGGGAGTAAATGGTGTAGATCAAAATCAGAATGGGGGAGGAGGGGAAGGAGTCAACTTTTATGATAACAGAATCTAGCCTGCCCTATGGTTATTGACTAAATTTAAAGGGGCTTTCAGAGAGTTTGGAACACAGTTTTGGCAGAAAGTATGCCATGACCTCTTATTTTTATGAAAAGGCCCATATTTAGGTATATGGAAAAGTTCCTTGACATAAACTATTAGGAGTTACTACAGAAGGCATGGTGCTGGTAGTGTCTGTGGGAAGTGAAATACCATTTTATACCTAAACCTTGCTTGATTCACCTCTGCCCCAAGTTTGCTCCTGATTGATTATGCCAAGACAAGGTTGTGGGTGATTTTTATTTGCACCTCGGTTCATTTTAAGTGAGCCTCCACAATTGCCCTATTTTCCAATTATATATAAGGAGAGCAGAGCAAAGAGCTAAAGGATGACTCTACTTTACCTTGGTGGAGCAGATCTGACAGAATGGATCTCAAGAGCAATGTCACCCCACGTCAGTGTATTACTGTTCAAGGTGGGGTGCTTTGCAAATTGTGAGTTACCTCAATTAAAGGACATTTTTGATTGATTTGCATTTAGAAAACTAAATCAGAGATAGATTTAAGGTTATGCCAACTCAATTTCACTCACTTGTCCTGTGAGATGCATTCATAGGTGGAGAGGAAGGACTACCCCTGTAGCCAGGAAGCCCAGAAGTGCCTGTAGCTCAGTCTAGTAGATGCCTCTGCTGCTGTTCAGGTTCGCCCAGGGAAGTGTGCTTTGCACGTGAACTCCATCTGTCCTGTGTGTAGAGATGGAAGAAGGGTTGTCAATGCTTTTATGCAGGGCTTTGTCACATCCCCAAGTTCAAACCCTTGAGCATGGCACATCCATGTCCACCCTTTCTTCCCTTTCCTAAGCCATATCGGATCCTCTGCTTACCTTTGCTTATCCTCACAGGTGCCATTCTTGTTCAGTTAGCCTTTGCCAGGGGGCTCCTTCTGCCACATGGACTTTCCTTTCTAGCCTCACTTACGTAAGGTTTCTCTCTGCCCATTGTGTGACTTCTACCAGATCCCTACCACCTAAGTATATTGACTCATCTCATACCTTCTAGACCGCCGCAGGCAGGCAGTGTTGTCTTATTGCCCAATGTGCCTGGCACAGTGTTGTGATCAGAAAGTCAGGAAGAAAGTGGTCAGTCTTCCTCTGCAGGGGTGATGTTTCCTCACTACAAAAAGAAAAAAAGGAAATATGTTTTCCTTATGTCTTAATACCTGATCAGTACTGATACACCTAAGATGGAATGGGGAATAGTAATGGACAGTCATTGAAAAATCCATGTACAGGGAAAAACTGGCTGAGTGATCGGCATTTCATAAGGAATTATTGATGGCTCAGAATATCGGCATCCATATAATCTGGGAATGAGAGGCATGGTATCAAGTTTCCCAGGACTTTCTTATTTTCACATCCTTCAGAACTTTAAAAGTCAGATAGTTGAGGGGCTGGGACTAAGCAGGCAAAAAAACCCAACTTCTTTTTTTTTTTTCCTTCTCCCAACACATGCACTGAACTTTCTTGGCAAATGGAAGCAAGCCTCTTCCATTATTCATTCATTTTATTACATTCTTATCCAGTGCCTACTCTGGGTCAGGCATTGCGCTGGTTGCTTGGGATACAGTGCCTATTTTCAGGGGGGTGTTGCAGGCTTCTTAGAGAGAGAAGTAAATAGAACACTGCAATTCACAGGGGACTATAGTCCCCAAAGAGAACAAAAACATTTATAATGGACTTAGTTTGTATCCCTCGGGGCCTCCTATCTGCTTTGTACAAAGGAGGATCTACTGCCCTTTGCCCTTTTCTATATAAACAAAGACTTCATAGTGTGGTCTGGAACATTTGTACCACCACTGAGAGAATTCAAAGCCAGGGAGAAATTATTTGTGGTAATAGGTGTATTTGGAGGTGAGGAGCTTAAGGAATGTTGACTAGTTGATGACTAAGAAAGGCAAGAAAATAATTTGTTTTTCTCCAAAGAAAATAGAGTTTGGGGACTGAGACAAGGTAGATTTTTGTTGGTCACAAGCAAAGAATCTTTCTGCAACTGTTCATGTGAATTTCTAGGAATCTTTAAGAGAATTTCAGGGAGCGAAATGGAATGTTTCTTGTTTGCTTTATAAAGAAAGTATTTAAAAGGGCGAAGAGGTGTGTGTGTGTCTGTGTGTGATATGGGGGGGATGTGAAGAAGGCTGGGGGAGCAGACTGTTCTTCCCAGTTGGACCCCACCTGTCTTTCAGGTTCCAGTTACTCTTGGTCCACCCCGATGCCACAGGCCTGCATAAACTTTATTCTCGCCATTGTTCAGCCACATCTCCCCTTTCCTTTTCAATCCTTGCTTGCTTCCCCCAAATTAGATGCTACTCCATTCTTTGCATCCCTGGAACACCACTCTCATACCTTCCTCATAGCACATACCCCCTTGTTTCATAATCTATGTATCCATAACAGCCACTCATTTGTGAGGACAAAAGGGCATAGAGCACATGGCATTATCACCACTAGCATGGGGTCCATCTTCCTTGCAGTCAGATGTTACAGGCCCAGTTCTGCTACATAGTTAGCTATGTAACTGTTAGGCACGTTTGTTAACCATGGTAAGCCTCAATTCCTTCTCTGTAAATTGTAAATATAATAGTACCAGCCACATAAATTGTTTACTTATGTAGATAAAATTAGACAATAGCATAGACCCAGGGGCTAGGTGGGCACTCAGTGAGTGTTACTTGCCTCCATGAAGTCCTCAGTAAGTCCTCCTTGTATGACCTGAAGGACTACCGTCGCGAGAGTGGTTTTTCCTCAGCTGCATTCTCGCCGTGGTCCTTCAGTAATTCAGATTCCTGATACCTAAGAAGTACAAGTATTTATAAAGTCCTCAGGTATTTTTAACCTTTAAAATTCTCTGCGCCATGAAAGGAACAAACAATAAATGGTACATGGAGGCATAATTCATAAAGTCTTAACATGATCCAATGAAAATGTCCAAGATTCAATATAACTGTCATCTTTTGTACTTCATTCAATATCAGTTTTCATCTCTCTGACAGCTTTCCACAGTTGCTCCGGAGAGATCTCACAAATTGTTTTTGGGAAGGTAGTCCCAAGATCTTGTGCTCTCAGCCCTGCTTTCTACCATCCCAAGAAACATGGTTCTGGGAAGACAACAATAAACTAAAATGTCTGCTTTTGGTACGTATGAAACTGCACACTGTCTACATCACACGATGGAGGTACAGAGAGAGGGTTTTAGGCTGGCGCATGGGATCATTTTTACTTTTGAAGAAATCCGCCCTCCTTATTTGCTGGCATGAACTATAATGGGGAATGAATTGAGGCAAAGAGCTTCTCTTGACCCAGTGTGGAGGAACTCAATTCCTCCTCCCCGCGGTTGAGCTCAGAAGATCACAGGTAAATTTATTCAGGACAAAAATTCAAGCTGCACTAGCTAGAAGTTAGGAAAACCCGGTCCCACCTCAGCTAGCTTCCTTTTTTCCCCGTTCCTTTTCCTTTCCTTTCTTTCTTTCTACTTTCCACTGATTACAATGTGAATGTTTTAGTTATTTTAAAAGTTGTTTTTTTTTTTTTTTAAATCAAACAACAACGAAAAGAAGTCCTCCAGGTGTCCTTCGCTGAGCCAGCAGCAGTTAGGTGAGAGCAGGGCATATCTATAATTCAGCTCGGGAATATTTCTCTTAATAATTAATCGAGCGCCACAAAAGGAGGAGGCCCAACAGGGCCATCGAACAAAGCTGCCAGCTGAGGCCGACAGTGCCCGCCTCGGCTCCAACTGACCTGCCCAAGATCGGATTTACTCCAGCAGTCCCGGTGCGCGTCGCCACTGCTTGCTTGGTCCATCAGAGGGAGCTGGAAGAGGTGCCTGGATCCCGGGTCGTTACCTGGCCTTGTGTGTGTGCGCGCGTGTGTGTAAAAATTCGCACTTCCAAACACCGCTAACCTTTCTTTGAGTGGATGTGTGGGAATTGCAATTTTACGTCCATGTCTATGGGCATTTCATACGCCTTCCACCTAATAAGCAACGTGGAAGTCCATCCCGGGGTGTGGACGCCGCTCCGGGTGCACTCGCCTGCCCCGCGGGGTACTATGGGTTTTGCTGGCTTGTTTTTGCTGTTTAATGAGGGTGGGTGGTGTTAGAGATCCGACCACTATGATAAAGACCTCCCTGGAGCCAAACCCCTAGCGAGTTGTGTTCTTTCTGCAGCAACAGGTTCGCGGAGGGGTCCTTCACCCCTTCTAAAATCCTTCGCCCCCGGGCGGGACTTGTAACCTGCTCAGAGCCCTGCGACTCTCTCCCACTTGGACTTGTGCCTCTCGTGCGCAACCCTTAACCTGGGCCTGATTCCAATTTCTGCAGCCCACCCCTCACCCGAGTCGAGCACACTTTTAAAGTCGGCCCCCTCTGCGCCCAGAGGCCCGACCCCCGAGCAGAGGCTGACAAATTGTGCAAAGGAGGCGGAGACCAAGGGGGATCGGCACGTTCGTAGGCTACTGGGGGGTTCCCAGTTAGCGGCCTCGCCAGAGATGCATCCAGGCTCCCAACCCCACAAACCCGTTATGCGGGGCTTTGCGTGCTTGTGTGTGTGTGTGTGCGCGCGCGCGCGCTGAGTTCTAGAGAAAGCGGGTCAGGGAGAGGAGAAGACGCGCAGAAGCACCCTGTTGGCGAGACTGGACCTCCCGTCGAGGTCTTCCCTCCCAACCTCACTCTTGGGCTCCCGCTCTGCCGCGGAGACCCCCATTTCAGCTCCAACGGGGACGCCTCTTCCTCCAGGATTAGGGCTTCGCCTCTGGGGGCGACGGCCAGAGGCTCCCGGAATCGCTCCCTGTTGCTCCCCAGCGTCGGGGGTTCGGCCGCGGGGCGGGCAGTGGCGGCGTCGTGACTGTGCCCGCCCGGCGGCGCGGGGAGGTGCCCCAGGCTACAGCCGGAACGCCACACCCTCGGCACGGCCCTGGCCCCGCCCCCGGCCGGCGCGCGTTCCCGGCCAGGGGAGGCGTGTGCTGCTTCTGCAGCCAGCGAGAGAGGGAGAGGGATGGATATTGGAGGAGGAATTCGGGCTTAACAAGTGATCGCTGCTGTCTAGGATTTTGCTTCTTTTTCTGGGGAACCTTGACTTCCTTTTCTGATCGAGCCCTCCTGTGCTGAACTCCAGAGGAACCAGAAGTCTTGGGGTCTTCCCCGGGGTAGCCCTGATCCCCACCCCGGGCTCCAGCAGCGAGGACTCTGTGCCCCCCCCCGCCACCCCCCCGCCCCCCCCGCCAGGCAACAGAACTTGTTTCGTGGATATTTTGGAGCTTCCACCTGCCACACCGGAGTGATTCTTTCTACCCCCAAGAACATTCTTCCCCTCCTCCAGCTGTTGCAGCTTGAGGGGGAAAGACAAACCAAGCGGGGGATTTTCTTTATATTTATTTTTCACTCCGCCTGGG
>NC_138379.1:26042693-26077704 GCF_054177405.1 Leptonychotes weddellii
GAATGTGACAGAAGGGCATGAATGGAAGGCGGTTAAAAATAAACCAGGAGGTGGAAGGAGGGAGGTGCAGATGCTGCGCGGCGCTCTGGGGGGCCAACAGTTGTTATTTTCCTAACCCCTGGGATGGGGTGCGTGCGCCCTGCTTAATGTGCCCGAGCGGGAACCTAGGTCTGGAGGGGAGGGTGCGATTAAAGATGTCGTTTCCCAACGAGGTGGGGTTTAGATTTAACCTCGCTTTGCCTCATCCCAGACTCACCGGTTCCGTTCCTTTGGGAACAGCTGGCGAACGGGTTTGAATTGCTGCCTCTCCCAGCATTTGGATTTGCGTGCATTTTCCGAGCATTTCAGCAGCACATAGGGACGGTGTAAATGGCGTGCGTTGAAGTGTGTATTTCTCACCGTGTTGGCTTTTTGATTTTCTCAATCTCTCTCTCTCTCTCTCTCTGATAGGTCCAGGTACCATTCTAAGACAGTTGCAGAAATTAGCACTGGGGGATGAAAACAGCCTTGTTGTTGGGGGTAGGGGAGAAGAGGAGGTGGGGAGGAATGCTTGGCTGTTGTTTGGGGGCACAGGGATTCAGGTAATAGGTAGTCTGCAAAATCCTATTAGTTTAATGGTGTTAAAGAGGAAGGGAAATTTCTATGCAAAGGTCTCCCCCATCAAGGCTCCTGGGAGTAGGCTTGAATAGATTCTCCTAAGCATGAATACCTAGGGAAGGAAGAGAGATTTTTAAACCAGTCTTGCTGTGTGGAAGGTTTTTCCTTTTCTTTCCTTTTTTCTTATTCTTTTCCTTCTTCTCCCCCTTGCTCCCTCCACCACCTCCTCCTCTTCCTCTTCTTCTACTTCATCATCATCATCATCTTCTTCTTCTTCTTGGTTAGGGATAGTGAGGTAACTGGTAGCCAATTAAAAGGAAGGTAATTTGCTTTTTGTAAAGTGGGGGAGGGAGAGAAACAAAAATGACTAAATCCAAATAAATAAATAAATAAATAAATAAATAAATAAATAAATAATTGGTGTAGAGCAAAATGAGGGCAGGTCTAGATCTCCTGCAGAGCTGGCAGTGAATTAGAAGACCTGTTAATTCATGACATTCTGGGAGCAGTTAGTTGGGAGAGGGGTGTGCATAGTATACAAATATACAGGCACTTTGGTTCTACTGGGGTTTTATTTAAATAGTGTATTCTAACGGCTTTGAGGGAGTTGGGGAAGAAACTGAGCAAACTCTCAGGCTCTTTGGCCTGTGAAAGTCTTTAAACGATGGTGGTGGCCTGACTTTCCAGAATAAATGTAACCCGAGGGTGGTTTGGTAAATAGAGACTTGGAGACCTCCTGAGGGTAAACATTTCAGAGTATTTGCTGTTGTTAGGAGCCAGGCAAAGGAAGGGGCTTGTCATTTGAGATGCCTTCAGAAGTGTATATAGTGTCCAAATCAAGCTCATCTCTTGCCCTAGGAGAATGTGTGATAATGACTGGGAAGCCCTCTGTTTGCCACTTCCCTGCTTTGTCACTTCATAAAACTTGGGTGGGTTTAGGCTTCTAGGCTGACAGGATTCAGCAAGGAGCAGCAGGTGGTCAAGGGCTGAATCCCGTTAATGGCTCCAGAAAGCCATTTCTCTTGTGCTCCCCAAGTGCTTCCAGTAATAGAAACTGGTAGATGCCCTGATTCTGACTGTCATTATCCTTCCCAATTCTCTGGGCCACTCTGCATTCTTGGAAGTCCTGTTGGACAGAGTGAATGCAAAAGCATAGGAGACAGAAGATTAGGGCAGTTTTTACAGGTCCTGGCTGAGGAGATGATTAGTTGGATCTAGAGAGAGCCAACTAAGAAGAAAGGCCAGGAATAACAAGTGACAGTAGAGACAGATCGGGGCTGCAAGGAAGATGTGATCAGCAAGTGACAGATTGGAAATAAAAGTGGGCAGAGAGAGGCAAGGGAGGTGGGGGGGTGGTTGGGAGATTGGAAATAATGGATTAAGTTATGGGGGGGAAAGTATGATAGGCTGAAAATAAAATTCACACAACCTGGGATTTAAAACATAAGGAAATAGTCCCTTGAGAGGAGTGTAGGAGGAGGCATTGAGGGGAACATGGAGGAACTGCAAGGAGAAAAGATGATTATCAGAGAAGTGGAAACTGGGATTAGCTCCTAGGCTGTGGGTGGTAGGGAGTGTTCTGGAGTCTGGGAAACAGAAAAACAACAGGGACATGCTTCAGGGAGACAGGAAGTGCCAACTTAATACAGGCCATTGGTGAGTCTCAGAGTGTCCTGGATGTCCTCACATTCTGTCCTCCCTATATTTGAGACTGTGGTTTAAGGGCATATACATTTGGGCGTGAGTAGATTGACAATAAAAACTTAGGTTATGGTCATATTATTCGGAACTGCTAGCATTTATTGACATTCATTATGTCTGTGCTGTTCTATCAACATTCACTGTCTCATTCAACTTCACTAAGTGGGATGGAGGGGGTTGTATATACATGAGGTGATTGAAGCTTGTTGAAGTGGTAGAGCCTGGATTAAAGAAAACTGGTTTTTCCAACTGCTCTAATCCTGAATCAAGACAGAGAGGGGTGGAAAGGCACTAAATTCAGAAATATTTGATGAGTGGAAATTAAAAAAAAAAAATGCCTTGAGATCAATGAATGATGGAAGCAACTGTAAAGTGAAAGCATTATTATTGTGGAATGAAGAAAGTGACACCGAGAATTAAGACCTGGCATGAGTGAAAGGGAGAGCCAAAGGAGAAGACATGTGGGTTGAGAGTGGAGAGAGGAAAAATAATTGAGTTGCCATGAAAATAGACTGAGCTGAAATAATAACCAAAGAAGAAGGACAGAAGGATGGTTTAGTGAGGAGGAGATTTAACAACCTGCCCCACACTCCTTGGAAATTTTGTGGTCACTTGGTGCTTTATGTGGTTTGCTTGAGGACAGGAGAAAGAAGTGTATGGGAAGGAAACACTGTTTGCTCTTTATGATTTGATTCTTTTTATTTTTATCCTATGCTTGTTTCCCTTCCTTTTTCAGGTGAAGTGCTTCTTCTGCATGATTTTAGCTGAAGGATGCTCTGCATTTCCTTGATTTCTATGGAGACCTCAGAGCTGGGTGTGCCCCCGCTGACACCTCATCTTGTACCTTCTCTACCTCCCAAGGTCTTTGCCTCTGTCCATAGCTTGGCATTGCCCCTGGGTCCAGGAAGCCTGTGATGAACTGGAAGGGAGCACCTGGAGAATCATCCTGATAGGCTTTGAGCAGCCATGGCTGGACGTACTTCAAGCCACATGTTAACATGGGTCAAGCCGTCCCTAGAAGGCAAGTGCTAAGACTAAAGGCTTGTTTGTATTTTATTTAAATTTGATGGACTGAGCTTTGGACAATTTCCATGGCAGAAAAATATATTCCATTTTCTAGGCACAACTGCTGGCTGTCAGATACTTGCTGCCTTTGAAATCTTGCGGCATCATCACCAACCACATCCTAGACGTATTTCCAGATTTGAACAGCCACCCAAAAACAGGTGTTTGGGAGACCCCACCATTTTTTGACTTGGGCTTGAGAGTGCTAGGTTGTTTATCTAGACCAGCCAAGCTCTGGAGAGCAATGTTCAATCCCTGGGAACAGAGAGCATGGGGCGTACTGATTTAAAAACAGAAAATGCAAAGTTGGACTGAAAATATCCTTAGTCTTCCAAGCAATCTGCTTAAGGGTTCCAAACTTACCTTAATTTGGTGAGAAAAGAAGCTGCCCTAGTTTTCTTTCTTCTTCTTCTGCAACTGGAACCAGCCATTTCCCGAAACCACCACCATGGAGGTTGCAATGGTGAGTGCGGAGAGCTCAGGGTGCAACAGTCACATGCCTTATGGTTATGCAGCCCAGGCCCGGGCCCGGGAGCGGGAGAGGCTTGCTCACTCGAGGGCAGCTGCGGCCGCCGCCGTGGCAGCTGCCACAGCGGCCGTGGAAGGCAGCGCGGGGTCCGGAGGGGGCTCCCACCACCACCACCAGGCGCGTGGGGCCTGCACCTCCCATGACCCTCAGGGTGGCCGGGGGAGTCGGAGGAGGAGGCGCCAGCCGCCTGAGAAGAAGAAAGCCCACCACCGTCAGAGCAGCTTTCCTCATTGCTCCGACCTGATGCCCAGTGGCTCTGAGGAGAAGATCCTGAGGGAGCTGAGTGAGGAGGAGGAGGAGGAGGAGGAGGAGGAGGAGGAGGACGAGGAGGGCAGGTTTTACTATAGTGAAGATGACCACGGTGATGAATGTTCCTACACGGACCTGCTGCCTCAGGATGATGGGGGCGGCGGTGGCTACAGCTCCGTCCGCTACAGCGACTGCTGTGAACGTGTGGTGATAAATGTGTCCGGCCTGCGCTTTGAGACCCAGATGAAGACTCTGGCGCAGTTTCCAGAGACTTTGTTGGGAGACCCCGAGAAGAGGACTCAGTACTTTGACCCTTTGCGTAATGAGTATTTTTTTGACAGGAACAGGCCTAGCTTTGATGCCATCTTATATTATTACCAATCAGGAGGCCGCCTCAAGAGGCCAGTCAATGTCCCCTTTGATATCTTCACCGAGGAGGTGAAGTTCTATCAATTGGGAGAGGAGGCCCTGCTCAAGTTTCGGGAGGACGAGGGCTTTGTGAGAGAGGAGGAGGACAGGGCCTTGCCAGAGAATGAATTTAAAAAGCAGATTTGGCTTCTCTTTGAGTATCCGGAGAGCTCCAGTCCAGCAAGGGGCATAGCCATCGTTTCCGTCCTGGTCATCTTAATCTCCATTGTCATTTTCTGCCTGGAAACTTTACCTGAGTTTAGGGACGACAGGGATCTCATCATGGCACTGAGCTCAGGCGCACACACTGGGTTGTTGAATGACACTTCAGCTCCCCACCTAGAGAACTCAGGGCACACCATATTCAACGACCCTTTCTTCATCGTGGAGACAGTCTGTATTGTTTGGTTTTCCTTTGAGTTTGTGGTTCGCTGCTTTGCTTGTCCCAGCCAAGCACTCTTCTTCAAAAACATCATGAACATCATTGACATTGTCTCCATTTTGCCTTACTTCATCACACTGGGCACTGATCTGGCCCAGCAACAGGGGGGTGGCAATGGACAGCAGCAGCAGGCCATGTCCTTTGCCATCCTCAGGATCATCCGTCTGGTCCGGGTATTCCGGATCTTCAAACTCTCCAGGCACTCCAAGGGCCTGCAGATCCTGGGCCACACCCTCAGAGCCAGCATGCGGGAACTGGGCCTCCTGATCTTCTTCCTCTTCATTGGGGTCATCCTGTTTTCCAGCGCCGTCTACTTCGCGGAGGCAGATGAACCTACTACCCATTTCCAAAGCATCCCAGATGCGTTTTGGTGGGCTGTGGTGACCATGACGACTGTGGGCTATGGGGACATGAAGCCCATCACTGTGGGGGGCAAGATCGTGGGGTCCTTGTGTGCCATTGCAGGTGTGTTAACCATCGCTTTGCCAGTGCCAGTGATTGTCTCTAACTTTAACTATTTCTACCACAGAGAGACTGAAAATGAGGAGCAGACCCAGCTGACACAGAACGCAGTCAGTTGCCCATACCTCCCTTCCAATTTGCTGAAGAAATTTCGGAGCTCTACTTCTTCTTCCCTGGGGGACAAGTCAGAGTATCTAGAGATGGAAGAAGGGGTTAAGGAATCTCTCTGTGCAAAGGAGGACAAGTGTCAGGGAAAGGGGGATGACAGCGAGACAGATAAAAACAACTGTTCTAATGCGAAGGCTGTGGAGACGGATGTGTGAATCTTGTTCTCCACCCGCCACTGGCCCCCCCCCAACCCCAGTATCTCCAAATATACTTACGCATAGAGAGTGCAGTTATGAAAATGAAATATGCAGACAAACCTAATGCATATAGTAGTACGCCATTTAATGGTCATATGTGGCATAATTGTTACTAAACTTGTATTACATATCAAGTAAATGATACATCTTGGGGAAGAGGGAGGCTACAATAGGAGCAAATCTATCTTTATATTTTTTATTAGAATGCAAGAATTTTGCACATTAACTGGAGATGTTAAAAGTAAAGATTCCATGGAGAGAATGTATATGTGTGTATTTGTGTGTGTGTGTGTGTATGTGTATGTGTAAGTAAATTGTCAACATTGTTCGTAATTGTGCAGTGATGGGAAAAGTTGGCATTTTGAAGTATTTACTATGTAAGAACTAATGAATTCGAGCAGTCATTTGTTTTTTAAAAATTGTAAGAATTACTGTGTAGGAAAAAAAAGAAAGTGAATTATTTAATAGAATATAGGTCACAATTTTATCTTAGATTTAATTAAAGTTTATTTTTAACTGGAAATTAACTTTTAAAAAGGCTGCAGGGGCCTTAAAAATTGATTATATTTTATTATTAATTTTGGGAAGGTATGACAGCAAATGCCTAACAATATGGAAGAAGTAAAATTGGAGAAAATGTAATAAGTTTTGTTCACAGATAACAGGACTGGAATTTTTTTTTTTTCCTTTTGCACTATTTTATATGCTGGAGATTGAGAGAGACTTCCTACTGTGAATGTTTCCTAATGTAACAGTTCAATGACAATCATTGGAAGAATGATTTTAGTCTTATTTTATAGTTCTTTTCTTTGTGTGAGACTAATGGCCACGCAGATAACAGCACATGATTCCCTTTTTTTAAAATCTAAATAACTGATCTGCAAAGGGAGTATGAAGTAAAATTTAGCAATTGAATCTTTTGAAATTGGACTGTTACAATGATGCTTCTGAAACCATACTATTTTAATTATTCTTCTGCCTTTTAAATCCAGAATAATTTAACCAAAGTTAATGCATGCACCGAAAGAATTCTTGAAGAAATAAGATGCCCAGCAGCTACAGTGATTATGGCTTAAGAGCTTTCTATTAAATGTGCAACATAAATGCTAGATTTATTAAGTTTATTTCTTTGTGCAGCTACATAAACGCACAGTGTGGGGATTCACCTCAGAATTTAGCACTCTATTTGCTAAAACTGGTAAAAGGAAGAATTGTGTCAAAACATTTGGTTTCGATATCACCATCAATATCATTTTTGTTAAAGGATCTTATGACACATGTAACTGTGTTTAATTCATGCAAGGTTTTCTAGAATGTGAGGTAACAGCTAGTGATCAGACCTGCACTATTAAGTCATAATGAGATATAGATTAGCAAATTTAGAGTCCATAAGAGGCCTTATTCTCCAGTGTTTCTTCAACATCTATTTTTTATAAAATGGTTGTCCTGAGGTTTGGGAAAAATATACTATGTAGCACATAATGAACTCTGACAACTGTGAATAAAAAAAAAAAAAAAAAAGATCTAGAATAGCTTTTCTCAAGCTTTTTAGTCCCAGGCCATCATTTGATAATAGCATAATTCTTCTTTAATGATATTTGAAATTCCAAGTAAATCTAATGTTAGGTTTAAAAGGAAAGTTACACCCTTCTCCCACCCCCTCCCCACCACTTATAGAAAAACACCTCTCAAGAATACCATTTGGAGAATGGAAAGCAGCAAGCAGGGGAATTAATTGAATGCTCTGACCAAAGATCTCTAGTGGACAATAATAGAGAGTGACAAAACAAGCAAATGCGATCTTGTAATAAGACCTCAAAGATGGCATTTTAATATATTTTGGATATGGTGCAAAAATGTAATAAGCATTAGACTAGGAGTAAGGCTATCTGGGCTGGTCACTATTCATTTGAAAAAGTCACTATTAATCTCTGCACCCCAATTTTCTCATTAGTGAAAAAGAAGGCACATAAAGCTTTTGTTATATCACAGAGTTGTTATGGAAAGCAAATGAGAACATGTGAAAACTCTGAAATGCCGAGTTCCATATAAATGCCTGATGTTATGTTTAAATTGCTTAATCTTCCTCTGGGAGGAAGAGATTTAGAACCCATGAGTTACATCTGCTTTATTAGGATATTGTAAAAATCATGGGTAATTTCTTTAATTTTGAGCTCCTTACAAGAAGTGGATATGCAGATGCAAGATAGCCTATCATTGAATAATTACTGCAGTTTCTTCATTTGGAAGAAAGATCCCAGGCGCTTCATGGTGTAAAAGGTTGACTCTGTGAATGAGGTACCATGTGTCTTTTGCTGTACCCAACTAGGTCAGATTATATCTTAAAATAGTTTAAATGCTCTCCGGCATTGGATGTTTATTGAACATTCTATAATAGCAATAGTGATGATTTGGCTATGTTTGGAAGAGAAAAGGTATTGTATTTCTCCAACATTTCCTTTTTAAATCTGAAAGTTATAAATTTAGCTGAGATGTATTAGATTTGATAATTCTGTGAATTCAAGAAATATAGTCATTTTGAGATCCTTTGGTTTTCCTTTATCTTGCATAGCTTTCTGAAGAGTGAAATGGTCAAGAAGTGACCGCCATGGGCTTCTGAACCAAATATTATTAGGTTATCACTAAATGTGTGTATGTTTGTATTTTCTTTCAAGATGCCTTTATTTTAGGATGTCTGGATCTTGATTCCACACTAAGAAGAAAGCATTTAAGCCCTCAGGATTTGTATAGGGCACTTTTATATGGAGCACTTCTCTTGTAGGGAATGTGTGAAGGTAGAGAATGTGTGAAGTGCCGCTGTGGATGTATAACATTTTTCTAAGTCAAAGCCAGGCAAAGTGCTTTAGTACCATTTGTAAAATTTTATACTGAGAAATATGCTTCCAGAGGCTAATTGTAACTGATTTGGGAAACTATCTTCTCAGAGACCACCATACACATTTAGCTGTAAGATAAAAAAGAAGTGGCCCTATTTAGAGATTTGAATTTCGGGGATCTGGGATTCTATAGTTGCTTTTCAGATGATTCTGTTACCAAAAGTACCATATTTGAAGGTCATCCTAATCAGAGTCTTTTCCAGGGTGGATACATTGTTCTCTCTTTGCAAATGTTTGAAAAGGAAACCTAACAGCCGTGGAGAAGAGAGGAGGACTAACTATTCCTTTGAATTTCTGTGAGAGAACTAGTTGGTGCCAGAGGAATGATAGCTGGTCTAGGAGTGGAGAGCTGGCTTGTTGACATTGGCACATCATTTCATCTTCTTGATTCTCAGTTTTTTTTTTTTTTTAAGTGTAAAATCGGGCTGTTGAGCTACATTATCACTTGATTCCTTCCAGCACGAAAATTCTCTGACGTTGAAGGAAGTATTAGACTAGCTTGATATTTTCTAGGTATTCAAGTCATACCAGCCATGATTTTATAGTTTAAGTAGCAAGAGCAGAAGAGTTTTAAAATTTCAGCGTTGGGTTAAATGCAAGAACCAGGAGTTTGAGATTGAGTTTTTAGAGTGTAAGCAGAATGGATAGGGTGTTTTTTGAAGCTCTTTATTCTAACAACTAAAGGGAAGGGATTCCCTTAATAAAAAAAAATAATAACTCAGTCTCCAGTTAAATACATATGGTGAAAGTTGGTAAGTAAACATTTTGATTTCTTGCTTTGTTATAGTACAGTCTTGTCAGTAAACAGAGTGTTCCGACCTGTGCTGGGGAATTCATTTTATGCTTAAACACATGTAGTATTTCACAAGTGCTACCGCTTTTCTTGTCAAATTTGTTTTAAACAGGATCGCTGAAGCTTTGTGAAAATCTTTTCATTAAGCATGTGCTGAAAGAGAATCCACTATATGAATAAGACATTTTTATGGAAAGTACTCTGATATATATATATCTATATATCCATTTTTTTTTTAGAAAGTCAACGTGAACCAGCAGAGAGTTATTTTTGATTGCATTAGAATCATAAACCGTAGTATCCCCACAGCCCAAAAGACACAGAAATGGTGTTCTCCATTGTTGATTTTGAGGATTGTGATGCGTCTTCAGCCATAACATTGCGGCTATTCCTAGGTCAAGTGGGAAATACACCTAGGTTCAGTTGACATTTTTCACTGAACATGTGATGTGCTCATGTGCACGATGCAGACTGTAACATCCCTCTTTATATGTTTTTTTTTTTTTATTGATACAGTATAGAATGATTACGGGTTGTCATTCAGTGACAAAGGGGCCTGTTCCAGGAAAACTTCCTGACCCAAAAGTCATTCTGAATTCTGCAAAGGACATTTGGTGTGGACAAAAGGTACTTCTCAGTTTTCCTGCCTGCAAAGAAGTTTGACTCAAAGCACAGGTTCTTCCAAGCCAGTGTAACCGATACAGGTTAGAAGACAATCCTACTTTCTAGTATGGAGATCAGTATTCCTATTTGAAAGAAAGTTGATGGAGTGGTTTGTGTTCATGATTGAAGGAAGCAGAGCTATTTTTGTAGTAAATGGGGATGTGTACTTCTGAAATGTAAATTAAGAATAGGACTGTGATATGAGTTTTATTTCTGACTTGGTTCTCTGTTTCCATAGCAGTCCCAATTTCTTACAGTATCTTCATAAAAAAGTATGCTAATACATATCAGACCATATGGCCCAATCTGAGGTACAGAAAATATGGTTACTTTATTTATGGATAAATAAATTAATCCCAGGGTATGAGTTCCTTTGAAAAACATAGCACATATTTAATGAGCTATGGCTCTAAGTGAGACTCTAACATATCCCCGTTCAGTCCTGTCGGTAATACTAAGTGGTATCAGAATAGATGTTATCAGGCAGATAATGTGCTAAATAGGATGTCTTACTATTGTCTAGGAAAGGATGTTCCCACATTCACTGGTCATGGTGTTGCTGACCTGCAGTTAAGTTTTTTGATTTATTTGCCATCATTGGTGTGAGATGGAGGAGAAGGAGAATTTGTATCCAGAGTACAAGGAACTAAATGATTTTGATCGGTGATCCACAAATAGTCCACTTTTGCTTCCTGACTTGCAAATTATCTGTTGTATAGATTTTCCACAACTAGTTTCTCATCCGAGCTGGCTTTACTCAGGGTCAAAACCATTGTCTCCCTTTCAACAGCCAGGCGAGAAAAATGCAAAGTTGTAAACAGAAAACAACATAGTACAAAGAAACAACAAATACACTGAAACTAGAAGGCCAAGCAAAACCTATTTGGAAAGCCAAGTCTGTTCAAATCAATGTGTCATGTACATCAGGACGAAGTAGGAAGGATTTAGGAATAACCGTTGGCACATCTCATCAGCATAGTTAACCAGGAGGTGACTATTGTGAATGCCATAAAGAAGACATAAGTTACTGTAAGATTATACAAGTTAACATTTTCTGTGAAAATGATAGAAATGCCAACTTACCTTAGAAGTGGTCTTAATAGTAATTATTAGGAATAAGTACTAAATCTGGAAAATAATGCTGCCTTTTTCCAATTATTGGCATTATGTACATTGGATTAATTTTTCATGATTCTGTAGATTTTTCATGATTCCTAGCATATTTTTAAAGCCACAGAGCATGAAGGCATTTCAGTATGAAATGACTTTTAGCATGAAGCTACTGGGTATTGAAGGATCAGTCAGTCACCTCTTAAATCAGTTAAATAAATAGCCCCTGTGGATATTGACTAAAGTTGTACCAATGCTGAGCCAAATAATTATATGTGTTTCAAAATAATTAGATTAATATGTTTAAATATATCATACATTTAATATTCTGCCTTTATTCTGGCCAAAGATATATAAGCAAAATGAATTGTCTGAGGCATTGAAAGAGACTTCTTGAAATGAAGTAAAAGTGTATAATTCTTGTGTGTTTGGGGAAATAGTGAGACCTAAGGACTGCAAAACCTTTCTTTACACTCTAGGCTGGATTTTTGTGCCATATAACCAACAATAGTGGTATTAAAGCTAAGCTCTGAGACATTGCATGGGATAGGATATATGGGCTTTCATTCCCAGGAAGGATTCATTTTTATGTTTTATGAAACATTGCAAAATTTTCATCTTATTTTTCATGGTCATTATTCCCATTATATAGAGGATGCATATAGCATGGAAACTAGACTATATAGCCCTGTAGATCTATTTTGTGCTCTCTAGCAATCAATTTACCCCATAGATCTACTTTGTGCTCTCTAGAAATCAATTTACTTGAAGCCACTATTGTTCTGCATTTTTGTTGCAGTTGTTGTTTGATGTGACTTCCTTAATTCTCTTAAGTTCAATTACAGTGTTAAAGTCTCAGGTTGTTTTTGTTTTGGGCGAATGTTTCAGTGTATCTTAGCCTCTGAGGGTGCTCACATACAAAACTGTAAAATAATTAGAAAACCTTCATATCTCTTGGAGACCAGTGCTATTTTATCTGAACTCTTTCAATGATAGGGCCACATTAGTTAACACAGAGGATGTATGTTATTCTATTTATAAACTTAATTCACTCATACCTGAATAGATTGATGATTCCCCTAGAGAACACTAATGTGTTGATAGCACTTGAACGAGTCTTTTTTTTTTTTCTCCTTCAATTGGTAGGGATTATGATCCAAATGGGGCTTTCATTTGCTATCAGGCAGGGTAGGAAATAATTAATGAAGCTCCCATTGGACTGAAATCTTTCAAGAGGTGATGGAATTTCTGGGGAATATAGTAGGATTTATATTTATCTGTTTATTTGCCATTCCTAATTGGTGTTACTGTTGACATTATTGCTGGGGAATGGATTTTAGTTTTAGGATGATTTACCTAATATTAAAATGATTTTTGATAAGAAAATAGAGATCATAAGTTCCACACTATCCTTACTAGCTTGAGGAGTAAATCTAGTTAAGTAAATTAAGATATTAATATGAGATTTGGAGATTGCAATTCATATTTAGGGCCATTTATTTGGAGGGAGATATATCCCATAAATAATGACTCATTTATTCAGCATTCTTGAGAGGTTAATGGAATCTCTTTGTTTTTCTTCCCTATCTCTTGACTTTTGGACATTATATTTAAATTTATGGATTATATTTAAATTGGTGGATATGAATGTTTTATCTTCTAGCAAACCAAGTGAAAGGCTCAGTTACAAAGTGATTAGAGGATGGGAAGATGATCTTTTTTGCAACATTTGCTATTAAGCAGTCTAGCAGCAGATTTCAGTATATAAGGAAAACAACCTAGGGAAATGCAAATATATCATATTAGAATCTAGATGACAGAGGAGGAATAATAGGAATAGATTTTCCTTCTGGGTTCCTAGATGTGTTCTCAGAGTACTTGACCTGCTTCCTCCAGATATGACCCAGCCAACGTGAAGGTAGTAAACTGCTTTTTTCCTGGAATGGCAACAGCATGTAAGGAGGATCATAGCTACTTGGGGCATAGGGGAATGGGAGGGATGTAGGCACAGGGTGAAGGGTTATGCCTAAATGAAGTCTTTAATTTGATGGTGAATATAGGTAGGTCAGTCTAAAACTGCTTCATTTGGTAATGCTATTAATTTTGTTAATCCGGGAAATTGAATTGATCACTTAGTATTGGTACCAGATTTAGTAAGCATGCGTATGTATGTTTACAGATATCCTGACTCCCTTTGCTGATATTCTGAGAGCACTCACATACTGTAAAATGGTTGCTGAGAATTAAAGCCATGTCTTAAGATAAAACTCACCTTTCCCTTCAGAGTAAGAGAGTCACATTCTTAGGACATTACCATTTGGGCACTTATATTTCATAGGGGATAATCTCCCCCACCCTTAATCTAATGCAGAATGTTAATGTGGTAGTGTATTAAAACTAAGACAGAATTAAGCAACCAACTGAAGCCTTGGGAGTGCATGTCACTAACAGAGCTGAGTGATGTGTTTATGTTGGTTATTGCCGGTGTGCAATTCTTAGAGGAATGGAAGAATCGTAAAATCTGTGCAATATAATTAGAACTCCTTGCTGCCATCATACGCTCCTTGCTGATTTAGCTGCTGTTGCTACCCATCCAGAGAAGAGGTGTCATTTCATTACTAGAATCCACATACTTCTCAGGCGTCAAGGCAGTGTGAGAGACAGTGGGTAAAGAAAGGGTTAGATTAGACAGATAAGGGTGAAGCAACATACAGGATTTTAAGGTGTGAATCATCTTGTGACACCAGACTATTTTTACTCACTCAAGGGACTTGAGTTGAATCTTTGGATAGGAGAGGCTCTGTTTAGGAATTACTATCCCCTTTTTGTCTGGCTGTGGTATCACTGTTGGAAATCAGTCTAGCATGAAATAAATACTGCCTCATTGTTAAAATAAGCTGAAGATTACATGCTGGAAACATGTTTTCATTTCAGTTGTGAAACGCTGTAGTTGTGTTATAAGCTTTGTAAGAGAGATTAGAAAGTCACTCAACTTTTAAAAAAATTTTACTGCACCCCTGAAAAGATTCGGAAAGGAAATTGAAATAGAAGATTCTAATGGAAGTTCTGACCAAATGCAAATTGTTCAAAATAAAGTGTTTGAAGGTCTCATTTTGATTTTCTGTTTCAATCTTTTCCCTCAGTTATTAAACCTGTTTTTTTTTTTTTTTAACTGCAGAGATGGACATGAAAAAGCTTGGCAGCCCCATCTTCCCCACACCCCACTGCACCCCATTCACCTTTATTTCAATGAAAGCCCAGATCGGGGAGGCTTCTGCTCTCCCAAGTTCACAGATTTCTCAGGGGGAGCTTTTTTGTATGATCCAGGGAGACGTTTTCCCACTTTATAAATCAGGTCATGGCAGTGCAAACCCAGAAAGCTTCTACAATCACCTGCAATGTGAGTCTATTATATTCTGTTATTATGTTGGGTATTTTCTGCCTATTACCGAACAGCTGGGATCTTAGAAACAGCTGGATGATTAGTTGTGTATTTTACATTTTTCACTCAGATTCTTTATTACTGTGTAGAAACAACCTCAGTGTAGAATGAGCTGGGAGTATAATAGCAAAAATCTTGCTCTATGCAACTGTGGTTATTAGGAATTTAATCAAGAAAATGAAGGGCAAACAGTTTTGACTATTGTTTGCTTTCCAAACATGTTTTTAGATACAGCGTACTCACTTCCACTCTTAGGCAAAACAGTTGATTTACCAACTTTTAAAATGCCTCTTGTGATATTCCTTAGGCTATTGAAGCTATGCTTTGGCTGTTATATTTCTTTGCTTAAGGGGAAATGTCTACACACGATGAGACATCACCTGAGTTTTCCATTCACTGCTGGCAAGAGGACCTGACAGAGCAGGCCGACTCCAGTCCTCTCCCTCTCCAGAATCTATTTTTAGGTTGGTCCCTTTGTGACTAGCTTCAACTCTGACTAGAGGGGTTGAAATTTAAAGACAATGCAATGTTTTATTATGATGATTTGCAGGTTTAGAAAAGTGTCTAGTATTGTGAAGGGGACAAATTCAATTCAGGTGCTGTTTGTTGGTTCCTCACCCTGGGCTAAAATTAGAATAAAAAGGGTGCACAGACTTCTTTTCCTTCACCAATTATTTTTTCAACAGATGCTTGTGAAGCTCATGCTAGATGACTGGGCTGTGCTCATGTTCCCAATCTCTAAATGTACGAACACTTCAGAGAATCACAGTCCATGTAGAAGGATTTTTGAGTTACAGAAAGATTCATTTTTCTAAAAGCAGGATTCTTATTTATTATTACTCGTACTTCCCCTACCCCACCATCGAATCTATATGTGTGACCAGGTCTAGTTTCTCCTCGGAGAGTGAATTGTCAGGCTATCATGCTTTGATAATAATTTCTATAAATTATATCTTGTGTTCTGTAATGTGCTTCATTTTCTATAATAGCTTCTGTATAAACTGCACAGTAAATGGGACTGAATTCAACTTGCCAATTTTTTATGATTCTTGCATGAACAGTAACAAGTCAGTGCTTTCAAATAGTAGAGGTGATTGTACAGAGTATCTACTTTTTTTAATCCCCAGAATTTATATTTCTTCTATTTAATAGCATGTGATTAAATTATAACAGAGAGAGAGAGAAAGCAGATTTGACTGAAATAATAAACAGCTATGAAGCAGTAAACAATAATCATATTTTTTATTGTAAAGTAGGTTTTTCCAGGACCATGGTTCTTCTGCCCCTACCCCCCGCCCCCCCCTCATTTTTTTTTTTAAACCCACGTATATTTTTCTCCTTGGGAAAGGTATGTGCACCATTGACAGTGCATTTGAAAGTTTTGACTTGAATTTTTGACTTGAATAAAGCCCTGAGTTTCTTTTTTGGATAGATGTGGAAAGGATTGTTCTTTTTGTGGACATTTCTAACTAGGCAAGTCAAATGAACTGCATCAATTACAGGGTTAAGTCAGGGCAATTGAGGCAGACTTTTGGGATTTTTCTGAGGTGCCTCTGTCTATACTGATCAGATCCCATAGGTGTTTGCTCAGGTTTCCATTTGCTTTCAAGATGATGTCTGATTTCTTTCTCTTGGATTTCAGGCTTGCACATTTGAAATGCAGTTGCAATAACATTTCCAGCTCTCTCTAACTAGCTTTAACTTCTTAGGAGCAATTCAGGCTTTTCTTATGAATTATATCTTAAGGACTATCTTGTTTGTTTTCTGAGTGTTTCGGAACATACATTGGAGACACTGGCTTTTAGTCTTCATTCAAGCCAAACAGCCATTATCATTAATTGAAGCTGCTTCTACTTGAAGCCAAAACAGTTGGTCGAGTCAGTGAAGGAAAAAAAAAAAGAAAGAAAGAAAAAAGCCAAGGCACTGTGAAGTCATAGATTCAGTTCTGCTTCATTAAAGCTATTGCTGTCAAACTCATCCTGGATTCTCTTTAAATTTGAGGAGTTTTCAATTGCTAGCTATTCTGTCAGGGAAATACCTTTAATAGTAAAATCATTATATTGTGGGATTTTTATTCCTACTTTAGCAAACTGTAACTACTCTTGTGCCTTAGATATTTGACATTCTTCAGTGAACCCATTATTTATGTGATTTCCTAAAACTAAGATTTTTTTCTTCACAATTTTCATGAAAATATTTGCAAACTGAAAATGTATATTTTAGCCTAAATTAGCAGACACATATGTGAAGATTTTGGGGCAAATATTTGAAGATTTTTGGGCAAATAGCCTAATTGCTTGTTAGTATAGTATGAAGGAGGAACTGACTTAAATATATATATATATTTACACATTGGAGATTGGAAATGGAAGGACATATAGTTATCTACAATTTTTGTAAGAGACTGAAGGTAATGGATGTCAAAACATTCTGTGTGGTTCATTTACAAGTATTTTAATGGAAGCCAAGTGCATTTAAAATATATCAGACTTTTTCTATACCTAATCAGAGAGTAAAATTTAGAAATGTGATATTATATTAAGTAGATTACATTTCTGAGATTTTAAATAAATTCATGTCATATAACATTACCTCTATTTAGGGCCCATTTTTTTTTTTAAACATACTAAATAGCCTAACAGGTTATGTGTGAATGTTCTTAGAAGAGAGTTTGACAATTTGAAATCCTGTCTCCCTAGAAGAGCAGTATGTTTTCAGAAGAAAAGGTCTCTTTATGTACACATTTGAATATACATTTGTTAGCCTAACTATCTTTAACTTTTATTTTGGATCTTGATCTTACAGTTTGATTCTAGGTTTTACTTTTCCTGGTATCAAATGGATGGCTTCCATGCCATTAAATAATCATTAATTATTTATTTCCATTAAAATAAAAGTTTACATTAAAAATAGGAGGAGACTAATAATTTGTATAGATTGACTCCTAGAGAATTAGCACATAAAACAGATATTCCTTTCTATATTAGTCATGCAAAGCAATTTCTTAGTAATCTTGTTTTTCTACCTTTTTAAAATTTCAAACTCACATTATTTCACTAAGTATTTATTGCAGCCTTGTCATGCTATTTATCTAAACCTGATCATTTGGCATAAAGAAGTAAACCTCTTGGTCTCCATAGAATAGTATTGAAGGCATCTTGTAATAAACTCTGACCAGAAAGATGGTTCTATGGCAGATATTCAAGGACAGTATGGTAGGCAGCTCCAGGGTATTTAATCGAAAGTTTGGATGGACAACTTAAGTGATTCAATTTCATTAAAAAAAAAAAAAGTTCAGATACTTAACAAGTTGAATGTTGCCATAGCTCCAATCGTTGCCTCTATTTAGAAAAGATTATTTACTCAGTGGATTTCCTCCCTCTTGTTTTGACAGTTATACCAGCATTGTCCATTATAAATATAATGCAAATCACATACGTAATTTAAAATTTTCTAGTAGCAACATTAAAAACTAAAAAAAAAAAAAAAAAATCACATTAGTTGCCAAATGTTAATTATTAGTGAATGGACAAATGAAAAACTGGGGGATGAGGTGTAGAGGTATAGAGTGTTTTGCCATTAAATATAAAATAATATTTTAATTTTTATTTTGACACTTGTGTTGCCCCTATAAGCAAGTCATAATTATTGATTTTTGGTTTTCTAACTAACGGATAACAAGAGCAAGAAGTTCAGTCAGATTAATCACGAAGAAGCAAAATTTGCCTTTGTGTGTTTGTGCTGTTATCTTATAATTTCTGTCATTGGCATGCTAATATCTTATTTTGGTAATTTGTTAATTTTCATTGAAACCGCAGTGATAAATTCAGGTTATGTGCTTTGCAATCAGCTATTATTTAGCAGACGGGGAGATGTGGTCATAGAATTTGCCACTGTCTATCACTACTAGTACAATGAACTATTTGTGCTGAAAGCTTTTTTTCATATGTTTTTATTTTTCAGATTCTCAGAGGAGTATTTAATTTTATTTTATTTAAGGACATTTTCATTTTTTAGGAGAGTGTATCCAATTCATCTTTGAAATAGGGATCATATGGCAACAGTGATTGGGAGAAGCAGTAATATGTTTTTGTGGTTTTGGCCACTGGGGTTGTTTGTGCATACCCAAATCAAGATATACATGCTTTTCCTTGATTGGATAAAGTGGCTAATATATGCTTTGAATATGTGCAAAGTGTTTTCAAAGAGACTCCTACACAGCTGACAGAAGGGTCTTCATTTGTATTCCTGCTAGTGGAAGAAAGCTTTGTATTTAGCCTGTTTTGCGCTACATAATGACATTGGAGACTCAGGGTGGTGTGGTGTGCTCCATGAATTCCAGCAGTTTGTAAGAAGCTCTGGAAGCATTTGAATTGTGCCTTTATATTGGTGCGGCTGACCAAATCATCTGCTCTTTGCTTTTGTGGATGCTCTGCATGTGCTTTCGTATATATGTATTTTTAAAAGCACTGTTAAAGCGTGTTTATCGCATGCTGGTATTTCAGAGTGTAATATAATGATCACATGTAACTATGATGGCTTGTGATCATAATGAAGAGAGTTGTACTTAAAATATTTTTTTTTACTAAAATATTACTTTATTATGTTCTCAATATGTAAATAGAGAAAAGGGGGGGGGTGTTTTGTTATCCTAACTGTAACACTTTCTCCCCTAAGCATCTTTATCCTACCTCATTGTAATTATAACATATTTATAATTTGAGTTGTATTTTTCCTTGAACATAGTATCTCTGCCTTTTTCTTAGTGTTGCTACATAGTTTTTTACTTTTATTTTTTTGTCATGATTTTATGTCTGCACCATATTCTATCAAATCAATGCACATAGTTTTCTTGTTCATTCCAGTATGATGGATATTTTCTAAATTGTTTTATTTTTTCATTATAAATAAACTGTGATGAATATTTTCATGAATATAATATTTTAAAATATCTTTTCACTATTTTTAAAGCTATTTTCCCAGAGGAAGTTGTTTTTAAATAAAGGGATTTTAATTTTAAATGATATTGCATTCTTTTCCAGTATAATGCAATATATTAATAATGAATCTAGTGGGGGCAAGAAATAAATTTTGAAAATAATTCATTTGCTGTTCTCTGCCATTTAGCAAACATTAATCATTTAAATATCAATAATGTAATGGCTATTTGTTGACCTCAGCTTTGCCTATTCATATAGCAAATTGTTTGAGATGATAAAGTGTTGCTTGAGCAGCTCATGACAAAGTAGTTCACCTTACTTCTCTGCTCTCCTATTGTAAGCAGACTCCTGTATCTTTTCTTTGGGCTCACGGTGATCAGGTTAATTCTTTCTCTCTCTCTCTCTCTCTGTCTCACCTGAAGGGCCTGCCTTTAGCTCTCATCTCCCTTAACTTGCCATCACAAGCCCTTCATTTGTCCATAAGACAGCACACTGTCTTGAACGACCTAATCTCTGTGTGGCTTGCAGATGGTCTCATGCTAATTTCATCATGGGATATTTAATAACAGAATGCAGGTTTTATTTCCAGTTTCTCTGCTTTCTCTTCTTCGTTCTCCCTTCTCCTCAATTTCTTTTCTTCTCTCTCTCTCTCTCTTTTGGATTGAATATCTAGCTTTTCACTGACAGTATGTTTTAATAGTGAGGGGCAGATTACAAATGAGAAACCCTCTGCCCACTTCTCACCTGTATGGAATTGGAAGGTCCCTTAGAAGAGCTTAAAATGGTTTAGGTCAAAGCCTACCAGCCCATCTTCTGGTAAGAAAATTGAGTTGCATGGACTATTGAGTTATACATAAACCTTATGGAAATAAATCTTAGATTCTTGGGGCAGTTGTCTCTGGCAATAATACAGGTTATTCCTAGGAATACTAATTCTTGTTCTCTAAGAATAATCTCTCTTTACCTAACTTCCTGAATTCCATGCTTCAGTGAAAAGAGGCTTGGGGGAGGGGGAGAGTGTCTAACCTTTTTATTTATTTATTTTTTTCTTAGCAGCTAAAAACATATTTTTAGCTTTTTTTTCCTGAAAGGATTTCTGGAATCTTTGAAAAACTTTATTTGCTTATTTTGAACTTTGAGCCCATAACTCTTTCCTGTTTTCTAATTATCTGCTTACCTTTGAGAATGCTAGTTTGGGGGAATTAATCCAATTAAATTAGAGATGTTTCCAGTTATTCTGGCACCACCTCTTGTGTTAGGAAGAAATTGTAGAAATAAACGTTTTTTTTTTTTCTTTTCCTTTTAAAGATTTGGAAAATTTGTAGTATCTTGTGGACAGTTTGCCAACTGCATTTCTTCTAATTGTACCTTGCTTTTCAGAGAGAGAGAGAAAGAGAGAGAGGTGGGGTGGAGGGGAGAGGTATCTTAAACTATAACAATGGGGTTATAAGTTTCAGTCATTTTAATAAAGAGGCAATAAAGCCAGGAGCCAAATCTCAGTTTCTAAAACATAAACAAACAAAGAAATAAAACATTTTAACTCTCTAAGTGAGACAGTGAAGTTATGAATAATACTTCTGTTTTTGAAAACTCATTGTTTGTATTTGGGGCTGAGTTTTGTAAACTGGCATGGCATTGTTGAAATGCATCTGTACTTAGTAGCCAGCTGATGCTCTTGTGCCCAGTAAGTGCTCCAAGGTCTTGACCCCCTCCCCTTAGATGTCTTTAGGATCCATGAATTAAAGGTAAACTTCTGGCACCTGAGGGGACCTCTAAAACTTAGTACCAGTGCTTAGGCTATGATTTACCTTAATTGTTCATGCTTTACCAATTGCATGTGTATTTTAAATATTTCTCCTGATATGTACCAGTCTTCAGGAGAGCCAGTAGTTCTGGTATTTCTGGATTCTGTTTCTAGTTTTGACACCAACTTTTGCTTCAGATCTTATAAATCCATTTACTTTTTCTATATCTTAGTCTACTCATCTGCACCCTGGGTCTGATGAAACCAGATTCATAAAAATCCCAGTTGGAATTTGTAAAATGCTTAAAAGTTTTAATTATAAATTGACTTATATGTTAGCATGTACATGGTTAGCATTTTCCAGGTATCAAGCTACTCCAAAGCTCAGTGGCTTGAAACAATAGTTAACAACAGCATGTGACCAGATTTGGTCTGATAAAGAATCTACCCCAAAACAAATATTTTAGAGATAGTCGTCCCTGTCCATGGAAAGAACTCATGGAAAAAAGATAGAATATTTTAATTTAGCCTACTTATCAAACTCTTCTTCCTAGTGCACCTCAGGACATTGATGGACTCTGTATTATGTGTGTCTGCGAAGGTAGTAGTTTGTAAAAGTGCTTTAAAGTTATTTTTGTCTCTATCAGGTTTTTAAAAATATCCCTTCCTGAGAAAATTATAAGTTTAAAGGGACAAAGGATTCTTTGCTTCTTCTAGTATTCTTTTCCAGTCTACTGGACTGCTCGTAGTGTGATTGGCTAATCTATATACTCCACTGGCTAGACAGAGACAAGAATTTCACATTAAGCATGATTACATCATTTTGTTTACTTGTGACTCAGTGCTTTTTAGCAGTTCTTTAAAACAATCTGAAAAAATATATATTTGCATTAATGTGAACTCTTTCTTTGTGGCCATGAATTTTGAGCCAAGAACAGTGCTTCCCATTGTGAATTTAAAGCTTATCTATTGTGAGATTTGATTAGAAAGTGCATGTCCGACTTTGGATCTGTCGTTTTATATGTGGCACATGTGAATTTCATCAAGAGTAGATCAATTCTAGTCAGCTGTCAATGAAACATCTGGTATTGGAATGTGCTCAATTTGATATCTGGCAAGTGCATTATCAATCTTGTAACAAATTTTCAAGTGATTTCAGAGCATTCATATTGGCTAATTACTGACATCAATAATGGTTATGTTAAACTTGGTATTTCTCTTGCTTTGTTTTTAGTAGAAGTCTTGCAGTCATAGGATAATGAAGCTGATATTTTCTTTTTTTTTAAATTTTTTATTGTTATATTAATCACCATACATTACATCATTAGTTTTTGATGTAGTGTTCCATGATTCATTGTTTGCGTGTAACACCCAGTGCTCCATTCAATACATGCCCTCTTTAATACCCATCACCAGGCTAACCGATCCTCCCACCCCCCTCCCCTCTAGAACCCTCAGTTTGTTTTTCAGAGTCCATCATCTCTCATGGTTCATCTCCCCCTCTGATTTTCCCCCCTTCATTCTACCCCTCCTGCTATCTTCTTTTTTTTTTAATAAGTCAAACAAGCTGATATTTTTTTCTAATGTATCTGTGAGGAAATACTTTGGGAATTTCTATCCTCTTTCCCCACCTTACAGTATAAAAATGTCTTTCCAAATGCATGTGATGGTCTTCTCTATCAGCAAATCATTAATATTTTGGGACTTTGGAAAGTATAATTAGTGGAGCAGATAAATCTGTTATTCAGGAAAATTATCATGACTACCCATATAATATACTAATAGTTGCTTAATTCTCTCCCTTGCTGTGGTTGTAGAGTCATGTATATGATTGTATCTTTTCCCCTTTGGCTCAAAAGTCTTTGTTTCTATCCATAAGGGATTTTAAATGATTCCTTTGCCATGTTTAAATTTCATACCTAAAAATTGCCTTTTCATTTCCAAATATTTATTAGATGGCAAAGTCAGTGCTTTGGGTAACATTAGGATTCTTTAATAACTAAAGACAATTTTTTTTTTCCTGTGGATACCTCCATCAGTTATATTTCTTGTAGCTATCACTTCTTCACACATACAAGGCAACAGAGCTCTTGTAGTATTCTCTGGGTGCATATAGATTAAATTTTGATTAATGATACTAATAAGTAGAGTTTTCTAAACACTTGTTAGCCGGAACATAGGCATACCCACTGCTTGATGAGGGTGGCTTCATTGACTACTCCATTTTCAAGGATTTCTTGGGGAAGACCACAAAAAATATAAGTGTGTATTTAATGAAAGAAGTCAGGAGTAGTCAAAAGTTACCTCTTACGTTTACCTTCTGTTTTCTTTTAGGACATTTATTTAGCTTCTCATAAAGGAACACATGGTACATTTATAGTTCACTTCTTGTGTGTTCTTCCCCTAGTGATGTGGTTGCTAATATTAAAAAGTCAAAGAAAAAATGTCCAGAAAAGAGAGGTGACAGGGACCAGTATTGAAGGATCTGGAATAATTTGCAATGTGGAATATTTGTCAAAAACAACTGTACAGATTTAGGCTTATCTTCTGTATCCTTTGCCACATTGATGGTACTTTCAGAAGTCTCTTCATATCCCAGTAAAAGTTGAAAAATCACATTCCAGAAGCAAGCGGAGAGAAGAAACTGTTTTCTTGGTGTTGCCATAGTGCCTTCATCTGCATTGGCTGTCCTATTCATGGGGTCTTCCATGCCTCAACCTTTTTCCTTCTGATGGTGGAGACCATTGAATTTTGACCATCCCACTTATCCAGTGGTTGTGAATTAGCTGAACTGATCCTCAGAGCTCTGAGGAAACAGGTCCCATCATGCAAATCCAACTTGCTAGTCCTGTTAGGTAAATTTAAAACCTTTGCTAATTTATCTTGGAAAATATGGCAAGATTGGACCCATACCCTATTTTTTTCTGTTTATTGTATTTTCCTTAAAATCATCTCTGTTGAATGATTAAGTTTTATATGATAAACAGTATTCACTTAAAATGTACAAAAAATGTATACACCCATGAATCCACCATTACAATCAAGGTGCAGACATCTGATCCCTGATTCTAGCAACCAATTAAATCTGCATTTTGTCACGATAGAGTAGTTTAGAATTTCTAGAATTTTATATAAATAGAACCACTGGACTCTTTGGTTTCTGGCTACTTATGCTCAGAATAATGTTTTTGAGTCTTTCATTTTGTGGCATGTATCAGTAGTTGGTTTCTTTGTATCACTGAGTACTGTTTCATTGTATGGATATGCCACATTCTGTTTATCCATTCACCTGTTGGTGGACATTTAGGTTTTCTAAACCCTGTTTTGATGTTTTTCACCAAATCTTGTTTTCAGTGCCACCTGCTAATTGTTTCATGTCCTTCAAGCTAAATTTCATTGTTTGTCATTTACTCTACTACTTGGGTATATACTTTCTCTATATACTACAGGAAACCAATATATGATTAAAAGTTTAAGTAGGTATGTATATTTAAATGGAATTACTTAGCATTAAAAAATTCAGTTCATAATGATTTATTTCCCAAATAAAATTGCTTCTAGTCAAGAATGCACAATCTTATTCTCTAGAGGTCACTTTTATCTCTGGGCCATTTTGTCACTTTGATGGCAGCAATGATGAGGATTTCTATAGAAATACATGTTGACATACAAAGTAGACCAGCAGTATGCTGATAGAGCACTTCCTTGTTCAAAGAAACAGTACATGACATTTGGATGGATTTTAGTTATAAAAGTTGATCAGTGAAGTGTAGAATTTTCCATGTCCCCCATTTGAAATTAAGCTTTGAGACTTTTGTTAGTTCTCTTTCTCTCTTTCTTTTTTCTTTTTTGGGTGACAATCATTTTAACCGGAAGTTGCATTCACCAGGGGAGCTGCAGCCTCTCTTCTGAGGCAAGTTTATGAAGACCAATTTTATCTCTGTCAAATTTAATATAGCTACTAAAGTTAAGAGCAAGTGAGTTTAGGAGTCCTGTTCTTTTAAATCTTTCTTTTAGATCTTTCCTTTTAAATCTCCAGACGTAGCCTCTTAAGTCTAATATCAATGTCTAAGTACTTTCACATTTTTAAGTTCTCTAGGGCCCTCTTCATGTCTGTCCTCTCCTGTCTCTGGAGTTTCTTCCTTCTTCATTTTCCATCTGCATTTACATTTCTCTTTTTTCCCTTTCTCCCTCTAGCTGCAAAGATTCTCCGGGGAAGCACTTACTACCACAAAAGAAATTCTTTCAGCTCTACTTTGACCATCTTGCCTATGAAATTTTGCTTTCCTAACACAGAAATCTCAATGATATTGCTGGAGCGAGTTCTGTATCCTATACCCTGGCAAAGCTCCTAGAACCAGTCCCAGTGGGATTTCTGTTTTAGAATCTGCCTTAAGATCTTTGTAGCATCATTTCCGTTTGCTTTCCTAAAAGAATTTCAGCCAAATGCTCTCCTCAAAATGTTTTCCAAAGTACTTGACCACTTCATCAGTGTAGATTATGTATATGAAAATACAAACATATGTGTGTATGTATATACTTGAATATATATGTATTTGTGTATATACATATATATATATATATATATACACACTCATATACACACACAAACACACACCCGTATGTATATCTCTAAATTAATTAAGCCCCTGGAGGTACCTTCCTCTTCTACCCCAGAAACATTTCTTCCTCCTACTCCATAGTTGCTTTGACTGCACTGAGTGAGTGAGGCTCCTAGGATTCTACCTCATTCCATCTTATGTTAAACTAATCACAGCATTCTTTAGTTTAGTCATGATATAGCAACCAGGCCGTTCTACTGTGCTTCGAAATGTAGGCTGGGACCCTGCATTAGGCTAAGTGAATGGGTGAGTGGAGCAATGGGAGAAATAGAAGGGGTATTGATAGTTTGGGGTGGGTTGCCTTTGAGCATTAATAAAAGAAAATTGCCATTTATTATTTTATTTAAACCATATTAGCAATGGCTCTTCCAGTAGGGAGAGAATACATCAGATTCTCTAGGCTAGTGGATAGTTAAGGGTCTTGTAATATAGTTTGATAAGTGTCACTGATCTTAAAATTTAAAAATACTGATAGCATATGGTATAACTGGTCATTAACTCAGTGTTCAACCAATATTTAGTGAACCTCTATTTATATGCATGATCCTGTGCTGTATCAATGGCATGGATGAGGCATGCTCAGAGATGAGACTTCGGTGTATATTCAGGTCAAAGTCTTTGGCATTAATTTATTAATTTATCATTCAAAAAACTCTTAGTGAGTACCTGTAGGCACTCATTTATGAGCCAACAAAAATCTGATCTTATGGAGATGCATACAGATCAATAAAACACTTATTCTCACACTTGAGCTTACAGTCTTGTGAGAGAGGCAGACTTGGGAAGAAATAATGATTATTGCTAAGAGGAACACATACCCAGTGCCATGGGAATCTTAAATTCCTTGTTGACTTTGCATTTCTTTTATACCAGACCTTTATGGAAAACTTATGGGGGGGAAGAAAACTAATTTTGTCAGCTAAACCATTCCCTTGCTTTAGTAAGACTTCTTTAGAGGAAAACACACAATTTTAATCTTATAGTTATTTTTATTTTAAACTCTTGCAAATATATGTTTAGAACTGCAGTTTTCATATTCTTTCATAGTGTTAATTTTATTTTGTAACCTATTTTTGAAATAATGTTTACTATTGGAAAGAAACATCTTATATCCCATATTTAGAGAGATACTGGAAGAAATTGTTTAGAATCAGGTGAAAGCAGAGGTATTCTTGCAAATACATTTATTTTCTTTGCATATAACTCTAAAATTGGATGTGGGAGTTTACAACTGGGGTGTCTATCTTTGTTAATTTTCATGATTTCTTCATGTACCACTAACTTGATATTTAATTAGCTGATTATATTGTTTATAAAGATACAGCTTTGGTTGTTTCTCAGCATCTGTCCCTTGCAACAGTGAAGTTTCACTTACGGAATTTTGCTCTTCTAGGTAATTGAATTAAATGAGAAAGCACCTAACCCATTGCTGTGTTCTCTCTCTCTCATACACACACACACTCTCTCTCTCACACACACACTCAGACAGAGGAATGTAATATAATCATAAAATATATATTTTATAAAATACATCTAATAAAATATAATATAATGGACCCCAGTTAGGTAATAATAATATACTTCTTTTCTTTTTTTTTTTTAATTTTTTTTTTAAGATTTATTTATTTATTTGAGAGAGCGAGAATGAGAGAGAGAGAGAGAGCACATGAGAGGGGGGAGGGTCAGAATGAGAAGCAGGCTCCTCGCCAAGCAGGGAGCCCGATGCGGGACTCGATCCAGGGACTCCAGGATCATGACCTGAGCTGAAGGCAGTCAATCAACTGAGCCACCCAGGCGCCCCAATATACTTCTTTTCATAGGAATTTTCAGGTAAGCAGCTCAATTAGGCATTTATTTATTTATTTTTTTAATTTAAATCCAATTTAATTAACATATAATGTATTATTAGTTTCAGAGGTAGAATTTAGTGATTCATCAGTTGTGTATAACACCCAGTGCACATTCCATCAAGTGCCCTCCTTAATGCCCATCACCCAATTACCCCATCCCCCTACCCACCTCCCCTCCAGCAACCCTCAGTTTGTTTCCTAGAGTTAAGAGTCTCTTATGATTTGTCTCCCTCTGTTTCCATCTTATTTTTCCTTCCCTTCCCCTATGTTCATCTGTTTTGTCTCTTAAATTCCACATATGAGTGAAATCACATGTCATTTGTCTTTCTCTGACTATTTCACTTAGTATAATATCCTCTAGTTCCATCCACATTGTTGAAAATGGTAAGATTTCATTCTTTTTGATGGCTGAGTAATATTCCACACACACATACCACATCTTATTTATCCATTCATCTGTTGATGGACATCTGGGCTCTTTTCATAGTTTGGCTATTGTGGACATTGCTGCTATAAACATTGGGGTGCAGGTGCCCCTTCAGATCACCATGTTTGTATCCTTTAGTTAAATACCTAATAGTGCAATTGCTGGATCATAGGGTAGCTCTATTTTTAACTTCTGGAGGAACCTCCATACTGTTTTCCAGAGTGGCTGCACCAGCTTGCATTCCCACCAACAGTGTAAGAGGTTCTCCTTTCTCTACATCCTCGCCAACATCTGTTTTTTCCTGAGTTGTTCATTTTAGCCATTCTGACCCGCATGAGATGGTACCTCATTGTGGTTTTGTATTTCCCTGATGCTGTGTGATGTTGAGTATTTTTTCATGTGTCTGTTGCCCACTTGTAAGTCTTCTTTGGAGAAATGTCTCTTCATGTCTTCTGCCCATTTCTTGACTGGATTTTTTGGCTTTTTGGGGGGAGGGTGTTGAGCTTGATAAGTTCTTTATGGATTTTGGATATTAGCCCTTTATCTGATAAGACATTTGCAAATATCTTCTCCCATTCTGTAGGTAGGCACGTACTTTTAAGTTTCTGCTCTTGGCTTCCAGGGGATGGCTTTTGGATAAGGTGTTTGTCCGTTTGAGTCTCTAATGGAAGAGAGGTTGTCTGGCACATTGTAGATTAGTGTCTGACTGGTCTGATGTGGAGTATAATGAGAGGGCTGACTTCATATTTCATGATTATAGCATGAGTATTCTCTCTGAATTAAATCAGAAAAAATGACCTCAGTTCTTTCTGAAGAATATTACCTAGTACTTATTAATCTTACCTTGCCTTCCTACTCCATGGTTCCCCACCTGCAGGTATCAGATGCTGCCTTGTGGAGCAGGTAAAAATGCAGTGATATGTAATCAGTGACATCAGATCATGCCACAATAAAGATAACACATGCAATGTGACGAAAATGGCACCTAGTGTATAATAAATGCTCAATTCTTATTTGTTATTATCATGATTATTATTCTCATTACTCCACTTTGTTTTTACATGAGTGTCTCATAATTATGTCAGATTAAATAGTTTGTGTTTCACCACCATTCCCCATAATCATTAGCAACACTCAGTTTTCACCTTTGACTATATCTAATTGACACACATAAGCAGGATAACAATATCTCCCCATATTTTGGTGGCATATCTGATGCAAATGGTACTGCAACATATTCAGGCAGGTCTGTGTTAGTTTCCTGTTGCTGCTTTAAAACACCACAATTTGACTGGCTTGAAACAACACAAATTTATTATCCTATAGTTATGGAGATTAGAAGTCTTTGATCAGAGAGCAAGATATCAGCAGAGTTGCATTCCTTCTGGAGAATCTGTTTCCCTGCCTTTTTCAGTTTTTAGGGACTGCCCACGTTCTTAGGCTCCCGACCCTCTTCCATCTTCGAAGTCAACAATCACATCATTCCAACTTTCACTTCACATTTCCTTCTCTGACTCTGACCCTTCTACCTCTTTTCTGTAAGGATCCTTGTGCTTGCATTGGGCCCATCTGGATAATCCATGATAATCTTCCTCTTTCAAGATCTTTAACGAAATCACATCTACAAATTCCTTCTCACAAGTTCTGGGAATCAGGATGTGAATATATTTGAGGTCCATTATTGTGCCTGAAAGAAGGTCCAGTAGAAGCCATGGTCATTACTTATTGTGTATCACAGAACTTTGGATCTGAAAAGTACATTAGATCACTCATTTTAGAGATGAGGAAAATAAAACATACCAGAGAGGATTATACCACTGGAACTAAAACCCGGGTCCTGTACCACTAATCAAATGACTTTTACACTGTTTTTATACAGCATTTCTTAAAACTGTGTCCATTGGCCAATTAACTAGTGATTTAGAGACCACATTATAAAATTCCCAATAGTAGTTTTAAACTGAATTTGAGGCCACTTTGAAATCTGAAGGCAGTCTAGACTCTTGGACTTCATTTGTGGACACACGAAAGAGCTGGATACTTCAAAATTAGCTCTGTAACATTTTAAAAAATATTTTATTTATTTATTTATTTAGAGAGCACAAGCAGGGTGAAGGGCAGAGGAAGAAGCAGACTCCCCACTGAGCAGGAAGCCTGATGTGGGACTCAATACTGGGACTCCAGGATCATCACCTGAGCCAAAGGCAGATAGATGCTTAACCGACTGAGCCACCCAGGCGCCCTGTAACATTTTTTTAAAGGGAAAAATACCTTAAGGCTTTCCCAAGAAGGTTATAAAATTTATAAGTGTGGTTCCAGTTGAAATTGTGCAGCCTAGAATTCTGTTTTTTCCTTTTAAACCCTTAGTAAAAGTCAGACTGTGAGCAAATGCATAACTGCTTTGAACCTGTTGCCTTACCTCCAAAAGTAGGAAAATGAGACACATTTTGTGTTGCGTTGTAAGGATTAAATTGTGTATTGTAAGGACTAAATTGAAACAGTGCATGTGAAAACACCAAATGCAGTGCCTCCTGCAGAGAAGTTGCTTCGTAAATGTTAGTTTCCATTTGCAAAGAGCTCACAGTCTGGTAAGAAAGATATCTATGAATAACTGTAGTAGAAGGCAAAGTGTTAAGTGGCAGGAGAGAGGTCCAGATGGGAAGCCGCTGAAGTTCAGAGGTGATGGGGATCAGAGAGGGCTTCTTGGGAGCATTTTCATGGCATTTAGCTGGCCTTACAAGAGGAAGTGGATTTAGACATGGAGAGATATAGGCCCTGTGATCTATGCTCCTGTCTCCTGAATGATCTCCCCACCGGCTTTCTTTCTGTGCCATATCTTGTGCACTATTCAGTGCTCGCGTGTTTCAGTTTTGTCTCTTGTAATCCAACTTCTGGCTATGCTCATATATCACCAAGGATTAATATCCTTTCCTGCAAACGGCACTCTGGGTTGATGCTTTTATACTTCTCAAAGTTATATGTAATTTAAATAGACTAACTTTGTTAATTTTAAAATTAAAATTTTAAAAGGCAAGTCCTTTTTTCTCCCTGAAATAACTTCTGGTAGTGAGATGGGTCCAATTAAAGTAATCTCATCCGGTTCGTTTGCAGAGATCTAGGTTCATTTTAGGGAGAGTCCTTGATAGGAATTATTCATGGCCCATGGAATCAAGATTTTCTTTCAGAGAAAAAAAGAAATGGTCAGATTTGTTTTTCTTTTAGGTGTGTGATGCTGGAAATCCTCTGTTTCTGACAGTTGCCCACATAGCTGGTTCCATCTGTGTGACCTTGCATCAGAGCCCCTCTTAAAAGCAATACAACCTCCATTGGCCTCTGCAGCTCACTGAAGACCTGATTTAGAAAACTGAGTCAATTTGCACAGGCTACTGAGCAGCTGTTTGGAGCTGTTTCTAGTGACTTACAACTTGAACTAGATTGAGTCCCCAAATGTGACATTTCCTCCTTATTTACCATGTAAATCATGCAATCTTTACCAAATTTGATTCAAGATATTTCCCATACTCCTGCTCTTGTTGATGTTAGAGTGGCTGTATTTTCTGATCCAAAGTTGGAATATATTGTATGACATAGGATCCAATTTGGAGGCCTAATGTACCTAATGTATGTGTGTATATATAATATGTGTGTGTGTGTGTGTGTGCATATAGCTCAAACCTGGTTGGTTGCTATGCCTTTATTACTATTAAGTGGACCCCCTTTCTTCTCTTTGGGCCTCAAAAAAAGTTTAATATCTTTAAATTGCAGCACTGAAATTTTGGTCCTAAGGTGGGCAACTCTGTGTACAGATACTAAGAGTTCTTAATTATTAATAGCTGTTGATGATATAGGAGGACGTGTTTACATTTGGGGGAATGTCCAGATAAGTGGTTGTGTGGTTGTTTGTTCCTGGCTCATAATAAAATGTACCTGAGGGCTCGATTAATTTTGGTTTGGGATCAAAACAGTTGTTTGTTGATGTGGCTTGGTTTTCCATTGTTAGCTGGACATCCGCCACCCTTAAAAAGAATCACAGTCTCTGAGATCTTGGTGATGAGGATTCAGAGGGGAGTATCTGCGCCCCCCCCCCACCCCAGGTAGGAGCCTGTGGTATTGTTTTGTTCCTGTCTTTGCATTCAGGATCCAACAAGTAAGGATTTGTGGGGAGAGAAGGGACTCTACCCTTGCTCCTATGATCAGGTGCTCGCTTCGGCAGCACATATACTAAAATTGGAACGATCCTATGATCAGGTGTTGCTCATCTGAGCGGGAAGATTGGTGATGCATGGGTTACAGAATATAGGGCTTTCCTGGCAGCTCTTCCCCCCCACCCCCCACTACTCCCAACCATAGTTTGAAGTTTTACTTAGACTAACTGTCCAGAAGATAAAAGTAAACCTCGACAAAAGATTGGGGCTTTGTGAAATTTTAGATCCATTTGATATATCTTTTAGAACACTGTCTCTTACGGTTTGCCTTCCTCTCAATTTTCATCTTTAGTTTTCCTTCCTTTCCCCTGTGTTCATCTGCTTGTTTCTTAAATTCCACATGAGTGAAATCATACAATATTTGTCTTTCTCTGACTGACTTATTTCGCTTAGCATAATACCCTCTAGTTCCATCCACATCGTTGCAAATGGCAAGATTTCATTCTTTTTGATGGCTGCATAATATTCCATTATATATACTGCTTCTTCTTTATCCATTCATCATATAACCAGGTTTTGACGTGTATGGACAGAAGTGTTGGGGGCGGGTGTTAAAAACCTGGAATAGTTTTCTTCATACTGTTGTCACCCTGTTTTCTTATCCAGCTGTTTTTTCAGTGCATCTGAAGCTCTATCTGCTTTCTTTAAATATATGGATTCAGGTGGCACTAAATGGTTAGTCTGATTGGGTGTTGGGTAGTACCTTATATTTGACTGATCTATTGATTACAGTTTTCAGGGAGCAATGACGTTCATATTGTGCATCTGTACACATAAGTGTGTACTTATGTATACTCACAAGTGAGGACAGATTTGTGAATCATCTTGAGCAATGGCACTCACTCTAAGAACTTCTAACTCTCGGGGTGCCTGGGTGGCTCAGATGGTTAAGCATCTGCCTTCGGCTCAGGTCATGATCCCAGGGATCTGGGATCGAGCCCCACATCAGGCTACCTGCTCAGTGCAGAGCCTGCTTCTCCCTCTCCCACTGCCATTCCCTCCGCTTGTGCTCTCTAGCTCTCTCTGTCAAATAAATAAAATCTTTAAAAAAAAAAAAAAACAAAACTTCTAACTCTCTCTCTAAAGCATGGGACTGATGCCTGGCTGGCTCAGTTGGAAGCACATGTGGCTCTTGATCTCGGGGTTGTGAGTTTGAGTCCCACATTGGGTATAGAAATTACTAAAAAAAAAAAGAAACTTAAAAAAATAAAGCATGGTGCTGAGAGCATCAAAATCTTTTGTTGTCAAGCTTTTTTAGATCTGCTGCTTTATTGACACAAGTCAGGTTCTAACTTTAGATCTTTATCTATACTTTGCCTTTAGGCAAATATACAGGAACCTTATGAATATAATGTAGCCAAAATTCACTTTGAGGCAAGTTTTTTGGGGGCCCTAGGCAAGATTTTCATTTTTCATTTACTTTTTCAGTTTTTACCAGATATACCAAAAGGTCCTCGCTGTACCTCAGTGTTTGCATAATATAAGGTGAAATAGTTGGAAGCCTACATATGCTGCATATTTTTGTGGGCTGGAGGAAATGATAGTCTATGGCAGTTTTCCTAAAGCATCTCATAAGCAATTAATAGTTATTAGTTGAAAAATAAGAGGTAATTTTTGAAAGATTGAGTTAAGTAAAATTAGTTTATTTGTGATGATACTTCTCAGAGCCTACAATATGCCAATGTGTAGTGAATTTCTTTTTTTTTTTTTTAAGGTTTATTTATTCATTTTAGAGAGAGGGAGACAGAGTGAGCAGGTGCGGGGAGGGGCAGAGGGAGAGAAAGAATCCTGAAGCAGTCTCCTCACTGAGCGCAGAACCAATGCGGAGCTGGATCCTAGGACTCCGAGATCATGACCTGAGCCAAAATCAAGAGTCAGTCACTTAACCTACTGAGCTACCCAGTTGCCCTGCATAGTGAATTTGTGAAAGGATGATGTGTGGACTTCCTCACATTTTTAAAACAAACTTTCTTCCTCTACCCCTTTTATTTTTTTGCAAAGCATCTCATTGATTTTTTGTTCCACAGAACAGAATTTGGTCAATATGGTTTATAGAAATCTGGAAAAGAAAATTTTTGACAATTTTTATGAAAATTCTGTAACATATCTCTTGAAGCTGGATTTCGAAGAGTCTAGATAAGTGCTTCCAAAACTTTAATGTACATGCAAATTTGCTGGGTATTCTGTTCATATGCAGAATTTGATTCAGTTGGTCTCAGTGGGGGCAGTGATTTTGCATTTCTAACAAGCTCCCAGGTGGCATTGATACTACTGGCCGTGGAACACGCTTTGCGTCCCCAGGTGAAAATGTTTAAATGGTTTCTGCTGCCTGGAGTTTGGCAGTGAGCTGGTTAGAGAGGCCTTTCCTTACAGGATGGAGAGCTGGAGCTGAGTAAGTAGTTATTATTCTGTTTTTTTTTTTTTTATAATTTTACCTGGCTAGGAGGGGTTCTCTCTCTCTCTCTCTCTCTCTCTCTCTCTCTCTCTCTCTCTCTCTCCC
>NC_138379.1:26077804-26090804 GCF_054177405.1 Leptonychotes weddellii
TGGGAGAGCTTGAGTGTCTGTTCTGTAAATAATAACTTTGAATGTTAAATGCACATCCAGAATCCTTAGTTAGACATACTTGTTTAATTCCTTACCCATCTCACCATTCATGTACCCAGCCTAGGCCAAAGACTTAATGGACTCCCCGTGAGAGTTTACCAGAAGAGGTTTTAATTATTTAATCTAAGGCTGAAATAACAAATATGGTTTGTCTCTTGGGTTAATGCCGTTTATTTGTTCTTCGAAGTCTGAAGTGATATCTGTAGAGAGGTTTCCAAGGCTATGGTTTGAGCTTGATGGGGAAAAAGCAACAGAAATGATTAGCATTGTCTGTGCCGGGCACGGGAAAGGAAATATCCTCACAGAAGCTGGGCTGCTTATTTGTCATCTCTGGTAAAACATTAGGTTATGCTGACACCACATTGTCAGCAGATGGTCTTTGCACCCTGTGCTTTGGTTAGCGTCCATTGTCAAATACTTAAATATTGGCTAAAGCTATTATAAAAATAATTTGCTTTGAATGCCATTTTATTTTTTTAGTACTAGAATTGCTTTTTAGGCTGTGTACTCAGAGTAACTGGACCAAGATTCCAGTGAAATATCTGGATTGTGCTAAAAATAAGTGCAATGTTATTCCTTTAAGCCCCTTCTCAGTGCTTGGATTGATTACTCCTCAAATTCCTTGCTAATGAATTCTTCCTAATAGAGATTTATTTGTAATTCAAAACTTCTATTTTCAAACCATTGAGGTAGTTACGGAAAGTTTTCAGTAGGTTAAACATATTTTCTGCAATTGCTTTAGAGACACTTTATCTTTGTTACAAAGTTAAGCTTTAGTCTAATCCTTAGTCATATCAAAAATTTTAAATTGAGTCGGAATCATGATTTTATTCCTTATAATTATATATAACATATATAATTATAAGATGTTTTATTATATGTAATAAAGCATTAACAATATTAACAATTAGGATTTTTCTTTTACGTGTTACACTTGGTTTGTTGAAGCAGAAAAGATTCAGCAAAATATGGATGCCAGTGTGTGTGGGGGAAACAGATTCAAATTATCCAGTGATTTACTCAACCATAAACTACAGTTTTTTAAGAGCGACATAAAATATCCCGGGCACTTGTGCATATTCTTGTGTATATGTTCTTGTGTTTGCGGCGGTGGTGTGTATTGTTTGGCTTTGTTTTGTTTTCTTGTTCCCTATATAAAACCAAATAAGAGCTTTTCTGACTTGGTAGTAGAAAGTCAGGAGAGAGCTAGCTGAGCTATCTCCATTTCTAAGTTGTATATATAATCTGTTGGGCTACTCTTGTGTCCACCTCTTCGTAAATTTAGATGGCTGGCTCTGACTGCTATAACAAGGTATGTATCATGGCTATGTAATATGAGTGCTAAATTTATCACAGCTGTACTATAAATTCAGCGACTGTTGCTGTATGATTACGATACTGCATTTGAAGAAAATAAAACAAATTCAAATATGTATACAGAATATTGTTTTCTCATTTGTGTATCAGGAAAGATGAAAATGTAGATTATCAGGCAGAAAAAAATGGGGAAATGTGTCAGCTACTTGTAATCTTATGCTTACATTCTTATATTTGTGTATTTGCTTTCATGTGGCTTTATATAAATCACATTGTCTAATGCATGGGAGAGAAGAGCTCAGAGCATGATGGATAATCCTCTTTGAGAGCAGGGACCATGTCCTTTATTTCCATCCTTGCACACCCTGCACTGGGTTCTCTGCAGCGCAAGTATATTGACTGAGGAATCCCCAAATCATGCCTGTTTGTCTTTGGGCTGTAAGCAGGCGTACAATCAGACAAAGGCAATAAGCAGGGTCTGAAACATGAAACAATTCAAGGAAAATTGCTAACCAAAAGTTAGTTATGGTGGGGGAGGAGCAAAGAAAGAATGAAAAGTATCAATTTAGTCAAAACAAGTGCTAAATCAATTATTGTAATAAAATCTTGGTTGAGTTCAGAATTTTAAATCTTACTTTTAAAAAGTAAATACAATAATTCTTTTTTTAGTTTGTCAGATACGGATACATAATTTCTTTGAGTATGTTTTTCCTGTTTTGTGAGTCACTCCTCTGGGCTCAGCCTTGCTGTTTCCTAGGCAGCACTGAAAATTAGGGTTAAAGCAAACGTATTATCCACTCAGAGTCAGCATTCAGTTATCAGAAATCATTACCACTTGTGAGCAAAATGGTAGTTTTTTTAGCTTTAAAGAGAAATAAAAGGGAGTTTGAGTTTCAACTATCATTATGTAATACTTTATATAAACGGGAAGTATTTCACACTGCAACTCGGTGCCAGGCAATTTATTATGCATATATAATTCTTGCCTATGGTCAACCCATAATATGGTTGTCTTCTGTTTGTTCCAAGAGAATGATGGGAAAATAACATTAGAATGTGGAACTTTAGCCATGAATCTTAATTGACTTTGCTTAAGTGCTACTTAAAAAATTTATGCAGGAGATTTGAACCAGTGCCACAGCACTAATTGAAACATAAAACTCAGTTATTTAAACATCTTTTTCCAAGGTCAGAGAAAGGCTCTACTGAGTTAAAGTATGCTACTATTCACCAGGGAAGATTATGTATTTTACTCTCTGTACAAAATAAAGGTAATGGATACTGTGATTATGTGCTGTAAGATAAGTCCTGGAGATTTATGGTTGACCTAAATTCATCTAGTGTAGACTCTTCTTCTTGGTTAGCCACCAAACCCCATTTTGTGGGGGGAAAATCAGTGTACTGGGAGATTTCCTTAATTTCCTCCACGTCAGAGAGTGGATTCATGTTAGTAAAAAATCTGTTCTAAATCCTGTGCTTGCATCAAGCTGTCCCTCAAGGCAATAGTGTGTGGTTATCAACTTACTAAAAATAGTTAACATATATTAGTGTTTATTATATGCCGGAGAGTGTATAAAGCACTTTATATGCATTAGGTCATTTTATTCTCAGAACGGTGTAATGAAATATATTATCTGCATTTTGTAAAAAAGATTACAAACTGAGGTTCAGAACTTGTCTGCAGCCATGTGATGGGAAATAGTAGAAATGGGATATGACCCCAATTAGTCTGCCTCCAGGGTCCTTGCTTCTAACCAATATGTTATACTTCCTCCAATAATATTAATTTAGAACCAGCCAAAAATGTATGTTTTTAACAGAACCACAAGTCTTTATTTAAACTGTGGTGGGATTCATTTCTTTCATGAGGTGATATAGGGGGCATAAAATACAAAATATGGCATCTATGGATAGATTTGACAATTTTTAAATTGCTTTTAATCCTATAAGCCTAGAAATCAGTAAAAACAGTTCAGTTGAAACTTTTTTTTTCCCTTAGGACCTGTTTCAAAACACTTTTCAAATAGAAAAACAAATTCAACTCAAAATTCAATTCCTATCCCAATTTATCTTTTAAAAGCAATACCTTTCTCTGCAAATGAGCTTATGGAATATATATTCAAAAGGAGCAGAAAATGTCTTTTGAAATATGTTCATGTATTCTCCTAAAAGAAGCCAGAAAACCAATGATCGTCTCAATGAAATCTGTGCTTTTTCCTCCCTTTTCTTCCTGTTTAAGCAGAGTGCCTTGGTGGGAAAAGGGGGCTTAATTAATTTGAGAAAACATGCTACAGCACATTTACTGAGATGCTATCATAAGCAATTAAAACAAAATTGCTCTTGTCAAAATAAATGAATAAATTTGATGAGGCATTTTCCTTTATTTTGCAGATTTGTTCCACTTTATCACTAATTCGTAAAATCCACAAAGGGTCTCTAGTCATGAGGGTGATTAGTTAAATTCTGCTGTTGTCACAATGTTATGAAAGGGAAATAAAAATCAGAAGCCTATGCCAGGCCAAATGAATAGGCTAAGAGCTCATTTCTGCAAGTGCTCTAGATGAAAACGTATAAGGCCATGTACGATCCGAGGACAAGGCAAAAATCATCATTAACGTTCAGTATTTGTATGTAAATACTAGAATGATTTTCAACATAAGGGACACTCAAAGTATTGAAAACAATACTTCTATAATTGGAAAAAAATTGGCTATTGTCTCATAATACAAACCATAGAAGTAAAGCTTGATCACATGTTCTGTTCCTAGTAGGTGTTAGGGTACTAGCACTCACGTTAAGTAAAAGGTTATCCTATTGCATATGACCTGTCACATTTGCATGTATCAAAAGAGGGCTTAGGTTAAGAATTTTTTAGTAACATGGAATTGATTCCTCCAAAATGAGGTTGTTGTCCCTGACTCTATAAGGAAAAGAAGGTCCTACTGTAGCTAGTATTTCTAATTTAAAGCAAGCAAAAGCTCAAGTCTTCGTTTATTAAGTACCTGTTATTTTCAGGGCACTGTTTTAGGTGGTATGGCAATACAAAAATATCCACAGACCTGCCTTCGAAGATCCTGTATTCTGGTATATGATATAAGCTATTTAAGTAATTACAATAGGATATAAGGCAATATTTGTTGAAAGAGATTGAGACAAGATTTCTGGGTGGTCAGAGTTCTTTTAAAAGATGGGTTTGAGGGCACCTGGGTGGCTCAGATGGTTAAGCGTCTGCCTTCGGCTCAGGTCATGATCCCAGGGTCCTGGGATCGAGTCCCGCATTGGGCTCTCTGCTCCTTGGGAGCCTGCTTCTCCCTCTGCCTCTCTCTCTCTCTCTCTCTCTCTGTCTCTCATGAATAAATAAATAAAAATCTTAAAAAAAAAAAAAAAAAGATGGGTTTGAGACTTGTCTTTCAAGAGAGACACCAACTTTCCAAACTTCCTTTGAGTACAGAAACTCATACATCACCTTTTAGGATTATTCATTTTGGGTATTAGTCATAGGAAATCTGCCATTTTGACCTGGGTTCCTCCTAGCCAATCCAGTATTTGAGAAACCCAGACCAAGTGGATGTCTTGTGTTTAAGCTTTTAATGTGACCATTGGTGGCTCAGTCGTTAAGCGTCTGCCTTCAGCTCAGGTCCTGATCCCAGGGTCCTGGGATCAAGCCCCATGTCGGGCTCCCTTCTTGACAGGAGGCCTGCTTCTCCCTCTCCCACTCCCTCTGCTTGTGTTCCCTCTCTCGCTGTGTCTCTGTCAAATAAATAAATAAAAATCTTTAAAACATTATAAAACCAACTTGGTGAAAACCCCATATCCTGTACTCTGATGTTCAACTTAAGCATTCATTCAATCAAATCACACTGTTGAACACCCTATTGGGTGGTGGGAACACTACTGAATATTGGTAGTATGAAGTTGAATCCTGTTGGACCCAAGGAACAGAAAGTCGAGTGAACATAGTTGACAGGTGCTGACATAAAGGTATCCAATAATGTGGAAGGGGCAAGGAGTGACTTAAATAAATCTTCCTGGAAGATGGCACATGTGATTTAGGTTTGATGGGCAGGCAGTTCACTAAGCAATGAAGGAGGCAAAGGGGGTTCAGATAAAGGGAATAATCCAGAAAAAGGCATGAGGAAGATGGCATGGTCAGGGAAGATTGTGAGATGCCTGGATTGTAGGGCAGGTGAAGGTGAATAATAGAAATTCAGTGAGTCCTTTGGCTATAGCTCTGTATTCAGTCTCATCTCTGCTTTCCTTTCTAGACCCACTGCCATCATCATCATTCAGACACTAACATGGAAAGCTGACATTATATAAAAGAGTATAAAGATTATTTACCCCAAAAGCTGACATCATCTCTGTGAATACAAACTGCTCTTTCTGACATTCCTAAGCACAGTTATTGATGAAGTTTGGGTCTATTTTCTTCTCCACTAGTGCCTCGTATGGAGTTTGGGTTGATAACTCATTCTGGTCAAATGATTGAATAGGAAATGTGGAAGAGTAAATAAAAGTAACAACACAAAATACTGGATAAAGATTCCAACTTCACATTTAACTTAGTGAGATTGGCAGTGGTTTCTTGGAATAACTGTTGAGATGGTATTTTGGAGTTACACACAGAATCAAGGGGGAGAGTGTAGTGGTTAATTGTCACGTAGCGCGTTCGCTGAGAGGAAACAATTACTCTGAGCCCAATAACCTGGAACAAAGAGCAACTGAAAGGGGCTGCACCATCAGGGACCGCAAAGAAGTGCAGGCGTGGAGGTGAAGCCCGGGTCCGGGTGGACTCTTGGTTTTATTATCGTAGAATGTACAGTATGTGGAAGCAAGGATAAAGCCATCACGGGAGGGGCTGCAAGGAACTGTGGACGTGACTATCAGCAGGGGTCCTGGGGAGGCATTAACTAGGGGGCTGCAGGAGATGGAAGAGCCCACCTCAGTAGGCCTAACTATCTTATCCACCATCATTGCTGTTTTCAGCATGTACTGTTGTCCGTACATGGGAGAAGGGTTGGCTTTGGCCATATGCATACAGTTTTTTCTCTCTCATTTTGAAAGTTAGATCCTGATTAATTCATCTATTTGATCTTTTAAGAGCTTAATTTAATTTTAAAATGTGCATTATAGTTCCATAAAGATACTAAGAATATTTAAAATTTTAATATTTGTCTGTCTTTGTTAATTTAATTTTTTCAAAATCTTGATTTTTATGGGCAGCCCATTAACAAAAAAATAGAACTCTGAAAATTCCACAAGAATTTTCATATTTTGGGCGCCTGGGTGGCTCAGTTGGTTAAGCGACTGCCTTCGGCTCAGGTCATGATCCTGGAGTCCCAGGATCGAGTCCCACGTCGGGCTCCCTGCTCAGCGGGAGGTCTGCTTCTCCCTCTGACCCTCTCCCCTCTCGTGCTCTGTCTCTCATTCTCTCTCTCAAATAAATAAATAAAAAAAATCTTTAAAAAAAAAAATTTTCATATTTTATGAACACAAGTTCATGAAAAGGGAAATTTATTAGGATAATATGCCTTTCATGTTACTGCTATCCATCTTACTATGTATATATTTGGGGAAAATTTATCTTTCAATTTGTCGCTCATATTTGATGCTTATCCCAGGTCAGTATCACTATAGTGAGAATCATTTTGATTTAGGCAATAATTGAAGTTTTAATGCTAGGAACACTTGCATCCCTTCCCCCTTTAATAAACCAGAGGCATTTAGTCTCTTTTCATTGTCATAATGTCTATCATGAGAGAACTCTATTTCCTGCAAATGTAACTTTCTAATTACATTCTAAACCCAACCCTATTAGAACACACTGTCTATATTTATCTGGTCAACATAACAAAATAATTACTTTTTTTTTTAACCCCAGTATGTTACTATTATTAATGTCTTAATTCTAAAACTTTCCATCATTTCAAAAAATCAGGCTTTTAATGTTTTGATTTATATAATGAAACGGATAAATTAAAATTATTATATTGCAATTGTATATTGTGTCTTCATCAGTTTGATCTATAGTGATTTTATAATTTAGATTAGTGTCTCTTTGAAGGCATGGATGATGTTTTCTTATTCTGTATGACTTACTCTGCCCATGATAAGATGGAGTCCATATGAAATGCTTAATAAGTACTTATGAAATTCTCAATAAAGAATTATAGATGTTCTGAGGAGGTCTATAGGACAATCTGTTTCGACCTCTTTTACTTTTTTTAAATTTTTTTCTATTTTGAATTTGATTTTTTTCTTCTGAGTTTTTATTTGAATTCCAGTTAACATATGGTGTAATATTAGTTTCAGGTGTAGAATTTAGTGATTCATCACTTCCATATAACACCCAGTGCTCATCACAACAGGTGCACTCCTTAATCCTCATCTCCTATTCCTCCTATCCCCTTCCCCCACCTCCCCTCTGGTAACCATCAGTTTGTTCTCTATATTTAAGAATCTGTTTCTTGGTTTGCCTGTCTTTTCTTCCCCCCTCCCCATGTTCGCTTGTTTTGTTTCTTAAATTCCACATATGGGTGAAATCATATGGTATTTTCCTTTCTCTGACTGACTTATTTCACTTAGCATTATACTCTCTATCTTCTTTATTTTACAGGTGGGAAATCTCTCATTCCCATATGTTCTCCTAAATATCCATAGCTTGCTGTTGAATATGAAAACATACCAAAGTTTATTTTTTAGTATGTTATCTTTATTTTTGATGATGTAAAATTACATTTTGCCCCCCAGTTCAGGTGGTTTGAAATGCAAAACAAACACCTCTGTGGTATATTTAAAGTGAACTTAAATTTCTTTTCATTCAGTTCTCTGTTGACTCAAACATATTCCTGAATCTTTCCATTCTCAACTCTCCTACTACGACTTTAATCCCAGATAGCAACTCCTCTTTCCTGTTAGCATAATTTTTAAATTCCCTACAGTCAAAACACAGTATAGTGATCTCTTACTACTCATCAAGGAACAGTTATCACAAAGCATGGGCCCTGGCAATTGATATCATGCCAGAACATATTAGCCACCTCTTAGACTTTGTGGGAAGTTTCTAAGTTACATAAATCAGCATTTAATCCCAACTCCTCCTTGGACAGATGTGGAATCTGAGGTCAGGTAAGAAAGGATTTTAATACAGCCATACAAGCAGTAAATGCAAGAGAAGCAATTGGATTCCAGTGTCCTTGACTCTGCTCATTTCCTTTTCATTCTGTTGTAATTGTCTCTCAGGGGCACCCTCCAGAGAATGTGTCTGGGTCACACTGGTTGTTTGGATATGTTAAAAGTATATATTTGAAGATCACCTATCATGATGTTTCTAAAACTTGCCATTTTAATATACCTTTTTCCACTTCAATAGCTAAATATAAGAACCTCATTTTCTTCATCTGTAAAATGGTGCCAATAATAATCCATTGGGATTTTGTGAGGTTTAAAATTACATAGACACACACCCATGTACACATATATATGTATGTACATATTTGCTTAGAATTGTCTAGACATAGCAAATAGGTGCTCAATAAACTTCAGCGATTATTACCTGCTAATCAGATCTCCACAAAATTTCATACACTTTTGATTTATGGGTCCTGGAGGTAAGATTGGAAAGATTATAGGCTAGAAACAAAATAGCTTTCTAGAGCATTGCCATTCATTTATTTCACAAACATTTATAGAATGCTCAGTGTGTGTTTGCCACTGTGGTAGGCTCTGTGGATATAACGTTAAGTAAGATTGAGATAGTTTGTGCTCTTACAGGACTTGTATCCCAGTGTAGGAGCCAAGCAAAGGACAGACAAATAGGAGTATAAATAAAAAAGATCCAACTATAAAGTTCAAAGGAAAAAAGACACAAGAAACAGTAACAGAAGGGACCTACTTTAAATTTTTCGGAGAAGGTCTTTATTTAAGCTGATTTCTAAAGAATGGGTAGGAGCTAGTCACGAAGTCGGAAGGGTGGGAGCATTCCAGGGAGAGAGCAACATGCAGTGATCCTGAGGTAGAAAAGAGCTTGGAATATTCAAGGAACTGCAAGTAGACCATAGGAGTTAGAGTATGGTGAACAAGGGAGGGAGGAGCAAGGAATTAAATGGGAGAACTAGGCAGTGGGTTGACCTTGCGGGATCTTGTTGCTCTTGGTAAGGAGTTTGTTTTTATATTCTCCAAGTATCAAGGAAAGACATTGGATTATTTTTAAACATCCTTGATCTAATAAAGTGAGGCATTAGAGAGGATTTCTGTTCGTATTTCATAGAACCTTCATATCACTTTTTGTTTCCTGAGTGAAGTTCATACTCTCATCCTTTTCCCTCTGCCCTCCTCTTCCTTTCATCTCTGTTTACATCTTTTCTCCCCCCTTTCTTTGCTGAAAGGGAGAACAGCTTCTTCTATCAAAATCCTTCTCACAGGTTTCCTCCAGAAGGAATTCATGTTTAACCCTAAGTGTTAAATTGTCCATCCAACAGATTGTCATAAATGTTTTTCATTTTGAAATTGTAACAATTTAAAACTACCCCATTGTGGAATTATATGCATATTTTAACAATTTAAAACTCTCTGCCCCACTTTCTTGTATATTCTCAGATTTAACTAAGGGTAGATTTGTTCTCTAGAATAAACAGGTAATTTGTTTCAACATATATTTATTTTCTCTTGCCCGTTCTAAAAGTAACTCACTTAGGAGGAGAGCTCTTTAAAAATGGCATTCAATGTCTTGGGGCGTTCAGTCTTGTGTTCTTAGTCTCATAGACTTTTTCTGTACTCCTATATTTTTCTTCACTATTGAGATAAATACGGGCTTCTCATGTGCTAACCGATCATTTGGAAGTTGTTGACTATGCTGAGAAGGATCCAGAGTTGGTACCTGTTCTCAGCAAGACAGAAGACCATTACCAAAGAATGATGTCTGCTGCAGGCGTAGGTGGAGCAAGTTGGGTCTCACGTGTTTGCCAAACATTCTTTAGGATGTTAAACACTTCAGGTGGGGAATACGAACTGTCACACACTGAACTGAAATGTAGTTCAGTATTGAGTAAAACACGGATTCCCATTTTAATGTTGTAAAGCACATTAGGACAAGTATAATTATATATTTATATTAAGAGAACATGATTTAAGTTGCCTAAGAAGTTGGAAATACTGCTGAATATTTGGAAGCACCATTCTCAACAGATTTATAGAATAATAGGAGATGAGACATATATGTGTAAGCCACAGGAGAAGGAATCCTATTCAATACTGGCTTTGTTACCAGTTATGTGGATGAAAAAAATTCCTGCAGCATAAAACACCATAGTGATAAAGAATATAGATTTTGCCATTAGATATTTGAATACCTCTGTCTCTGGCACAGTCTGACTATGGCAGATAACTTCAGTTTGCCCCTTCATGTCCACTCTCTGCTCTTCTCTATCCTACTCTTTTGCTCCAGGAGGCTGATCTTCATGGAATACACTGATAGACACTCTGTTGTCTGATTTCTAGTTAGTTCAGCCAGTGGAAGCCCTGGCAGGAGAACAGGGAGGAGGAGGAGGAGGAGGAGGAGAATAAGGATGGTATATGTATTCCTCTAGTTCCCTTCTTGTAGGCTTGTTGAGGGCTGCCTGTATCTTTCTACTATAGATTACCTCTCCCCTTAAGGTGGCCCATGATTCTCTCTGTATGTGTAACTGTTCCCTCTCCTCTTTTCAGGCCCAAACCTCCAACTCCAGGGTACTGCACTATCCCTTATTTGTTTTTGAAAGCCCTGCCCACACCTTTGTAAATAGTCCCTTTGTTAACTCTTCAAATTATCTGAATTTGGGTGTGCCATCTGGGTTCTAAAGGGACTCTGATGCACTAGCTATATAATGATAAAAAAAAAAATTGCATTGTGCTTCAGTATCCTCATCTATAAAGTGGAGGCAAATTAATTTCTCAGACATTCTACACGTATAAAATCAGGCGGTGGATTAGAATGATTGTGCTCAAACATGATTTTCTGAAGCTCTAGAGATTCTGCTTTCATTGTCTTCCATACCCATTCCCCAGGAGTAACTTTTACTTACAAAGTTATACTAAAGGTCGGAACAATTTTTTATTTGAAACCAGGACTCCATGACTAAAACAGCTTGGAAACTGCTGTTCTTGGGTTATTGTAGGGATATTTCCAGTCCTAAAAATCTATTACTCTGTCTGGCTGTTATTTTATGCCCAGAAACTACTGCTCTTTGCATCACAGCCTCTGACGAGGGCTGATAATTTGGTAGGCTTAGTTAGCTGTAGGCCATCCAGGCTCATGATTTACCATCTGGGCACAGGGAAGAGTCCAGTTAATTCTCCAGGATCATATTCTCTTTTACAAAATGTTCTCATGGCTTAGGGTAGAAAGCCTTGGGGGCCAATAAATATAGAGTGAGTAGGAGATCAAAAGCTGCCTGCATTGGTTTTGCTGTGACCTCTTGGGCACTCAGAGCCCTCGGGCAGTGATTGTCTGTCACTGGGCTGAACATGGAACCCGGTCTAGAGTGGTTGTTAAATTTTGCAAGTTGTTCAAGTCCAGGAACACTTTTGGAACATTCTACCTCTTGACTTTTTGCATCAACCCTCATAGTTAACATCTTTTACTTTTCTTTTTTTTTTTAAAGATTTTATTTTTTCATGAGAGACCGAGAGAAGCAGAGGGAGAAACAGGCTCCCAAGGAGCAGGGAGCCCGATGCGGGACTCGATTCCAGGACCCTGGAATCGTGACCTGAACCGAAGGCAGACGCTTAACCATCTGAGCCACCCAGGCGCCCCATCTTTTACTTTTCTATGTAAAGGAATAGAGGAAAGGTCTGAGCAAATTTCTTGGGTGTGCTGTAGGCTAGACATGCCCAGAGATTTATTGCAGCGTTGACTGGGATGATGAAACCCTCAGGAGCACTACCCATATAACATATCAAGGAAAGACATCTGGAAAATTATCAATATAGTGGTTTAGATTTGCTCTTTACAACCATGTAAGTGGCTGGTTGTTTGTTTATTTAAGATGTATTTGGCACATGTTTCTGAGTACCTACCATGTGCCCAAGAGTGTGTCAGACATCATGGAACATGAAAATGATTTTGATGAGGCCCCTGAGCTCAAGAAGCCTCAAGTTAGGATGTATTCAGATAACAGCAATATGATTGGCTACCTAGCTTCCTAATCTGCTTGTCACCTAGAGATAGCCCTGAGGGACTGAGTAGGCTGGGACGCCTAGTGGCTGGTCTGGGGAACTACTTGGTTTTGCATTTCTTCAGTACATCCCTGGCTGTATCTCAGGACAAGAGTCTATTTTACTTATATCTTCATTTTTCTATACCTTTCATGCTAAAATCCAGTTCACTTCAGGCACTTTAGCTGTCACAATATACCCATATCCTTTTTAGTGCTCCCTCCCTCCCTCCCTCCCTCCCTGCCTCCTTCCTGCCTTCCTGCCTTCCTGCCTGCCTGGCCTTGCCTGGCCTTGCCTGGCCTTGCCTGGCCTTGCCTGGCCTTGCCTGGCCTTGCCTGGCCTTGCCTGGCCTTGCCTGCCTTCCTTTCTGGATCAAAAGTCCAGGACCTGCCTGCCTGCCTGCCTGCCTGCCTGCCTACCTTCCTGCCTG
>NC_138379.1:26091304-26120880 GCF_054177405.1 Leptonychotes weddellii
ACCCCCCACTCCAGCAACCCTCAGTTTGTTTCCTGCGATTAAGAATTCCTCTTATCAGTGAGGTCATATGATACATGTCTTTCTCTGTTTGACTTATTTCGCTCAACATAATACCCTCCAGTTCCATCCACGTCGTTGCAAATCTGCCCAGTCCTGAATCTTAGTCTGCCATTTAGGTAACTTGTCCAAGATCAAATGAATACTAAGTTCTTTACATTCATTTCCATGTATTTAATATGAAGATTGATGGAAAAAAAACTAATGTATTTAGCATGGTGCCTGATGAATGGGAAATATTCAGTGCTTGGTAATAACTGTTAGTATTGCTATTATTACTTGTGAAGATGCCAAATAACAGTTTAATGCTGTAGGATGGAATGAGTCTTCTATACAATTTTTTTCCCAGTGTATTCTAAGTCAAAGAACTGCATCATGATTCATAACATTTGATTGATTTAATGAAAATGATTCCTTCCCTTTTATCTATTAGCAGAAGAAGTACATGATTTCAAGCAAATACTACATATGAAGGAATCAAAGGTGGTGTAGGGTATCATGGAAAAACTAGTCCAAAATTGATCTCAGAGGAGCAGTGTGACCTTGGGCAAGTCACTTCGTCATTATATGTCTCCATTTTTCTGAGCTAGAAAATGAAGGGGTTGAACTAAATGATCTTTTAAGTTCCTTCCCAACCAGATATTAAATGAGTTTTCAAGTTGCTCATTAAATTTCCAAGCTCCATCCAACAGCTCATTATGTAGACTACTTGCTCATTTTATGTCTCTATTTTTCATCCCATTTTTCAGTCTAGATTTTCATTTGGTATACTTTTAGTAGCACTACAGTTTTTGAATATTGCTTTCTGTAGATGATAGCTGTGTGTGTGTGTGTGTGTATGAGAGAGAGAGGTGGGGGGGGAGGGAGAAAGAATGAGGGAGAGGACATTTTGACTAGGTCCTAGAGCCCGAATATTGTCGGTGGAGAGGATTGCTTTATTTTCTCAAATATCTATTAACTTTTGCAGCTTGAATGCTGCAGGGTAAAATTAGGCAACATTGCTCTTGCTTAAATTTCTTTGCATTTACTAATTTACATGAGAAAGAAGAGCTTCTAGAGAAAAGAGATTGGACCTCTTTCTTTAAGGTTCAAAGGTATTGAAATATGTCTGATGGATTAGGATGACCTTGATAAAGGCCAAATTGTGGAAAAGAGTAATGGGGTGTTTGAAAGGCAACTCCTCTTGGAGGCATAAAAAATCCTGACCTGGTTTTCACAGAACTAGAGCAAATAATTCTAAATTTTTTATGGAACAACAGAAGACCCCAAATAGCCAAAGCAATCTTGAGAAAGAAGAACAAAGCTGTAAGTATCACAATCCCAGGTTTTAAGATACACTACAAAGCTGTAACAATCAAAACCGTATGGAACTGGCACAAAACAGACACACAGATCAATGGAACAGAATAGAGAGCCCAGAAATAAACCTACACATATGGTCGATTAATCTGTGACAAAGGAGGTAAGAATATACAGTGAGGAAAAGACTGTTTCTTCAATACATGGTGCTGGGAAAACTGGACAGTTACATGCAAAAGAATAAAACTGGACCACTTTCTAACACCGTACACAAAAATAAACTCAAAATGGATTAAAGACCTACATTTGAGGCCTGAAACCATAAAACTCCTAGAAGAGAACATAGGCAGTAATTTCTTTGACATTGACCATAGAAATGTTTTTCAAGATAGGTCTCCTTAGGTAAGGGAAACAAAAACAAAATTAAAATATTGGAACTACACCAAAATTAAAAGGTTTTTCACAGTAAAGGAAACCATCCACAAAGCACAAAGCAGAAAGGCAACCTACTGAATGGAAGAAGATATTTGCAAATGATATATTCAATATGGGGTTAATATCCAAAATATATAAAGGACTTATACAAGTCAACTTATACAAGTCAATAACAAGGACTTATACAAGCCCAAATAATCCAATTAAAAAATAGGCAGAGGACCTTAATAGACATTTTTCCAAAGAAGACCTACAGATGGCCAATAGACACATGAAAAGATGCTCAACACCACTAGTCATCGGGGAAATGCAAATCAAAACCACAATGGGATATCCCTTTACAATTGTCAAAATGGCTAGAATCAAAAAGACAAGAAATAACAAGTGTTGGTGAGGATGTGGAGAAAAAGAAACCCTGTGCACTGTTGGTGAGAATGCACAATGATGCAGCATTGTAGAAAACAGTATGGAGGTTTAGGGGCACCTGGGTGGCTCAGTCTGTTAAATGGCTGCCTTCGGCTCAGGTCATGATCCCAGGGTCCTGGGATCGAGCCCCACATTGGGCTCCCTGCTCAGCAGGGAGCCTGCTTCTCCCTCTCCTGCTTCCCCTGCTTGTGCTTGTGTGCTTTTTCTCTCTCTTTGTCAAATAAGTAAAATCTTTTTTTTTTAAAGTATGGCAGTTTCTCAAAAAATGAAAAATAGAACTACTGTATCATCCAGTAATTCCACTACTGGGTATTTACTCAAAATAATTTGAAAAGATATATGCACCCCTGTTTGCAGCATTATTTCCAATAGCCAAATATAGAAGCAACCCAAATGTCCATCAATGGATGAACAGATAAAGAAGTGGGTGTGTGTGTGTGTAATGGAATGTTAGTCATGAAAAAGATGAGGTTGTGCTATTTGTGACAACCTGGATGGACTGAGTATTACGCTAAGTGAAATAAGTCAGAGAAAGACAAACACCATAGGATCTCACTTATATGTGGAATCTGAAAAACAAAACAAATATATAAACAAAAAGCAGAAACAAACCCATAATACAGAGAACAAATAGCGGGGAGGGAGGTGGAGAATGGGCAAAATGGATTAAGAGAGTAGGAGATACAGGCTTCCAGTTATGGAATGAATGAGTCATGAGAATAAAAGATACAGCACAGGGAATATAGTCAATGGTATTGTCATGAGCTTTGTATGGTGACAGATGGTAGCTATGCTCATGGTGAGCAAAGGATTACATATAAAGTTGTTGAATCATTATGCTGTAGATGTGAAATTGATGTAATATCACATGCCAACTATACTCAAAAAATAATAAAAATAAAAAGGTTCAGATCAGGTTCTCTCCTCAGTAGCTCAACTTTGGAGAAGAAGTCCTGATTCCATGCCCAGGATAAATGACACTGGAACCATTTTGGAATCACCCTGATATATTGGATACACCTTGGAAAAACCATTTGTATATGATTTTTAAAATTTAAATTCAATTAGTCAACATATAGAACATCATTAATTTCAGATGTAGAGTTCAGTAATTTATCAGCTGCATATAACACCCAGTGCTCACCACATCACATACCCTCCTTAAAGCCCATCACCCAATTCCCCCATCCCCCAACCCACCTGCCCTCCAGCAACCCTCTGTTTCTTTCCCATAGTTAAGGGTCTCTCATGGTTTGTCTCCCTCTCTGATTTCTTCCCATTCCATTTCCCCTTCCTTTCCCCTATGATCCTCTGCACTGTTTCTTATATTCCTCATATGAGTGAAACATATGGTAATTGTCTTTTTCTGATTGACTTATTTTGCTCAGCATAATACTCTCCAGTTCCAACCATGTCTATGTAAATGGTAAGTATTCATTCTTTCTGATGACTGAGTAATATTCCATTGTGTGTGTATATGTATGTATCTGTGCATATATATGTATGCACATATAGGTATGTGTATATGTGTATGCATATATACACACAGCACATCTTCTTTATCCATTCATCTGTCAATGGACATCTCGGCTCTTTCCACAGTTTGGCTATTGTGGACATTGCTGCTATAAACATCAGGGTGCACGTACCCCTTCGGATCCCTACTTTTGTATCTTTGGGGTAAATACCCAGTAGTGCAATTGCTGGGTTATAGGGTAGTTCTCTTTTTAACTTCTTGAGGAACCTCCATACTGTTTTCCAGAGTGGCTGCACCAGTATATCATTGAATTGAAAGAACTTCACTAAAACAGGGATGCCCTTAGGCCCAGGCAGTTTTTCTCTGGGACTACTGATTGAGTATAGCTGAAAGCTAACAGCATTATTCCTCCACCACACATCGTAGAACCATTTTTGCCTGGGAATCCACGAAGCTCTCTACCAAAAGCAATATGCGAATGTATGCAACAACACAACAGTGGGGGATGAAAGCCCAACTTCACCACCAGAGATACACAGTGACAACGAAGTTAACTAAAACAAGGAGAACTGTTGGGGGTCAGCAATATATATAATATATATATAAATGCTAATTTCAATGGGTGTCAAGTTCAAGTTCAATCTTAAGGCCTGTGTTCCTCTCTAGACAGAGAGCAACAGACAAGCAATGGCTCTTGGACACATGAACACTCTTGGAGATTCCTAGAGATCTTTGGGGAAGGACACTTGTAGAACACATTGGGATTATTGCTCAAAGAGTAGGTGAGAATGCAGAGCCATTGCAAATTATGTATTAATGTATGTATGACTTGATTTGAATATAGGCTCATATTAAATTAATGCACAAACCAAGCATAGAGGAAGGTTAAAATGTTTTGAGGGTCAGTTATACTTCCTAATGAAAATAGCAACAGGGCATTCTGGTTTTATATAATAGTTAACATGAGGCCGCCCCCCTGAGAGACCTATCCTCTCTTAGTGTATTAACAGGCAAGTTTTTTTTTTTTTTAAAGATTTTATTTATTTGAGACAGAATGAGAGAGAGAGAGAGCTCATGAGAGGGGGGAGGGTCAGAGGGAGAAGCAGGCTCCCCGCCGAGCAGGGAGCCCGATGCGGGACTCGATCCAGGGACTCCAGGATCATGACCTGAGCCGAAGGCAGTTGCTTAACCAACTGAGCCACCCAGGCGCCCCAACAGGCAAGTTTTTTGAGTCTACTCTGTAAGACTGGGGAAAGTGGCTTATAGGTCTGTGTGAGTGGCTAGCCAGTCTCTCAAATGATATCTAAATTCCCTACAACTTTATCTGTTATCTGCATCAGTAGTCATCTGAAAATCCTCATGACTTGGAAGGGTGGGTAGGTGGCAGTATTTTTATCCATTCTAAAGGAATTGAACAAAGGCTCAGAAGGGTTAACAGTCTGCCTGAAGTCCCATTGGGGTTAATAGAATGTGAACTTTAAGTTTGGTATTCTAAGTACTGTGTTGTTTAATTTCTTCTCTTCTGTGGCTAGTGAGACAACCTGAAGCCTGAAGATATAGATGAAAGGGAGAGGGAAGTTTCTTTTTTCATTGGAAAAGGGCAATAATTCAAGACAGATTGTTGAAACTAGAGTTAAGCCTCTTTAAAAAAAAAACAAACAAAAAACATCTTTTTTTTTCACAACCTGTCCATTATCCTGGATCAGACCTCCCTGGAAGTCCAGCTGTGTGTGTGTGTGCATGTGCACAAAGAATCCTGGAATTTTTTTCCTGTGACTGAATTCACTTTACAAGTAGCTCTGATAAGCATAGTAAGACAACAATAATTCATCCCTTGTTGATTCCAGATGCAAAGGAGAATTTTATGGTTTTGTGGTCTGGGTCATTTACTTCCCTCCTGAAGGTTGGAAATTTAATTATTTTTTCCCTTCCATTGTAATCCATGTGACTTATTATTAATTTTCCAATGTATTTAAAACCTTTTTTTCTCTTTGTAATAGTGTTACATGTGAATTTGACCATCAGTGAAATCAGATAATGGCTGAGTTTGGATGTTCTCTACAGAATACCTGACAAACAGTATTTGGATTAGTATCTTTGAAAATAAGAAATACAGAATTTCATATATATAAATACATATAAATCTATCATTTTAAAGCATCTATTTTAATAAGTTCTTTTGTGGTTAAGGGAGTGTATGGTTGCTTGCCTTCCTGTTGAAAATAAATGCCCCCAGAGAAGGAAAACACATGAATCCTCTCTGATTCCATAGGAATTCTCTTATTTCATAGGACTTGGCTTTTTGAATTAACTAGTGGCAATTTCAGGAGGCTCTGAGAGAATTTGACATAAAAAAGTACATCTCCCAGGAAGGGCTAGCTCCAGAATGTGGGTACTACCCCAAGCAAAACATCATGGCAGAGGAGAGAAAATGTGTTGGGGGTCAGGATAACTGGATTTGAATCGTGATGCTGCATTTTGTACTGAGTATAACACTTTGGACAATAAAACTTAGTAATTCAAGCCTGTATTTCTTTCCCTATAAAATGGGATTGATAGTATTTCCCTACCCAACTCCAAAGGATTTTTCTGGGGGCAAGTTAAATAAGGAATCTGAAACTACTTAAAAACCTTGTATGATTTAGGATTCTTTGGACATAAGCAACAGATTTCATCTAACTTAAGCCCAAAGAGAACTTATTGGAAGGCCCTTGGGTAGCTCACTAAATGAGAGGACAAAGCTGGGATACTAGATGCAGAGCACAGTAACAAGGCTGGACCAGGGATCCAAATGACAGGAAACAATGGGTAGCCTTGTCAGGATGCCATTGCCAGGATGAATCACTTTGGTCTTTCTCTCTTTGAGATCTTCTGCTCAAGATTCATAATTTCTAGAGAGAGAGAGAGAGAGACCAAGATCAAATGTCCTCATGTTGGGGCAGAAGCTCTCCACCTGGATTAGCCTAGGGCAAGGCACCTTATTAACAGATCATCAAGACTGCCAACATGGAGGAAAAGGAAATACTGTCTGGGGAAGACTGGGAATGGAGACTGGCTGGCAAAAACAGTGCTCACTCTAAGGCTTATGGTACAGTTATTTGTTTCAGTGGGAGGGCAAGCTGCAAAGAGGGTGCAAGTTTGACTGTGGTGGAGGCGGGGTGAGGAGCTCTGGTTCTGAATAGCAGAGCTGTGTACTTTGGAGAAAAGGGTGAGGGAGTATGAAGAGGGCAGAAGGGGCAGAGGTTAGGGAAATAGAGGTGGGAGGACACTCAAAAGATAAACACCAGTAATTTTGCTTACAGAATCGCTTTGTGCTCTATGAACTTCATATACCATTTCAAGATAAACGACATTTGCAGCCAGTTTTTTTGAATTGTTTCTTCTAGTTCTTCAACAGCAGTAGATTTTATCTTGCATGCAGCCTAGGGCTGCAGGTAAGTGCCAAGAGCACTTGGAAGGGATGTTTGGAATGCCTGGGCTCCTGCCACATATCAGCCAGAAATGCTCCTAGTTATAGGTTTTATGAATTAGGTTTTATGTGTGAATCTTTTTAGGGTAGAGGAAAAAAAATATTCTGGTGCTAAAAATAGCCTCAGAAAGCCAGCGTCTGCTAAAGGAAAACATGAAGAATTTTTTTGAATAGCGTGTTTAGACTCTTCAAGCTTCGGCAGCTGGGTACACAAGCATAATATTGCTTTATTGTTTGATTCATATCAATATTACTTCAGTATTGTTCATACAATTCATTTTGCAGTAGGCAGAAAGAGCCACAGTCTGCAGAAAATGTTTACCTGCCAAGATGATTTGTTGAAATAATCCTGAATCATGCTTGATCTATTTGGTCAACAGGGGAATTAATAGGCTCAGACAGATTGGTTTTCTTTGCTGAAAAATATATCTTCCTTCTTCAGTGTGTGCCCTGAAAAGTTGGAGTTCAGCTGCCCTGGAATTCCCCTTGAAATCTGGGAGTTCTTTTTAGCTCATTCATTTACCCTCCACATCCGTTAACATTTCCATGTTCTCACAGAGTGAATGCAACTGGCCTGGTGAACTGATATGAGGTTAGGGAAGTATGGGCTACTTTGAGAGGTGGGTATTCTTAGCTTTGCCTGAAGCAAAACAAATTGTGTGAATATTCTTAGAATGCTCAAAATAAGCTGAGCAAACAGTTGCATGTAAGGTCAAGTCAGAGCTTGAACCAATGATACCTTAGACATACAACAACCTAACATGGACTTTTAGATGCTCCATAAAAATACTTGTTCAGTTGGATATTTCATTATGTAACTATGCTCTCAGCGGAGAGAGTGGAAGTAATGTTACTCTCTGTCTATCTCCTAAATATACCACTCTAATGATTTTAGTCTGTACATTCTGTTTGGCTATAAAATTTTTTTAAATGAATTAAATTTGTATATCCAGATACATGTATATACAGATGTCACTGGTATGGGGCTAAAAAATATTTGTGTGCTGTGATTTATACTTGCTTGCCCAGAGGTTGTCTAGTGGAGAAGAGACCAAACAAATGATTTAACAGAGGATGTTGATGGAAAAAGGGAAGACTTGGGAAAATGTTGGAATGAATATTGTAGGGTATAGAATAATATTTATCTTCAATCGCTAGTATTTTTTATGTTAAATTTGAAATACATGCTCATTTTCAAAAACATGTAAAGTATTAAAACAGTATAAAGGAGCCGGTAAATCCCAACATGAAACCTACCACTCCAAGGCAACTTGATGGCATTTCTGTATATTTCCTTCCAGGATTTTATCTTTTTTTAATTTCATTTTTATTTTTATTTTTCTTTCATTTTTACATAGTTGTGTTCATTCAGTATATACAATTTTCTACTTTCCTTTGTTCACTAAATAGTATATCATAGAATCAGTGTGTGAATAAATATTTAATATTTTAGATTATATCAAAATTTGGATTTCTAGAAATGGAGTTACTGAGTTAAACATATATACATTTTTGAGGCTCTTAACCTCCAGAAGGGTTCTGCTAATTTACGTTTCCATTCTGTATTCCAGTTTATACTCCCATTTACACTTTCTAAAGCCCTCGGTGGGAAAGCCTATCCCATTGGGTAACATAATTGACTTTCATCAACACTCAATTGATAATTTTTATTGAATGTATGAATTTCATAAAATTTATAAGTCAAAACTTATCTTTTTACTTTTGCATGTCATTTTCCACATGTTAATTGACCATTACTGTTTCACTTTTGTGAATTATCATTCATGTATTTTTATTTTTTCTATTCATCTGTATATTTTTATTTCTGTGTATTTTTATTTAACTTCACATATTTTAATATTTTCCATGCTTATGGATTCTTAAGAATTTTAACACTTTGTTAAATGAATTGCATGTATATTTCAGAGCTGTCAAGTGCTTTTCATGTTTACTATTAAATTATGTTTTTTAATGCATGGGAATTTTTAAGATGCCGTGTGATCACATAATCTACCTATTCCTACGTGATTTCTGCCTTTAATTTTATGCTTAATGAGGGTTTTGCCATTCCAGAATCAGATAAATAATCCCCTACACTTTCTTATAGTGTTTTTCATATTTGATATTTAACACTTTGATCTTTCTGGAGCTTACCTTGGTGTATAGCTTGATGTAGGGGCTACTTCGACTTGTTTGTCCCTAAGCCTCTTGTCCTAGCCCACAGGGCCCTGTGTAACCTAGTACCTGCCTATCTCTCTAAAACCATTCATGTCTCTCACTCTCCCTGAATCACTACTTTGTGTCCACACTGTCTTTCCTCCTCTTTACACTCAAGCTGGTTCCTCCCTCAAGATTTTGATGTTTCTCTTGCTTAGAACCCCTCTCCAGATCTCCATATGACTTATTCCTCCTCACACTCATCTCTTTCAAAGAGGCCTTCCTAATCACTCTATTTAAAGGCTGGTCCCCTGTTACTACTGGTCCCCTGACCTTATATTATCTCCCTGGGACTTAGCAATATCCAAAATTACTTGGCCATTTGTTAATTATCTCCAATACCAGAATGTAAACTCCATGGGAACATGGACCTTGCTTTGTGTTCCCCAACACTGAGCATTAGATTAGCCTGGCACATAGTATGCATTCAACTAATATGTTCCTTGAGCAAATGAATGAATAGATTTGGCATGTGTTATTAGCCAAGTACAATAATACAAAGATAATGACAACAGAAACAGCTAATGTTTACTGACTGCTTATTCTGTGATAGTGGGCTAAGTGTTTTATTAAGCATTATTTCACATAATCCACCAAATAGGATATGCTTATTGAGGACATACTGAATGTTATTACTGCAAATAGTGCTTAATAATAGTGGGTGCTATTATATCCCCCGTTTATAGGTAACAAAGCAGAGGCACTGAGAGTTTAAGTAAATGATTAAGGTCAAACAGCTATCAGGTGGGTATGTTGTAGCTTTATAATATATTTTGCATATTTCTCTGACCAATTCCTCTGGGGAAAAATTTTTAACTCATTTTAATTAGTTTATTCTACCAGATGGACTCCTGGATCTTCCTTTCAGTCTTTCCTACAGTTTTCCAGATAATCTTATTGAAGTTTTGATTGAAATTGCATTAAACCTCTTCATTAATTTGGAAAGAACTTCATCTTTTCAAAACAAAGTCATTTTCTACCAGGAACATTGCCTCTCTTTATCTCTATTACTCTGTGACCCTTGGAAAAATTTTGTAGCCTTTTTCTTACAGGTGCTGCTTGTTTTTTAAATTATAATGAGCCATTTTATATATTTGATTGCTGATATAAATGGGATATTTTATGTTATAGTCTTGAATCATTTGTCAATTCCTGCCCTTAAGTGATTGTGCAAAGTCAAGTTTGTGCAAAGTTAAGAGGAATGGATATTTGTTTCAGCGTCCCTATATGCTCCATTGGCATCTTCAGAGAAGAATGCTCACTGCCCCGACAGATTGGTAAAAACAAATATCTATGTCTGGGAACTTACCAATAGAAAAATTGTTAAAAGTATGGGTTTAGAGCAGGTCAGACCTGGGCTCAAGTTCTGAATAAGTTACTTAGCCTTCCTGAACTTAATTTCATCTATAAATTCCAACCCATAAGGTTATTGTAAAAGTAAGTTAGGTAATGATGTCAAATATGTAGCTACTGAGGGATACACACTGAATGATTACTGTTCGCTATTGTTCATAGGGCTGCCAGTCTACATGTGATGTGCAAATCTTTTTCTCAATATTAAACTAGGAAGGGGCATCCCATTGTGAAATTTCATGTTCCTTGCCTCTTTTTAAACCTCTAATACTGTCAGTAGAAACCCATGGCTTTTGGTGGGGAGGGATATCGAACTAGTTGGGTTATGGTTGACTCTCTCCATGCCGAAACCCCTCCCTCTGATTTTGAGCTCTTTTTGTTGTTGCTTTCGTTAGGAAATTTTGTTCTATATTAAAATGGGTCAGTCTACCTTCTCTTAATAAATACTATGCAGTGACCATAATTTGAAAATTGAAGCCATTGCTTTGCCTGAGAAGATCCTCTCCAATTTGTAATCTTTTGGTCCTGCAGCCACAACTTAGGGTTAGAGAAGGTGAGAGGGTAGGGACTTTTGGGGTGACATGGACTTGCAGAGCCCTGCAATGAGTGGAGTTGTCATTGAATGGAGGGTCAGCCTAGTCCCATGGAACAAGCACAGGATTTAAAGTCAGAATGCCCTCAGCACAGATTCTGCCTCACTTATAAAGGGTTATCATAAACAATTTAATCTTCCTGAGATTTAAAGATTTTATTTATGAGAGAGAGAGAGAGAGAGAGCACAAGCAGGGGGAGCAGCAGAGGGAGAGGGAGAAGCAGGCTCCTGGCCGAGCAGGGAGCCCGACGGGGGGCTCCATCCCAGGACCCCGGTATCATGACCTGAGCCGAAGGCAGATGCTTACCTGACTGAGCCACCCAGGTGCCCCTAATCTTCCTGAGCTTTAATACTACAGCTATTATTTGGGAGATGACCAATGTGTTTGTCATGGGGATTAAACAAGACTACATAGGTAAAGTGCTTAACACGGCACCTGACGCATGGGATGTCAAAGACCTCATGACACTCATGATTATTATACTCATTCAGGTAAGGTAGAGGGAAGAAAACAATCAGGTTCTGATGAAGAGCTGTAGTTTGATTGGTTTAATATATGCTCTGTGGTAGAGCCATTTTCCTTAAAAGGAGATGAATTCCTCCAAACTGTGAATATACAGGGTGTAGAGGAGAAAGGAAGGTGACTTTCCGCCTTCCTATATTTTGGTAGCTTTGCTTGCGAATGGGAACTGGTAAATGTTTTCTAGAATCTGCTGTCACACTTAAATTTGAGAGTTTCTTAATAATTTTCCTCTTCTTCAATGTGTTAAATCATAAACTATAGCTATTTTGTTGGTCCATGGCAGTCCTATCTGTGATGCTGAGTAATTGCTTGGCACAAAGAAAAGATTGCCTTCTATATTTATACATGTTTATCAATCAAGCCTTCCAGACACCATCTGCCCAAGAAGGGCCACAACAAGTGGAGGTCCGGAGAAGAATGACTTTGGGAGGAAGCCTTTCCCAGGAGCATAGACCAGAACCCATCTGGCTCTAATGATTGTTCAAGGTGGATGAGGAGAGGGAAAGGGGGAATGTACACTCAGATAAAATCCTTACTTGCTTATTAATTGAGCAAGGCAGGTGCCAGGCTGCTCTGAATGCTGGCAGCCTGCAAGATGTGCCATTTTCCCTGCTAATAAGTCCTTCAACACAGGAGACATCTCTAGCAATCTTTACAGCAAGCAATAAAGGAAAAATTCAATTAATATGACCCCTGAGGTTAACTTTAAAAATCTCTTAGCCTCTTCTCCTACAAGTGGAGGGTTGAAAGGAAAGATAAGAAAAGGAAAAGAGAAAAAAATGGAGCCTATTGTCACTAGGGATTAATTCAAGAATGCATTTGCTAGGTTTAGTCCAGACTCCTAATGGCATTCAAGGTCACTTTTGTGTCCACAGTGCACTTCCTGGGACACGGTCTCTGAAGCCTTGGTATTGGTGACCTCTAGGCCCTGGCAATGTGGCTCCCTTTGCCCCTGTGACACTGTTCATCCTTATAGACATTCTCATTTCTGTTTATTAGCTGATACTCAAAGTTTGGGGAACTTGACCAAGGAATACAGGCCGTGAGTGATTGAAGTAGCTTTTATTTCCACTACCGTGTACAGAACTATTTGCTTTCATGTCTTCTCCCTTCTAAATATCTGGATGCTCCTTGGGCAAGGCTTATTACTAATATAGCATTTTCTGTTTATTTTTTTTATTAAAAATAATGCATTCAGGAAACTTGGTAGCACAGAAAAGCCATAGAAATTTGAACATTTAACTTCCATGCATTTTCATTAATAATTTGATTTGCATGCTTCCATTCATTCGTATTTGTGTGTGTTAAGTGCATGTACATAAATACACCATTTGAAAACCTGCATAATGGTTAAGAATAAGTATACTAGATTCAATCAAACCTAGACCTGGATCTGAATCTTTTACTGTTGTATTCCATTGGATAAATTTCATAACCCTTTTCGCCCTCACTTTTCTCATCTGGGGAAAAAAATGGCCTTTCTAAATTTCCTCATTTATAAAGTGGGAACAATAACACTTATTTCATAGGTACTTTCTGAGAATTAAACCATTGTTTATGTAAAGCACATAACACTGGCCCATCTGATTAGCTATTGCTATAGTAAGAGAAACAATGAGTACTGTGGTTATAATTTTTATCAGAAGTATTTTCTTTAATAAGTGTTCTTCTACAGTACTATTTCTCAACCTTTGCTCATTATTGTCCTGTAAAGGAGTTTTCAAGACTTTCCCCTCCCCTAATTGCCATGCCCCCCCCATTTTAATACCACGGATACACTGTATATCTCTTTATATACCTTATGCATATCTGTCCTTAATATACCTAAGGAGTGAGATTCTCTTCACCTCTGCAAAACAGCATCTAGCTCCCCATTGAGAACACATGTTCTACAATGTGATTTATAATAGCACATCATATTCCATTACATAGATAAATTATAATTTAGATCATCAAGACTGTTATAGAACATTTGGGTTATTTTAAGTGTTTTTCTGTTTTTTTTTTTTTTATTCTTATGTTAATCCCCGAACATTACATCATTAGTTTTAGATGGTGTTTTTCTGTTTTTAAGCTGCATTATAATTAACATGGTGTACATATATATCCTTGTACATACAAAAATATCTCTGTATGTCTCTGCTTTTTCTTAGTGTAAATTCCTCGAAATGAAATATCTTGACCAAAGTTACCAATTTTTATAGTAATTTTTGATGTATTTTGTTAAATAACTTCAAAAATTTTGATACCAAGCTGCACTTCTATTAGCAATATCTAAATGTGCTTACATCACTAAATCTTATCTGAATTGTGTATTAAAATTCATAGTTTTTAAATTATTTCTAAAAATATTGGGGAGTGGTGTTTTGGGTCATTTTTGTATTCCCACTAACTCCAGGGCATGGCTCAGAGGAGCTGTCAGGATTGCAGTCGAGGCTTCTTATCAGATTTTCTTTGCTTCTTTCCTTCCTGGCCCTTCACACCCCAACATAATGAGTACCATGAAGCTCCCAACCAATCCCAGTGTTTCTTGTTTTCCATGTTCTTGTATTTTCTGCTCACTGTGGGTCATCCTCAAGGGTTGACCCTAGATTAGACACTAAGAATTCTAATTGATTCAATATAAATATCCACATTTCTGCCCAATGGTACTGCCATTTTAAATTTGTATTCCAATTCAGAAGTACTTCTTTCAGCCACAATGAAGCTAGATTAAAGAGAGAGAAAGCAGGAAGATTGTACAGAGCTAGAGGCCAGGTTTTTTTTTTTTTGGGAAAAGGGTATTTGTTTGCTTAGACATCAGGTGTTTATTGAGTAACTACAGTATGCTAAGCACATAGTAGTTCTAGTTCCTGTGAATGTGACTGTGAATAAGACAAATGCTGTCATGTTCAGAGAGATGGAAAACATCAGAAATTTAGATCCCATTAGCCTAGCAAATCAGAACAGTGTGGAACAGAAAAATGTGGATAATGCAGGAAAGGAAAATGAAACAGGCTAAAACAGTGGCCTGCTAAGGATTTTTATCAGTTCCTTAGGAGAAAAGTGAGACTTATTATTAAAATCACACTGTAAATCTTTTGTAGTTTATTTTATTAGTTTGCCTAGTTCAGCTCTGGTGTAAAATGTAGGTCATTCTTACTTCATAGCAAGAATGCAGTCATTTTTTTTTTTTTAAAGATTTTATTTATTTATTTGACAGAGACACAGCGAGAGAGGGAACACAAGCAGGGGGAGTGGGAGAGGGAGAAGCAGGCCTCCTGCGGAGCAGGGAGCCCGATGTGGGGCTCGATCCCAGGACCCTGGGATCATGACCTGAGCTGAAGGCAGACGCTTAACGACTGAGCCACCCAGGCGCCCCGAATGCAGTCATTCTTAAACCTTTTGTAGATTTTGTAAAGCTCTGAATTAACTTTTAGAACTGAGAAGACCAACCTGAGAATCTGAGATTGAAGATTCTGGTGCTTGGTGGGCCAAGTCAGGAAAGCAGTTCCTTATGTGCACATGGCCTTAAGAAGGCTTATTTAAGGCTGAGAGTGTTGTGTGTTCTATTTGCACAATCTTTGGATGTCTGTGTGTTTTGCCTGGGCTTGCCCGAACCATTCTTTGATGGTTCAGCAACATCTTAGAACATACCTGTCACAACACTGGTTTCCCATTTCACCACTACTGTTGTATTTCTTTTCCTGAGTAGACTGTGACTTTCCTGGAAGAGAAATAAAAACAGTAAAATACTATATCAAACACAGGGCACAGTCTAATCACAGAGTAGTTGCTCAATGTAGACTTCTTTAAGGAAAGGAAAAAAGGAAGGACAGAAGAGAGGAATGAGGGGAAAAAAGAAAGAAAGGTAGGTTCTGACTTGATATTCAGTCTAGTGTCTCATTCTTTTATACCTGAAGTTCTGGCTTGGTTTGATGACTCTAAGTACTTGCTAGATCACAAATGTCTTCTACTTGCTAAAGTAGGAAAGGGAATCAACAGATTTTAGAGATCTTACCCATACTCTATCTGCTTATTGGTTTCCTTTAAAAAAAAAAAAAATCAATAGTTTCAATAGTTATTGAGCATTCACTACATACCAGGTACTAAACTCTAGAAACTATGATACCATTGCAGCTTAATTCACAATAATTATATAAGTTAAGTATTATCTTCTCTTTACTCAAGAGGAGACTGAACTTTACAGAAGACAAATAACTAGTCTAAGTGCACATGGCTATTAAATCTTACAGTGAAAATGTAAGCCCTCACCTGTCCTTATCGGAGAGTCCACTTCAATACGAAATGTGTTGCTCTATTTCTTATCACATATACATTCCATTCAATCAGTGTTTCAGTGAGCTTCTAAAAAAAGAAAGGCTTTGGGAGCTTCAAACAAGTACATGACTTATAGAGAGAGATCATTATTCTTTTTTGACCCTTTGTGTAGCCATATATGGCTCTTAAATTCTTTGGCTTCAGGAGAAATATATAAAATAAGTATGTGGTCTGTGTGTCTGAGACAGAGAAATGAAAGAGGGAGGAGAAAAGGGAGAGAAAGAGGTAGAGGATGGAATAGACTTTATATCTCCCTTTTCCCCAAAATATTTACTTAAAATGAACTTTAAAAACTCCTTTCCTTTTTTTCCTGCTGCTGCATTTATAGTAAATTTAATCAATTATGGCTTTGAATGAATGAGTCAGTAGTGGGGCGGGGGGGCGGTCCAGCAGGTGCTGAGTCATTGCAGTAGGAGACCTCCTGGCCCCAAACTGTGGGAGTAAGGAGTGCTCCATCTCTTTTTCTTATTCTCAGCAGGAATTCTCCTGCCATCAACATTGTCCTGCTTTATAAGATCACAGATGTGTGGGGGGCAGATATTTCAAGACCTTGTGTTCTGCACAAAGGTACTGTATTTTTCCTTTACTACCAGATTCCTTTGTGGATAGATACTTTTTTTCTTTAATCGGAATTCTGCAGGAAAATGTAATGGAATATATTTGGTCTGCTTTCAGTTGGTACCAGTGTACTGTCATATATAGGGTTGGTAAACCTGACTTAACCTTTCTGTCTTTCCCAGAAGCTACCTTGTGTATATATTGTGTGTGATTGTGATCCTTTGGGGGATTCAGTCAGCAAAGAAGCAGAATTCTAAATTAGAGGTTTTAGTCCACTTATTCCAGTCTATTTTTATAAACCATTCTTTGCAGGCAGAGATCTGCCTGTTCAGATCTGAATTTCTTACTACAACTTACAAGGGCCTTTCTCCTAGCAGGTGCTTATTACTTACTTTTTTAGGTGCTTATTTAAAAAAAATACTTTGGAATGATGATTTATTCAAAAAAGTTTAAATAATGTGGCAGTTAGAGAAAAGCCATAGATTTATGAGGGGGAAGGATATTGTGAAAGAGGTTGTTGTAATTCATGATGTTGAATTTCTCCAGATTGAAATAGTTTGGGCTTCTATAACCAGCTCTAAGTTTTCTAGAATTTTATAATATGTATGCTATTTTTGTATAATATGCAATATATAATATAGATTATTCTTCAAATGTAGGAGAAATTTTTTTAAAGGCTTTTATGTCATGGAAAGATTTAGCATTGTCTCAAGCTCGGAGTTTTTATCCAGTAGAGAAATGGCAGGGATTTTTGTGCAATCCAGCATTTTAGTCTGTTGACAAAGCTTGGTAATAAACATTCCTATGGTTGCCTGTGAAAACACTGAAGCCTTGGTGGTCCCTTTCCTCGGGATAACAGCACTAGGTAATAGTAAATAGAGACACTAGATAAAATTCTGGTTTAAAAAAAAAAACTATAGTACTGGGACAACTGAAAAATTAATTCAGAGAAGTATATTAAGACATTAGAAATAGGGCTCAAGTAAGGTCAAAGAAGGTCAAAGTATGACATAATATCTTCTGCTAATCTATGAATGCATAATTCCTCAGGTGTCAGGGGACATTTCTGCCAGTGAAACACTTCCTGGTTTTGAGTCCTTGTTTTTAAATGACCCATGTGGCACTATGTTGGTGGTTGATTTAAGACTCCTTTTCCCTGCATCTCTTTTCTTTTTAGTAAAAAGTATACATATTTTAAGGTGTACAGCATGATGATTTTACATATACACTTAATGAAGTGACTACTGCAGTTAAGCTAATTCAGATAGCTGTCTCCTCACATACCTTTTTTTTTTTTTTTTTTTTTTTGGTGCTGAGAGCACTTGACATCTACTCTTAGCACATTTCCAGTATTCAATAGAATATAACTAATTATAGGTACACTAGACCTCTAGATTTATTAATCCTACATCACTGCAACTTTGTACCCTTTGCCCAGCATCTCACCATTTGCCCCACTTCCCTGCCCCTGGTAAACACCATTTTACTCTTTACTTCTAGGTATTTGACTGTTTAAGATTTCACATGGAAGTGAGACCACCTGCATCTGTGTTCATTCATAGTACTCTGTGTGTGTGTGTGTGCATGCGTGTATGTGTTCTACAAACATTCTAGCTCAGAGGCATTTTTCATGTTTCATTTTCAGCTATGTTAGCTGAATTGATGTGACCATGAAGATGGCTTTAGTGGAATTTAGTGTTCTGTGGATAATATAGAAAACTCAACTCACAAAAAAGGAGCCTTGAAATGACCTAGGAAAACATGTATCATTAAAACAAATGTAAAAAGAGAAAAAAACTCAAAATCTAACCTAGATGGTTTCTACTTTGGCGTGCAGAATTTCGTATTCACATGTCTTTTAAGAAGAGTATCATGGTTTTTACTATTTGGAAATGAAGTTGAGTCTTTATTCTTAGGAGAGGAGCTGCGGCACTGCGTACCACCGGTGAGCTTAATGGAAAAACAAAACAAAAAATTTAGGTCCTTAAAGAAACATTTGTCATTAGAGATGGGTTTTCTGCACTGCTAATTTATAGAAAATCTGTTTGTAATATATCTACTTTTGTATGAGGAAATATGTATCTTTTGCTTTTGTCCCATCAAATCCCTACTTGGGATAAGAAACTGTAGGCTGCAACTTATGTAGTTTTTATAAAGAAAACTTGAGAAGTTAGGTGACATAACCCAAGCAAATGAGAGTAAAATTGTTATTGTAGGGCTAGAACAAAATTGCACTTGTTGGATAAGCCCTGCTGGGAAGGAATTGGAATATATCCTTACTATTTTCTGTGTTAGACTTTAGGGTCTGCATATGATACATCTACAAAATGGGATGTGTAATAGAGACAGGAGGGAATGATTCAGTCCCACCTAATCTGACATGCATAGAGTTTGACCAAAATTAACAGCCCTTTATTCAACATCTGCCATTAGCTTTGCACATGGTAGATGATGGGAAAACTATAGAAGAAGGAGGAGACTTGGTATTTGCTTTTACATTTATAATCGAGGGGATGCAAGAAAGGAAACCAACATTTATTGTGTAACCTATATTCAGCGCACTGAAGATATCTGTGTCCTAATCCCCAGAACCTGTGAATACATTCCCTTACACGGTAAAAGTGACTTTGCACATGCCATTGAGCAAAGGATCTCGAGGGGTGCCTGGGTGGCTCAGTCGTTGAGCGTCTGCCTTCAGCTCGGGTCATGATCCCAGGGTCCTGGGATCGAGTCCCACATGGGGCTCCCTGCTTGGGAGGGAGCCTGCTTCTCCCTCTCCCACTCCCCCTGCTTGTGTTCCTGCTCTCGCTATCTCTCTCTCTCTGTGTCAAATACATAAAATCTTAAAAAAAAAAAAAAAAAAAAAAAAAGATCTCGAATGAGGAGATTATCCTGGGATATTCAGGAAGGCTCAATGTAATCATAAGGTCCTTAGGACTGAAAGAGGGATGCAGGAGAGTCAGGAGATGTGACCATGGAAGCACAGGTTGGAGTGATAGGGAGCCATGAGCTAAAGAAAGTGTAGCCTGTGGAAGCTGCAGAAGGCAAAGAAATGGATTCTCCTCTAGAGCCTCCACAATAAGCACAGGTCTGCCTACCCATTTAATTTTAATTTTTAAATTTAATATAATTTTTAATTAAGTATAATTGGTATATGATATATTCGTTTCAGGTATACAACCTATTAATTTAATGATTCTATACATTACTTAATGCTCACCATAATGAGTGTAGTCCCTATATGTTATTATCATATTATTGACTATATTCCCTATGCTATACTTTTCATCTCTCTGACTTATTCATTTTATAACTGGAAGTTTGTACCTCTTAATCCCCTTCATCTATTTTGTCCATTCCTCCCATCCACCTCCCTTCTGGTAACCATTAGTTTGTTGTCTGTATTTTAGAGTCTATTTGTTATCTTGCTTGTTTGCTCATTTTTGTTTTTAGATCCCACATATAAATAAGATCATATGGTATTTATCTTTGTCTGGCTTTTATTTAGCATGATACCCTCTGGGTCCATCCATGTGTCACAAATGGTAAGCCTTCATTCTTTTTTATGGCTCAGTAATATTCCACTGTGAGTTTACCACATCTTCTTTATTCATTCATCTATCTATGGATTTTTGGGTTGCTTCCATAGCTTGGCTATTATAAATAATGCTGAAATAAACAAAGGGATGCATATATCTTTTAGAATTAGTGTTTTTCTTTGGGTAAATATCCAGTACTGAAATTACTGGATTGTACCTACCCATTTTAAACTTTTGATCTCCAGAAATATAATAAATTTGCATTGTTTTGAGCCACTAAACTTGAGGTGATTTATTGTAGCAGCAATAGTAAATGAATATAGTATTACATTATGTTATCCCTGTTCCTATTAATGCCATGGTTATTGGTATCCCTCCAGAAAACTCAAACTACGCTCATATAGGTGTACAGATTTTTACAAGCCACTCATCTAGTGGATAGCAAAGCAAAAATTTAAACTCTAGTTAGGTGGGTTTTGAACTACCTTGAAATGGAGACTAGTGAATTAAGGGCCAGTAATTCTAGAGTATATCATTAAGTTTTAAATTACATCAGCAAAGAAGTTAGATAAAGAAATGTGTCTTTGGGTTGGAATGTTGGTTTGGACCACAGAGGAAATTGCTTTTGTCAGAGTTTAGAGGAGTGGCAGAGGGAAAGATGGTGAGATTAATAGGCAAAAGTGAGTGTGGCCAACAAGTGAGAGGACAGTAAGATGATTAATAGGATAATGGAATGAATGTATATGTTGGGGAATAGTAGGTTAACTGGGAAGAATGGTTTCAGATTATAAAGAAGCTCAAATCCAGACACAGAAATTTTGATTTAGAAGGCAGTAAGGAATAATAGATGGGTCCGAGTTGTTTATGAAAGGTTTTTGTTGCTCATTTCCAATATAATTTTATTTAAAAAATAGGGCTTATAATGTTTAGGTACTATACTATTAACTGTTGGTCTTCCAGCAGTGTGTAAGAAAGATTGATATCAGGGAAACTAACTGAAGGCCATTCAAGTAATCTAACCATGAAATGAGGACATTGGTGAGGGTGCTGTTTAGAAATTTAGGGGAGGTTTCTGGATATCATGTTGAAGGAACAAATAGTAGACAAATCAGAGATGAATCAATGGTATTGGGCTTAATTTCTTGGTCAAATGGTTGGGTCAATGAAAAAGTTACAGAGACTGAATTTGGGGGAAGAGGCAGGGAAAACTAGTTAGATTTTGGAAATGTTGAGTTTTTAATGAAAACATGACATGGAAATAAAAAGTATTCACTAGGTTTCTGGAAAAAAAAAGTTTTAAAGTTCAGGATATAAGGATAAAGGATATAAGTGGAGGTGTAATTTGGAAGGACACAGGTAAACCAGCTTTTCAAAGGCAAAACTGTTACGGACAAGGGGATAGGATAATGCGCTGAGTGTTGTGGAAACCCACAATTTAGGATGTAGGAGAAGAAAGTGGAGTGATGCACAGAGCTGACTGAGACAAAGAGTAGGAATGGGATTGTATGTGTCAGACACCGAGGGTTGAAGGGATTTCAAAAATGATGGGTCAAATAGTGCTGTCAAATACAACAGAAGCTTCTTGGCAAAGAAGTCTGAAAGAAGCCACTGGACCCTAGGATTCTGTGTTAAGTTGTTGGTGAATCTTGAGAGAGATATTTGTTGAGGTTGGAAACAATGCAATGGATTGAAGAACTGAAAAAAAAATTTGAGGGGCGCCTGGGTGGCTCAGTTGGTTAAGTGTCTGCCTTCAGCTCAGGTCATGATCCTGGGGTCCTAGGATTGAGCCCCACATCGGGCTCCCTGCTCAGCGGGCAGCCTGCTGCTTCCTCTGCCTGCTGCTCTCCCTGCTTGTGCTCTCTCTCTGTCAAATAAATAATCTTTAAATAAATAAATAAATAATCTTTAAAAAAAAATTGAGAGAATTAGTATGTTATTCACTTTGCAAGTGTAAGGAAGACAACAGAACAGTAGTAACTAGAGAGGATAGCAGAGGTAATTCCCTGCTAGTTCTGTCTCATCCTTCTCTCTTTCTGTGTGTGTGTGCTTGTGTGTATGTATACATAAATATGTGTGTATGTTGACATATATGTAATATATATACATATGTAAACACCCATAGACCTTGTTAGAAGATGAAGGAGGAACAGCCAAGTGTCCTGCCAGCTGAAAGGTACTTGGCGACTCAAAAATGAAGAAAGCCACTCCATATCCTTTACACAGAGTTTTATTCAGGGTAACTTACTGATGGGGCATCAGGCCGATGATGATCCAGGCATCGCACGGCTATTCTCTACAAAGTCTGGATCTTAATCTGCAGATTTTATAGAGTGAGGGGATGTGCACTCTGGTGAGGCCGAAGAGTTTAACATTTAATAGACCTCATGGTGCCATCTGTGTGCCTGAGGGGAAGAAACTGTGATCTCTAGGAGTTACTAAACAACTTTAGGGAGGATCAGAATAAGCCTTACAATACATAGCCCCAAGGGAGGTCATTACAGGGACATGAACAAGTTGGAGGGCCAAAGATGGAGTCAGTGTTGTCAGCATTCCTACAGACCAATATCTATTAAGGAGCAGTTAGGGCTGTAGAAGAAGTTGGAGAAAAGAGGTAATAATAGAAATAACAGAAATGCCAATTATAGTATGGGAATCCCTTGGAGAACACTCCTTTGAGGACCTTTCAGCCTCCAGAAGGGAATCTGTTATTTCCATCTCTTTTCTTTACTATATTTCCTGGGGATAGGGAGCTAGCTAATTCTTGAGATCTCCTACAGTGCCTTCTACATTTTCCATTTGTGGTATATATGAATAAATGGATCCTATTTATGTCAAGTATTGCTCCAAAGAGATAAGAAAAATATCTGAAAAAGGAGAAAATAGAGCTCCAACACTTGGGGGGTTTATATGAGGTCAATGTAGATAGTTCATTGAGAAGTTGGAGAATGCTTTTAATCTAATGAAAAGGCCATGAGCAGTTCAGGAATTCTCTGGTCAAAACATTTGGATTTATGTTTCTCATCAAGACAATATACTTTGACACCCATGGTTCCTCTCACCTTTTTTGTGCCAATGTGAGTTAACACAGCACTGGCTTAAAAATATGTGTGCTATTCTCTAAAAAAGGCAAGGTAAAGGAGTTGGAATTGGAGTGAGTTCAGAGTTGTATTGGTCAGATACTTTTTTTTTTTTTTTTTGCGAGAGAGAGAATGAGAGACAGCATGAGAGGGAGGAGGGTCAGAGGGAGAAGCAGACTCCCTGCTGAGCAGGGAGCCCGATGTGGGACTCGATCCCGGGACTCCAGGATCATGACCTGAGCCGAAGGCAGTCGCTTAACCAACTGAGCCACCCAGGCGCCCTGGTCAGATACTTATTGGCACTAGATATTTTATCTAATTTAATCTTCACAACTCCATAAAGCAAATGCTTTTCTTATGGTTTACAAAATATATAATATTTACAATATATTTATAAATACTATATTTACATATATAAATATGTAAATATATATGTATATATCATACACATATATATTTACATATATAAATTATATTTATATTAGAAAATTATATAATTTAACATTTTAATCCCTTTTAAGTGTAGAGTTCAGTGGTATTAAGTAGTACATTTGCAATGTTGTACAATGAACCCCATTATCCACCTCCAAAACTTTTTAATCATCCCAAACTGTTTCCAGTAAATACTAACTCCCTATTTACCCCTCCCTTTCTCTCTCAGACCCTGGTAAATTTTATTTTTTGTCTTTATGAATTTACCTATTCTAGGTACCTCATAAAGGCGGAATCATATGCTATTTGTCCTTTTGTGTCAGGCTGATTTCACTTAGTGTAGTTTTCAAGATTCACTCCTGTTGTAGCATGTATCAGAATTTCCCTCTTTTTTGCAGTTGAATAATATTCTATTGTTTATAGATACTATATTTGTTTATTCATCTGTTGATGGGCATTTGAGTTGTTTCTACCTTTTGGCTATTGTGAATAATAGTGCTATGACAATTATTGTACAAGTATCAGTTAGAGTCCCTGCTTTTGATTCTTTGGAGTATATACCTAGAAATGGAATTGCTGGAGGCAAGTGCTTTTATATGTTTTTCTTTTTTTTTTTTTTTAAGATTTTATTTATTTATTTGAGAGAGAGAATGAGATAGAGCATGAGAGGGGGGAGGGTCAGAGGGAGAAGCAGACTCCCTGCCGAGCAGGGAGCCCAATGCAGGACTCGATCCCGGGACTCCAGGATCATGACCTGAGCCGAAGGCAGTCGCCCAACCAACTGAGCCACCCAGGCACCCTGTTTTTCTAATAAAAAATCGATACTGAAAAATATTAACTTTCCAAGATCCATTAAGTGGCAGAGCTGGGAATCCAGCCTGACCAAATATGTCTGATTCTAAAACCCATATGCTCTTTTTCTACTATGTTGACTTATGAGTTTTAATATATTTTCACTTTGCTATTATGAAAAACTCGTACTTTCTTACAGGGCACTTCTGCCTTTCAGATGACCCAGAATGCATTGATATGACCAAAAAATATATGATCTTGTTGAAATAGTAACTATTGATGTTGTCATCATCATTTTTATTGTGTCTAGAAAATATCCTGTGCTATAAAAGTTGAAATATAAAAAATGGGGAACATCATTTCAGGTGTCTGGTTCTCTTAAGATTTTTGTAGCTAAAATTTTAGACTAAACTTATTCCCAACTCATTCAGATTGCACATTGTACTTCCTGAGGGAGATTGCTTGACAATACCATTTTTTGTACATATATAAATAATTAAATAGGATTACCTTTTAATTCTATAATTTACATTTGCTTGGTATTAATCACTGAATTATTTATATGCAAGAAGAAACCCAAACAGACCAAAACAAACGCTGATGAATAAGATGGAAAAGGAGGAAAATGAATATTGCCCAAGAGACCAGTCAAACCTCAAAGTATCTTGTTACCTACAATGGTGCCTCTCAAGAGGTGGTTTTTTTTCAAATACTCCTACAGTCTTCCAACAGTGACAGTGAGATGATGAGTGTCATACTTGTACAGAACATGTGCTACTGCTTAGAACAGAGAATGACATCCACTCCTACTGTTCTGAATTACGAGCAGTCAACTTTGGAACTCCCCCCTCAATCCACCCCTGCCTCCCCAATAAAAGTAAACTTTCTATCTACTAATCCTGAAATGCAATTCTGCTCCAGAGTTTATTTCCCTGTATAAACCACTAGAAAAACATATACTGATTTTCTGAACAACAACCTTGTGGATTATGTTTTCAAAATACGTACTAGATGAACCTCATTCAGGCAAATCCAAGTGATGTGAACATAATGAAAATTGGGTTTTGACTGTGGAATTAGTATCTCATTATACATTATTCATAATAATACTTTTGACCAACTTTTAAAATGCCTGTAACTTTTATTTTTTGCTTCTCAAGAGACCTAAGAAATGTAAGTGTCTTAGGTAGTATATCCTATAATATTTGTGGCTTAGTAATTAATAAGGCAGAAGAGATTTATCTCTACTCACACTAACTCCATTGTATACGTAGATTGCTACTGCTCAATTTGAGATGCTACAGGGATAATTGTCAATAGTTTAAAAAATTGTCAATAGTTTCACATTTTCTGTCTGGCTTGATTTCAAGGCTTCTTTTTTTCTCATGGAGTGATTGGTAATAAGCTATTTTATTTGAGTGTATGTGCCTAAAATTCTGAATAATCTCATTTTTCGGTCTATTCTGTAGAAACACCAAAGATAAAGATTTGTCCTCAATTTCGCTGTTATTTGTCTTTCGTCCCCCCATATGTGTTTAGAATATCAGTTGATTCTATTTTATTTAGACATATTTCTAACCTCCTGGTGATGAAGTTGTCTGGAATATTTAAGTACACTTATATTTTAGCTCTTTCCCTATGGGGTGTATTAAGTGTCTTCACATTAAAAATGAAATACATTCCTAGGTTTTCTTACTTAATTTAACTTTCTTATAGCAGTGGCTTGCATCTTACATATTTTATATATCACAGTATTTGTAGTACTTTTTATAGATTTTAGCTCATAAACCTGTATATGAATATAAAGGGGGTTTTATTTATGATTACTATCTTTAAATGTTTATCACAGGATAGGCATTATACATAACATTTAATGGAGCACCAATCATACTTGCCTTCTAATTAAATATACTCCCTGAACACCAGGATGACCAAAGGGATTCTATTCTTTGAGTTCTTTATGGGAATATATACATGACAAGGTGAGCCAACTGTGATTTATTTTAGATCATAATCATCATTCTCACATTTACCAACGTGCTGAATTCTTACTATGGCTCAGTTCTTGGCTAAGTTATAGGCATCATTTCATTATTCTTCTCAACAACCTTTTGAGAAAACTGTTATCCTGATTTGGTAAGTAAGGAAATTGAGGCTTAGCAAGATTCAGTAACTTGCTCAAGGTCACATAACAATTAAGTGATAGAAACAGGACTTGAAGCTATGTTTTTTGACTTCAAAGAATGACGTTAACTATTATTCTCTTCTCCCTAAAGTCCTGATGGACATTGAAAAACACAGAATGATTGGCCAGGATAGATCCCAATGACTAGTCTCAGACTGAGATTTACTAAAATTTAAGGTCAAAAATATTGTGTTTACATAATATACCAGATAGGAAGGGAAACATACTTTCCTAGAACAGAGTCTACCATGAGTAGAATAGGAATGTTGGTTGAGTATTGGGGTTGAAGAAAGGTGATTTTGAGTATCACTTTCTTGTAAGGGTCTTTGACAATTGCTTTCGAATCTGATTTCTCAGGAAACCTACCCACTTCCATGACAGAAACAAGTAACTGTGAGAAATGACAAGAACAAGGCAATCAGCCTCGGCGGGGAGCCTGCTTCTCCCTCTGACCCTCCCCCCTCTCATGTGCTCTCTCTCATTCTCTCTCTCTCAAATAAGTAAATAAAATCTTTAAAAAAAAAAAAAAAAAAGAACAAGGCAATCAGCAAATCTGAAACACCATGGACATGATAAAAATCTAAAAGAATGAAACATTCCTGTTTGGGGGTCTGATAGGAGTCCTAATAATGTTGAAAGGAACCCCTTCCCTTTTCATCAAGAAAATAATTGGTGTTGCCATGGGGATGATAGCTTTAATATGAGAACTACAGAAGCCCTGGGGTTAGTGCTAGGGATTAAGACAGGAGTGATACCCTGAGGAGTGTCTGAGGAAACACCAAGCTCCAAAGTCCTGACAAAGGTCAGTAGGTGCCAGAAAGAGAACACAGGCAGCCAACACTTCCCAAAGGGTGTGTGAGTTGGCTTGGAGTGCTATAGCAACATATGACAGACTAGGTGGCTAATAACAAATTCATTTCTCACTGTTTCAGAGGCTGGAAGCCCAAGATCACAGTGCCAGTATAGCTGGGTGAAGACCACCTTCCCAGTTGCAGACTTCTCGCTATATCTTTACATGGCAAATAGGGCTAATAACTGCCAAAAGCCCTACTTCCTAATACTATCACTTTGGGTGTTAGGATTTAATATATAAATTTGGGGGTGGGCACAGACATTCATATAAAGGAGGAATGGAAAGAAGGAGGGGCGCCTGGGTGGCTCAGTTGGTTGGGCGACTGCCTTCGGCTCAGGTTATGATCCTGGAGTCCCGGGATCGAGTCCCGCATCGGGCTCCCCGCTCAGCGGGGCGTCTGCTTCTCCCTCTGACCCTCCTCCCCTCGTGCTCTCTCATTCTCTCTCTCTCTCTCTCAAATAAATAAAGGGGCGCCTGGGTGGCTCAGTCGTTGAGCCACTGCCTTCGGCTCAGGTCATGATCCTGGAGTCCCTAGATCGAGTCCCGCATCAGGCTCCCTGCTCGGCAGGGAGTCTGCTTCTCCCTCTGGCCCTCCCCCCCCCTCATGTGTTCTCTCTCATTCTCTCTCTCTCAGATAAATAAATAAAATCTTTAAAAAAAAAAAAAAAGGATAACTTCTTCTCCAAAAGCCTATGTTAATAAACCATCCTGAGCCCTAACAGGGAAAAGCCTAGACTTGGAAGGATTGGGGTTCAAAAATTATGCTGATGAGATAGTAAAACAGAAACTGCTTTTAAATTCTCTCTTGTTAAATCCAGATTGTAATTGTACAATACAAACATTCACATTGTTATCCTGGTATATATTGCTAATATCTCCTTTCTGTCTGACATGCATTATTCATCTTAATTTAATAGTTAAAACTTTTCCTCAATTTTGATAGTTGTTGGGTTGCCATTTGGTAGGTGGAATGCATTAGTTTCCTTAGTATCTCTCCAAGTTTTGCTTTTGAATTAAATAGGATTGTTCTGGAACAAATTAAGTCAAAAATATTTATTCTATATCTCACCTCAATGCCCATTGGACTACCTAATGGATATTACTTAATTCATGACTTGAGTTGAAGGTTGCTATCTAAATACTCTCTAGGTGTAGACACATTCTGCATGTTTTCATCTCTGTTTAATTATGTCTTCCAAAGCTGAATGATTTCAGAGCATAGTCTTATTTTGCTGAAATTTTACTCTTTTTTTCCTATTACATCAAGTAAACAAGTATGTTCTGGTTATCCAGCAGATATTTATTACTATTATCATTTCCTTTCTTAATCCCTCTATCTACTCCTTCAGCCCACACATAACCACAGAATGATTCAGTTGATAATTTTAAGTGCTCAAATAGCTTCATTTCCCTTGATAAACTGTATAGCAAACTTTATACATGAAGCTGTAGCTTCTCTTGTTCCTAGGTTGCAAAATTTTGTGTTTAAAATTTGAGACTTCTGGGACTTATGTTTCAGTGATACTTTGAAAAAAATTTCTTCAGATCACCTAGGAAAGAAATTACTGTGATTGATTCCTTTAGTCCTGATACTACTAACTGAAAAGAGACATTTTGAAACAGTGTGCATAAATGCACAAGGGAAAAAAATGCCAGGAAGAGATTGTCTCATTGATTTTAGTTTCCAGCATTCCAAATTTTATTCCTCTTGTTTTTGTCAGCTTGGGATACCATAACATTTCAAATCTTATTCCTGTTGTCTTAGTTTGGGATATAATAGACTGTCACTTAAATAACAGAAACGTATTTTCTCACAATTCTGGAGGCTAGAAGTCTGAGATCAAGGTCAAGACCAAGATGAAGACCATGACCATGGGCAGTTTTTGGTGGGGGTTCTCTTCCTGGCTTGTAGATAGCTGCCTTCTTGCTGTGTTCTTCTGTGGTTGCAGCCAGTGGGGGGGGGGGGGGGGGG
>NC_138379.1:26120980-26142269 GCF_054177405.1 Leptonychotes weddellii
GTTGTGAATGGCTTAAAACAATTAGTAAATATTCATTGAGGAATGAATATGGTATAAGTCCAGGACTACACTGGGTTTTGTGGGAACTGTAAAAAGAAGGAAGAAGGCATGAAAAGTTGATTGGGATTTTAGAAAATTTAGATAGATTTTTTAGTAAGAAAACATAGATACAGAGGCTTAATTCCCTAGGATTTTTTAAATGGCAGAATGCTTTTGAGGTTGGTAATTGAGGAGGAAAATCTTTAGTTTCAAGTGCACAAGAAGGCATGGTGGGAAAAATAGAACAGTTCTTCCTTTAAGATACTTCCTTTATGATTGCTTAGAATTGTCAGAACATAGACCAGAGTAGCCTAGAGAGGTCTATCTATCAGTCTTTTTTTTTTTTTTCTTTTTTTACTCTGCTTTTTAAGGTATTTACATAGCTGTGTAAACTGGAGTTAGAATGCCTGTAACTTGTTCTTGTCCAGTTCATCCGGGTCTATTCTTTTATCCATAAAATATAAAATTGCTTAAGTGAAGAAGTAAGGTAACTTAACCAGAAAGGAAAAATATTATTTCATGCCTACAATGTGGCAGAGATTTTTATACTATACTTGATTTAATTCTCATAATCACTCCTCCAAAGTAACTATTTTTATCCTCATTTTACGCACACAGACATTAAATTCCAGGAAGATTAAATAACTTGCTTTAAACCAGTTTTAAAAAGCCCTTGTTCTGCCAATAAGTGGTAGAGATAGAATTTTAGTCAGACCATGTTTACTCCAAAGCCCATAATCTTTTCATCATACTATTTCCCTGAGAAAACTACACTTAACTTGTGTTTGGTAACTGAATATCTATTTGGTTCTGTACGCTTCTCAAACTCATCTGCATATTCACACTGTTTGATTTGCCTCTATCTTTCTTCATCCTCTCCAACAGTCACATCAGATATTTAAGCAAGTGGAAAAGTATAAAAACTCATCCTTCCATCATTCTACCAATTGTTCTAAAAACAATTCCCATCCTTCTATCATTCTACCAATTGTTCTAAAAACAATTCCATGCAAAAGAATGAGAATGGTGTTTGCCCTTTTGTATTGCTTGGAGAATGATGTTCTAAAAGAAATAAAATAGATATTGTAAGAAGGTAAGGGTCTATGGTAAGATAAATTTGGGAATCCTGATTTAAATGGATAAACAGATTTGTACCTCGTAGGACTTCTTACATCTTAAAATGCTAAAGTGTGGTGTAGATTTCCAAGAGTAAAATGAGCTGCGGTGTTTCCATAAATTATTTGACCACAAAACCCTGTTCTTATTGAATAACTGTTAGAGTCTTACAGAACCTAGAATTCTCTAGAGTACAATTTGAAGCACTGACTTCTGGCAGTGAACAACACCTGTTTCATCTAAGTGGTTTTCCTATGGTCACTACGAGAGTGCATTTATCTTGTCAGTTAAAACTTAAAAGCCCAGGATGTATCTGTGGATGAGCTAGTTCTTTCATTTCAATTGGTAAAGCAGTTTGGGGAAGATGATAAACCACACAGATATGTGCACAGAGTCCTATTCGTTTGTGTAGTTCTGAGCAAGGTGCATTTAAGATTGAATTGCTCTGATGGAGTGGGAGTGTGGGTAGGGTGGGAGTGTGGGTGGGTGGCATTCATTTTAGGCCACCATTATGAAAGTAGAACTCGTTTGCTTTTACTATCAGCACAATATGTGCCTTTGTAAACAGGACACAATCTGGAACCTGATTCCTGTATTAAACGCACTTTTCTGTAGTTCGTTTTTAGAATTTTGAGCTTAGCTTCCTCATGCTGTTATAGAGCAGGCTTAATTTGTGCCTACAGAAGGCAGTTCTCTTGGAGTCTGGGGGTATTATGGGAAAGCAATCCATGAATTGGCATTGGTGGGGAGAGAGAAAAACTGATTGCCACAGATCATTCTCTTGAGCTTCCAACCATCTGGAGGATGCCATATGGAGGAGGGAAGAGTTCAGAGAAGACCAGCACTTAAATCATCAGACCCATTTTAGTCTCCATTGGACTAGATTTGATCATGAAGAGCTGACTATAGTCTTATTATGGCTACTCGACTCATACAGGAGTAGGTTAAAATAATGGGGTCACCATTTACTAGCTGTATGTCTATTTTCAAATTACCTAATTTTTCTACACCTTATATTAATCATCAGTAATAGGATAATACTCATTTGGACTTATTGTTACTATTAATGGACATAAAAGCACCTACATTGTTCCTTGCTTATAGGTGATAATGAGTGCGGCTTTCCTTTTGATCCCAGACTTTTGGATGGGGTTGGAGAAGGACTTGATGGGTGGGACAAGAGGAATTCAGGTAGGGGGACCATATCCTGGTGCTTTCCTATATTTAATATACTTTTTCTGTATTAAGAGGGCTAGTCAGTTTTACATCCTAGATAAGAGATGACAGGTGCATTTAATTTCTAGTGAACTTTCTTCAGTTCTCATTTTACTTTTTCTCTCTGCAGTCTTTGATAATGAAGAGTACTTTCTCTTGAATTTCTTTGACTTCTTCAAGGCTCTACTATCTTAGTTCTACCTAATTATGTGAGTACCACTTCCTCCAGCTTCTGAAAAAATTGTGTTCTGGTTATCCATCACTTCATAACAAACTACCTCCAAACTTTTTGATGTAAAACAATAACATTTTATTTTTACCCCTTACTGTTTTGGAGGTTGACTAGTTCAACTGGGTGGTTCTCAGGTTCTCTCATGCAATTGCAGTCAAGAATGCAGGGCTGGAATCATCTGAAGACTTATTCACTCATGTCTGGCTCCTAGGAGAAGTGGGGAGATGTGAATAGATGGGGGTTGCAGCAGCTGGGAATCTCTAGGCATCTCTCTCTCTGTATGTATGCAGTTTCTTAGTTTTTTTTTGTTGTTGTTGTTTTTTTTTTTTTAAACACAGCAGCTTCAGGATAAGTATGCTTCTTACATGGTGAATCAGAGCTTCAAAGATACATTTCTGAGCTAGGTAAGTAGACGGAGAGAGAGACAGAATGATAACACTTTATGACTTAGCCTCAGAGGTCATGCATTGTTCCTTCTAAAACATTTAATTCATCAAGACCGTCACAAAGGCCTGCTCAGTTTCAAGGAGAGGAGAAATCAACTCTGCTCTGGCTGGCAGTGAGACAAGATTCTGAGTGTGTGGAATCAAATAATTTGTTGGTACTTTGGGAGAATAGAACTTACCACAGTCTGCCCTCTGGCCCCAACAGTGCACATCCCTTTTACATGCAAAATAGACTCACTCCGTCCCTTAAGACAGTGCCTCCTCCCCAAATTATCATGCTATTAATGACATTTGGATCACTCTCAAGGGCCAGGCTCTTAAAATCCGGTTTAGATATGGGTGAAGCGCCTCCCAGTGGTTCCCTTTCAGAAAGGGGGAAAGAGGCAGCACAGCAGTCATTGGTCAGTAGCAATTCGGAAGGAGTAACTGGGCATATGTTGCCAATTCCTTGTTTCAGGTTTAGGTGTACTGTCTGGGAATGATTTATCACAGCATTTGTCTTTGCCTTTCTCATAAAATGGTTCCTGTGTTTGCAGCTCTGTTTTTTTTTCAGTCTGTTTCCTGCTGGTAGAAGCTCAAGCATAGCCTCTTTCATTTGGTACTGTTTCTGTTTTTTTTTTTTCCAGCCAACCTGATACAGTTCATTTTTAAAACTTGGTGTGTTTTTAATGTATCAATCTCTAAACCATTATGTTAGACAAAAGTAACACCCATGGATCTCTTTGGGGTAATAATCCCTGTGGTACCTTGAGCTTCCTTTGAGACAGTTGTGGGACAATGCACTTCAGATTCTTAGAAGTCCTATTGTGTGATTGAAAGGATCAGAGAGACATGCCTTGATATTCTTAGAAGGTTTTTGTCTTTTTCAGGTACTACCTTAAATTTTTCTCAATATAGGTTTTTATAATTACACTCCTGGCTTTATCTTTAGGCCATGTTTTCCAATTGCATGCTAGATTTTTTTCTATATCCTGAAGCTATTTCTTAACTTTAGGATTGTTTTTCCTCCAGAGAGGCTCAAAATGAAAAGGTTTTATTTACTCAGCAAGCCCTGGCTCCTTTATATTTAAGAATTCTTTGTTTAGGTTATGGCTCTCCTCATGCACTTTACAATAGTCAGCTAAAAGGTGGGCAGCCACTTCAGTGCTCTGTCTGAGATCTTATATCCTCTAGTTCATTAGGTGCATTTTCCCTGTTTTCCACATTATGGTAGGCAGTGGTGTTGCTAAACTTTCTAACAATGCCTTCAGGCTAGCCAGACTTTTTATCTGGCAATTCATAGAGTCAAAGATTACATGTCTCAAGATAAAAGGCCAACTTTTTATGACCTCTCTTGGAAGTCATGCATACTTCTGCATTTTATTTGTTTAGGTGATCACAAAAACCCACTGAGATTGAAGAGGAAGGGAAATAGACTCCACTTCTTGATAGAGAAATGGCAAGAATCTAGAAAATATGTGGGAATAAAAATACTGTGGCAATTCATGCAAAATATAATCAAGCACATCCAGAATATAGCTGTTCCCAAATGTTCTGTTTTTTTTCCCACTCCACTTTTCTTTCAATAATTGTTCACCTGGTGATTTCATCTACACTCATGACTTCAAGTAACCCACTATGTACATGACTCTCCAAAATCATCATCATCATCCTAGTCATAACCATTATCAAATAGCTAACATTTTGAACACCTGTAGTCATCCAGACACACGTTATTACAATGTTAATAATTATAAAATTTTAAAAAAATAATGGTAGCAATAATAATACCTATTTCATGTAGCCATGAAGATTTAATGAAATGTGGTGGCATAAAAAAAGTTAGCCTTGTTAATTTTTAATCACCCATAATCTTTCTTTTTCTTCCCACCCCCAAAGTCACTGCAAATAGGTTGTGCGGTCTAAATAAAATTAGTCATTAGTTTGTTATTCACACATAGTCTCGAGAACTCTAGCACCACAAACTATACTCTGCCTTGATTGCCAATCACTGTTCTCCCATAAAGAAATGCTTGAGCCATCACTAGAGAGATTGCATATACAATATTAGGCAAGATGTCTATTGCTCAGTGACTGCTTGGTGCCTTCCTTTCCTCTGCAGAGAACTAGGATGAATACTAAGCGTCACAGGACATTAGTGGTGGAGGGAATGCAATGATGCCGTGGGGGTCTTAGACACTGTCCAGTGATGCAGAGTAATTCACTTGTCGCTCTCTGGAAACTACAGGTATCCAGGAAGTTGTCTCTTAGTTGAGACTCTCTGCCAATGCTTCAACCTGAACAACTCTGTTTTTGCTTGTTTTACAAATTAGGGTTCTATTCAAGATTTTCTTTTGGGGAACACAGTTTCTACTTTCAGAAATTGAAAAAGCACCAATAATCACTACCCCCTTTTAAAGATTTTTTTAATTTATTTATTTGAGACCGAGAGAATGAGAGACAGCATGAGAGGGAGGAGGGTCAGAGGGAGAAGCAGACTCCCTGCCGAGCAGGGAGCCCGATGCGGGACTCGATCCCGGGACTCCAGGATCATGACCTGAGCCGAAGGCAGTCGCTTAACCAACTGAGCCACCCAGGCGCCCATCACTACCCCCTTTTAAAGATGAAGAAACTGAGACTCAGAAAATTGACCTCCTCAAAGTCACATTCATAACAAGAGGCAGAGGCAGCACCATCATTAGAGCTCATCGCTGATTCTTTTAGAGGGCTCTGTCGGTTCAGGGTCATATCCTCCTGCCTCCCTAAATCAAAGCTCCAAGGGAAGACTTTGCATTACCTGTACTGTTATCTTTTTCTACTTGAGGACTTTTACTAGGGAGGCAGCTCTGCTAGAATGTGGGGAAGGTTGGAAAGCCTGAAGAATTAACATCCTCTGGGATCAAGCCCAAACAATAAGAAAAAGAAGTTCATATAAAAATACTCCAGCTTCCTCATTCTTTATAGGTGATAACCCTGAAGTGTGTGTTCTATACTGTTGTTCTGGTACTCGCCCTGTGGGATCAAGATGCTGTTATCCATAGGGGTAATAATAAAAAAAAAAATTCTTAAGTAGTATACCTATTTGTTTCCTTATTCCCCTTCCAGAGTTTCCTTGAGATTATAGCGCTGATAAACTTCTTTCACTGGAGTCCTTGTCTCAGGATCTGGGGAAAAAATAAAATTAAGACATCTCGTGACTCACTATATAGTTCTGGGGCTTGAGTTAACGATTGGTGGATGAGTAGATTGGAGAAAAGCAAAGTGTGAGTGGGAGACTGGGTAAAAGTTGGAGTGTGAATAGCTTGTGTTTCCCATAAATCATGAAGAACTCTGCCACCTTGGCACAGGTCCTCCCAACCTGTGCAACCCACTTTGCTAGCTTCCTAGTTTATATTCTCATTGTACTTTATGTCCACTCAAACATTACCGTTCTACTTTGATAGTCTAACTGTATTCTATCTTCCCTAGATTATCATGACATTCTCAAAGTCAGCCACCTCTCATTCATGCAGCATGTCATGCAGTGCTTGGCACTGAGTTCACTGGGTTGGTGGGGGCTAAGTGAATCACCTTCCTTGTATATTGGTAAAATGGGTCAGAAGCTCATCTAACAGAAGCAGGTAGAAAATAAGGTGCCTACACAAGATCAGGGGAAAGAGCTTAGCTGTGAAGTTGTAAGAACTCACAAACCATAAAAGGTTTTTAAGTATAGGAGCAACATTATGAAAGCGCTATTTATGGAAGAAAATGCACTGAAGCTATACTTAAAATAGATCAGATCAAGAGAGCTTAAAGTCAAGGAGGCTGACAAGAGAGCTCTGCTGTAATTCAGGTATGAGGGGGATGGTTTGTGGGGAAGAGGAAAGTCGTGTCCAGGAGAATGGACAGAAGGAGAGAGAAGAGAAGAGAGACACTGCACAAAATTTCAACAGGAATTGCCAAGTGTTGGTAGGTAACAATATGTCAGATTATATATATGTGGTGCTTTCTCTTTTTCATATTGCTTTAACTCAAAAGTTTGGAGCCACTGGGCAGATAAGATGTTACTGACAAAGGCAGAGACACTGAAAGCAGGAACTGCTATTGGAAGAGGTTAACAAGCTCAATGTAGTTGCTTTAAGTTTGTGGTGAGAGCAAACTCTTCAAGTAGTAATATGCTATTCAAATACAGAAGAAGCCAAGACTCCTTCACTGCTAAAAGCCTCACAAATTATTGTTTCAGAAACACACAGGTATATCAGCTAATTTTTTAATGAAGAGAATACGAATTGCTGTTGTAAAATATTTGTCACTTTTCTTTTTAGAGTATTCAATAAAAATTCAATGATATCAGTTTAAAGACTGCTACATTTAAAATACTGAATTATAAAATACATGGGAAGGCATTAAAAGTCATTGTGAACATTCCCAATTTTTACATGTCATGCAACGTAGCATACATATCATTGCTAGGCCTAGATTGAAGAGTTGGATATGTTTTTTGCTTTCATTTCACTTTATTGTATATTATGCACCCACTGTGTACATTACAATTTGAGGGAATATAGAATAAGATCACATTCTTGCTCTCAACAAATTTAGAATCTAAACAGTTTGTTGAGACCAAGTCAAGATACCTCCTTGGCCAAATCAAAAGGCCACATTAAAATGTCAAGTGTGCAAAAAAAGTCAAGTGTGCCTAAATAGAATTAGTGGGCTTGCAATGTCCTGTGGGAGTGGTGGCTAATGGAGATCATCATTTGGGTTGACTGGGGTCATCTGGAAAGGCTTTGCTAAAAAGCTGGCATTTGAGATGGTCCTGGTATGGGATAGCTAGACTATTAGTAGGCAGGAGAGTAGGTAGCAAGTGGTGGGTGAGCTGTGTTGTCTCAATGAGGTGAGAAGTATTAAGGTGTCCTTGAGCCAAGTGGTGGACATATGTGTGTGGAGTTGTCAAGGCACTTGTGAACATCGCAGCCCGAGGGCTGTGGCATCACAGTGACTCAGACCTGAGAGCTTTACAGCCTCCCATTGCACAAACCTGTTCTGTTTCAGAGCAACGCCTGAGTCATCACAGGGAACAGTTGGCCCTGTTGTTACCAGTACACTCTGAAGCAGTTACAGAATATTTATGCCTGTTGGCAAAGGGAAATCAGATGTGGGGGCATAGGATTCACTCCTGTATAAAGGAGTGTGCCTGAAGTCTGTTTTCCTGTTGAGCCTCCCTCACAAGGCAGGTAGAAACCTTGAGAGATAAGAATTGATATAAGAATATTAACAAGTTATCAATGCTTCCATTTATAGAATATCCTGTGCTGTTCAAAGCATAAAAGCATGTTAAATACATAATTCACTGAAGTTAAGTCCTCACAAACACCCTGCTGTCAGTAGCCCTCATTCATGGTTATGGGACAAAGGCTTAAGAAGCTGAAGTAACTTTCCCATAGTCATGTAGCCCAGGAATCAGTTGGTATTTGATTTCAACTGATTCTGACCCCAAATCCCCTTCTGTTTAAATAATTGTACCCCTCATGAATACCTAAGAGTCATATGTACATGAATGATGGGCCATAGAAATCATTCATATTGGCACAGATCTTTAGTGTATTTAGTGTTTTTATGTGCCAAATATTATAATTCATAGTAAGTTAAAAGAGCTGCTCCTAAATGTCATATTTCTTCCCTATAATAACCCTGTAAGGCCAAGTTGAAGTTAATGTTCAGAAAACTGCTGGGCATGACCAGGGTTACAGGGTAATCCTATGAGGTCGCTAGTGCCTTGAACACTAAACAAATGCTCATTCTACAAGTGGTTCTTAAATTTTTCAAAATAGGAAAACCACTTATTAAAAAAAATATTATGGAGAAGCCTAATATGTGATGAAACCAGAGAATGGGGCTGCTGAGGCTGAACTCAGGTTTTAGAATCTTGGGGACCCTGCCTGTTCAGATTCTTCCTCCTGCACTTACTGGCCCACTCCAAGGCACCTCAGTAGAAACCTGGGCCTTGAAGGGCTCAAGTTCTACTCTTGCTGCTTTTGATAGAAAGGACACAGCCACTTTGGTCTAAGCCTTTTATCCTCCCTCTCCCCCTCCCTATACTTGTCTTTAGTCATTAGGGAACATTTCCTATTCTTTGACTTTCACCTTTATCTCTGTTGTGTGAACTTGGACTGTCTGTGTCCTAATGTGCGGGTTTATGGCTTACCCTATGGAGATAGTCCTATCTGGAGCAAGAACTCCTTTCTCTTTCCTACGAGAATATCAGGCATCTTTATGTGACATTTTAATTATCTTATCACCAAGAAAGCATAGAAATTCTAGTGTCAGATTGTATAGGCTCAGATCCTTGGTGTTTAACTTAATATGTTGAAAAATAGCCTCTCTGTTTGTCTTCCCGTCCCTAAAATGGGGATAATAATGGTAACTGCCACTCTGGACTGCTTTGATAATTAGTACTTCATGTAAAAGATGTAGAATAGTGTCTGGCACAGAAAAAGTACTTGATAAATATTAGCTATTACCATGCATTAAAAACTGTTAGAGTTTTTAGTCTCAATGAGTTAGTCTCAATGACTAAGTAGACATATACATACACACTTGTTGCTTTGAGACTACTGATAAAAAGCATCCTATTAAAAATGAATCTTAATCTTTCCTTTTCAGAAGCAACCATGGTTGAGTAGTGAGGGTAGTGTTTGCTGCCATACTATAGGATAAGCATTGAAAAAATTATAGTGTATCTATAGGTACATGGTATAGGGTACCATGGAATGGTGAGCAGACCTCTGAACATGAGTGAAAATGTTTGAAATATGATGATGGAACTGTAGAAGAGAATAGATACTTAGTATTCAGCCTAATGGATTTCAGGTGGAACAAAAATCCAATAGGTGGGGACTAGAAAGAAGGAAGGAAATACTAGTATCTATGGTGTGTTAGGGATATTCATTCACATATATCATTTAATTTTTATAACTATCTCATAAAATAAGAATTGTCCTCATGTTTACACATTAGGGAAGCTGGTGTTCAGGAATGCCTGTCAATGGGAAGATCTAGAATTTTGGCATAGGCCCATTGGACTGCAAATTTTAAGTTCTTTCTTTAGCATCCCTTTATATAAGTTGGAGCTGTCCAACAAGAGTTAGGCTGCCTTAGCCATCTTGAAGTGTACACACAATGCAGTGGGTTGGTTTCTGCTACTCTTGATTCTAATCCTGACAAAAAGACATTTCAATCTCGATTTTCTTCTAAGTTGTATTTCATATTCCACATTTTTTTTTTCAAATTTGAGGTCTTCATTTTCAGGAAATCTGTCAAGTTGCCATTGAGTTTCATTCAGATATCTGTATTAATTTCATCAGAGGGTAAATTTCAAGATACAGTACTTAACTAGGGGCTTTGCCTTTTAGACACTGATTTAATAGACAAAAATGAAACAAAGTTGGCCTTGCCTACTATGACAATCCTATTATATTGGTGGAAATCCTCCAGACTTTCAAGGAATGAAAACAATAACTGCAAAATAAGCCCAGAGCTAAACTTTTCTAAGTGGCCTCTCCTGCATTTGCTTCCTTGTTACCTGAATCTATAATTTTCCAGAATATCATGTACTTTCTCCTTGCTCTGACTTAAGTTTTCTCATTTGTATGAGGAGGAAGTCAAAGGAGATATCCTTGAAAATTCATCCCCATACTGATATTTTGTCATCTGAAGATTAACCTAGAATGGATTTCCTATAGTTTTCCCTTTTTTTCTTTCTTCTCTCCCTTTTCTTTTCCTTTTATTTGTTTATTTGGTCACTTGCTTGATAAATGAGATTTTAGTTTAAATTCAAAGCCTTGTTTTTTTTTAAGATAACCTTGAAGCGTGTAGTTTCTAAAACAAGCTGGCACTCCAAGAAGAAAAGAAATGATTCCCGCTTAAGCAAAACAGCAAAGTGACAGATTGCAGCTATCATCACTAATTGGCTATCCCAGATGGAAGGCTGCCTCACCTCAAACCAGGAGCTGGACAGCTACCTCCAGATAACTGGGACAAAAATAACTTGCTCCACTCTCTCTACAATAACCATACCATATTGCTTCTCCTGTAAGAGATGTCCATTTTAGAACTGGGGCAAAAGAGACTTGTTTTTTCATTAGCTTTAATAGAATTTTCTAGGTATATAAAAATAATAAATGCTATTGCAGAATGGTTAGGTAATGGACAAAAATAAGAAAATCACCCACATTTCTATCTAGTCATAAATACAGTTATTATATTGTTGTATATCCTTTCACTCCTACTTTGATACATGTGTATGAAATAGAAGTTTACACTGACTATTTTCCAGGCCTTTTTACTTAACACTAACATTTCCAGGTCATTAATATTATCCCACCATATCATTTATAAATGATGAAGAGTATTTTGTTATTTGGATGTTTATTTCAACCACCTCTAATATTTGACTCTTAAGTTTTTCATTTTTTCACTATTGTAAGCAATGTTGTAATGATTATCCCTATACATAGATCTCAATACACATCTACAAATATATCCTATATATATATATACACATATATATGTATACACACATATGCTTTATGTATACACACACAGAGAATCTATATTCATAACACAGCCCTTTTGGCTATATGGCCTTGAGTGAGTTTCTGAATAACCCCATATCTAAATTCATTTACATATAAAATGGAGGTAATAATAGTATGTACCTCATATGGTTGTAAGAATTAAATGGGGTGACACTTGAAGTGTGTCTAACACAATCTCCTGGAAAGTCATAAGTACCCAATAATTATGAGAAAAATATTGTCTTTAGCTATGTTTATGTTACTGGTTAGTCAGGAGGGTGCATTTTGGGACAGAAACTTTACTTTCTGACCTACTTGGGCTTTATGGAGGTTGGGAATCATGGGTGGGTGGAGGATGGGTGAGTATTCCTAGATATCTCTGAAAGATGCCCCCATATCTATCTTAGCCTTAAGGCAGTGCCAAAGATAATGTAAGCACATGTTATTTTAAAAGGCCCCTGATGGAGAGGAGTTTAGACACTCTGGGAGGCAAGGTCTGGGATGAGCAGATGAAGCTACAAGTCCTTTGACTTCTCTGTGCTGCCCATTGTTGAGGCTTAATCAGTTTGCATGTTTTATAATGAAAGATGTTGGCCCTGAGTGGAGAGGCAGTTAGCCAAGATTTGGAAATTACTGTGACAGTTAAAAGAGGAAAGTGAATTAGCAATAATACAATAAACAGTTTAAACAGTAGGCCTGGCCAATCAGAGTCATCGATGCAGAGATATCCAGTCAAAGGCAGGCCAATTCTATAAATGAGGGAATTAGCACAACTCAGACTGTTGCATAGAGTGACATTTGAGTTTCAGAAGCATTTTAAAGTTCCCAGAGATAATGATATATCAGTGGAAATGCTTTTAAAAAGCCATAAAGTCTGAAATGCCTTAATCAGGGTTAGTGATGAGATCACAGAAATGGTCAGCATGGCTGAATTGTCAGGGAGAACAAAGGCTAATTTATTCCTAGAAATGTCTATTGGTATTTGGAACTTGATTTAATCATAACAGTAGTCCTTATTTTTGGATAATGCCTATATCTGAAAAGCTCAGAGTCCCAGTAATACCAGTTGATACTCCCATTGTATGCAAAAGACATACAAATTCTTATTTCTTCGATGAGGGAGTACAAATGCAGAGATTATGTAATTTGGAGTTAGATAATGCATAACATCCATGACTGGTGTCACTAGCAAGACAACCCACAGTTTTTTTCAAACAGAGAATTGAGTATTCAGCAGGTATGATGGCTAGCACTCTAACAATGGAACCAAACTAGGGTAGCAATTTTTCTGAAGAAATCCATTTATTAATAGAGATTTGCCAATAACAATATGCGTATTTTCTACAATGTGCAAGACACTGCCCACATGAAGAATGAGCTTTTTAGCTGGCTGCAAGGTAGATGCTATGTGAGTGTAAGAAGTCCAAACTAGGTAAGTAAAAAAAGCATCAGTATGCTTAACATTAAAAGGACTCATAAATCAGTTAAAAACATTTTTCTAATTAAAATATGGACTGAGAATGTGAATAGGCAAGTTGTAAGTGAAGCAATACAAATGAAAATAGTCCTATGAAAATATATAGTCTCAATAATAAAGTAAATTTAATTTAAAATAAACTCCTTTTTTTACCTATAAAAATTGGCATTTTAAAAAAAGGTCTACGTTTTGGCAAGATTGTGATAAAATAATGTAAATGGTAGAAATGTAAAACATTTAAAGAGGGAAATTTAGTAATGTATATCAAAATTATTAATGTATTTCCTTTTTCATTCAGCAATTTCATTTCATGGAATCTACTCTAGTGTCCTGGTTTAGGTTCATACACAATATCAGGGATAAAGATTCAAATGCTTTTCACTTATTAGTCAGTCAGTAAGGGACTGCATTAGCTACAGTGGGATTTTGAAGTTTAATTCAGTGGAGAATCTCTTGGAAATGGTATAAATAAATGCCTCAGAATCACCTCATCTAAGGGCAGAGGGAGTTGGGGTATTTATACATCAACTCTTGATAGTCATTGGTTGAGAGCTGCTTATGGAAGTGTAATTCCCCAGACTTCTAGCCTGCTGTGAACTTAGGCTGAATGACTTCCACAGTTCTGCAAAAAAACACTCAGCCATAATGATACGGATAGTGACAGAAACAGTTTGTGCTCTTAGGGGCACCTGGGTGGCTCAATCATTAAGCGTCTGCCTTCAGCTCAGATCATGATCCCAGGGTCCTGGGATTGAGCCCTGCATCGGGCTCCCTGCTCATCAGGAAGTCTGCTTCTCCTTTTCCCACTCCCCCTGCTTGTGTTTCCTCTCTTGCTGTCTCTCTCTGTCAAATAGATAAATAAAAATCTTAAAAAGAAAGAGTTTATACTCTTAAAGATAGGAACAAGCCAATGACAATGTCTGCTACATTAATCAAATGAATTACAAATACATACATACAAATCTATTATAACATATGCTATATATTAGAAATAACGTAAGTGCCAAATATTTGGGAATTGGTTACAGAAATTGTGATGATGTATACAATAATATATAACTTCTAGATAATTACTAAAAAGTATATTGCAGAATAGTTACTGACATGACAGTTTTTTATTCAAGGGAAAAAACAAAATTCAAAGCAGCATATATAGTATGACTGCACTTTATTTTGGAAAATAAAATCTGCCATTAAAAAATGATTTGGAAAGACAAAAGATATTAACAGTTACTCTCAGTAGTGTAATACTGAATGTAGTTTTTTTTTTTTAAATTTCTACCATAAGCATATATTTCTTCTGCAATAGAGTCATTTGTAAATTTAAAAATGAGTCATAAATGAGTTAAAAATAAAAGATTAAAAATACTAAATCTAGAAAATTAATTTTAAAGGAATTAATTACTGTTTTTTTTTTTTTAACTCCAGATTATTTCTACAAACATAATCATTTTTTTCCCTTGCAGTTTGGTCATGCCTGTCAATTAGGAGATATAGTATATGAAAACAGGTGGGATTTCATCTTGTGCACTTCAAAATCAGCATTACTTATTCAATTTATTATGTTGGCAATATAAAACCTGAATTCTAATTACAAGTGTTCAAATTCAGGCATAGAGAATTCCATTAAGAAACACCCTACTTTAACAAGGAATAATTAAGCATAAAATGAAGTGAGAAATGAAAATCTCTCAATGTACCCCAAAAGACTGGTGTGCTGGACTATAAAATTCTTTCTTGAATTTCTTTCCTGAGAGAAATTAAGAATTAAGAAATAATTGAGTACTAATAAGACACATCTTTAGAATTAAAATTAGCTAAGGGCAAATTTTTCTTTTTCACAGCCTGAGAGTGCTAGTCACGGAATGCTAATATAGATCTAATCAAATGTCAAATCAGTCGTGTAGTGGTTTATACACAGTATGTCCTCAAAGATACTTATCCAATAAACTAATACTAAGTTTGGCAAAAAATCTATAATATAATTTACTGATTTGTTGGATGGTTCATGTTAAACTCATAAGTTCTTTTTTGCATAAAGTTTTTTCTTTTTCTCCAGAAAGAGAGTGGGAGATTGTTGTTCTAATCTCTTTTTAGGAGCTCATCAATAATGCACCAGATCAAAATTTAGAACAGGCTGTGTAACGATTGGCATATGGGGGAATGAAGAAAATTAATTTGATACAAGAGAACAACCAGACAACTTCCCCTCAATAATTCTTCTTCTTCTGTGAAGAGAGGATTTAAGAGGAGGTGAGGAGGGATGAGAAGCAGATATTTAAAACCTACCCTGGTGTTTTAACTACATAAAAAGCAGATTGATATAATTAAAATGTATACTTCCCAACTTCCTTCATCTCGATAGCCAATCAATTGTTCTGTCATATTGATCTTACCTCTTCAGTTTTCTTAAACTATATCCCTTCCTCTTCATTTTGGATGATTTTCTCAGATTCAGGTTCTCTATGGTTTATTCCAGTGGGGTCTATTTTTTCTGCCCCCATCTTTTCATAATTCAAATCAATTTTTTAAAGTAGTATCATTGTTTTAATCTCCAAAAGCACAGTTCTCTTCATTTTGTTGTTGGGTAACATTTTACATTCCGTTCTATATTGAGATTGCTTGCAATCATTGTATTTACCTTATATTTCATAGATCAGGGCTAATTTTGTGAGTATCTGGGTTCAGAATAGTAAGGCTGGAGGTGGGTTGCTGGTAATGCAAAAATACATGTGAAAGAAATGCCCACTGTCCATCATGCAGTACCTTAAAACATCAGGTCATGTGAGGTAAGACCTTTGAGGAAAAGCACCACTGTATTGTGGACTTTCTCTTCTGACTTTAAGCTTCACAGTATGACTGTGTTATAGGACTCAATTACTAGTGAAAGACTAGGAATAAGAATCTTGGGTTTTACTACCAATCTCTTTTCATAAGCCTCAAGAGATCAGGACATGAAAGGATGCATTAATTAATTCATTTATCCTACAAATGACTATTGACTATCTCCTCAATCCAGAAATCCTGTAAGTACTTAATAGGCTCTTAATAAAGGTTAAGCTAATAGGGTTTAAAGCTTATTTGTCTACATCTTTCATTTTTACAAAAGATCAATTAGGTGAACTGATCAAGGTCTATGACAAGCACTAAAATAATTATTCATAGGTAATATATAAAATTCCTTCAATTCTCCAGCATAGGACTATCATTGTATATTATTGTCCTTCCTACTGGAACACTCATCTCTCACCTTTTAGCTCCTGTCCAATTTAAAGATTTTATTTTAAATGTTATCTCTGCAAGGAAATCTTTCCTTATTTCCTGAGATTAGATTTAGCTCCCACATAAAAACTTCATAACATCCTACTTTCCCTTTATAGCACTTATCAGAATGTTTAATTATCTAATTCATAGCTCCCTGACTAGACTGACTATACAAGACCTTCAGTTTTGCCCAGTGCTTCACTTAATGCCTGAAACAATAAGGTTCTCAGTGGGCATTTGTAGGATGAATGAAGTAATGAATGGATCTTTTCATCTCTCAATCTCTTATGATTCTTGTGAAAAGAGATGGGTAGTAAAACCATCTGTTACTAGTAATTGAGGCCTCTCTGGGGTCACTATAGTCCTATTGTGAAGACTGAAGTCTTGTATACAGGGTCTACAATACAGTGTTCAAGGGTCTTGACTCAGGTGGCCCTGAGGTACTGAGGTACTACAGTATGGATAATAAGCAGCTGAATGCTTCTTTTATATGGCTTTTTGCAATTACCAGTATCCTGCCTCCAACCTTATTGTTTTGAACCCAGAGATCCCTGTTTTTTGGCCTTGATCTTTGAAAGCTAAGGTGAACACAAAGATTGCCAATAATTTCAATATAGAATATAATGTAAATTGTTATTCAGCAGTAGACTATTACACAAGTATCCAAAGAAACTGCTCATAGACATAAATGATAAAACATAAAACAAAAAACAAAACAAAAACAAAATCACAAAACCTAGAGGGTAAAAATGTCTGCTAAACTGGTCAAGGAGGCATCCATGTAGACCTTTGCCACATTCCTCCCTGTTCCCTACTCCAAGCAGTAAGGTTTGCTCCAAGTTTGTTTGATACTCTTTTATGAGCCCTCTGAAAATCCCTCCAGACCTCTTTTCATCTCTGTCATAGAATCATAGCATTCTATATTTGTTGAAGAATGTGTGTACATGTCTTACTCTGGCAATGGAAAGCTAATTAAAATTTTAAGTGGTTTCAGCTGTGATTCTCAGCAAATGACTTTTCCAAGACATTGGGCATCACAGCAGTGAATAATGCAGATGAAGTACTTAATTTTGTGCCATTTATATTACCATTAGGCAAAAAGATAATCAAAAAGCAAGCAAAGAAATGAATGGCCAGGATAATTTCTCGGAGTATGATGTGAGATGTAAAGAAAATAAACCAGGCTGGTGTGATGGATGGTGACTGGGGCTGCTAGTTGTTGATTTAGATTTTTAGATTGGGTGATCAAGGAGGACTTTCCTTACAGAGGTGACAGTTGAGCCTTCACCCTTTTCCCCCACAGCAAGCAGTGGTTCTCAACTAGGGATGATTTTGTATCACCCTCCCAAAGAACATTTGACATCTGGAGATAACTCATTTGTCACAGCTAGAGGGGTGTTTGCTACTGATATCTAGTAAGTAGAGGTCAGGGGACCAGGGATGTTGCTAAATACTCTACAATGCACAGGACCACCCCCCCACCCCCCAATTTATCCATTTCAAAATATCAATAGTGTCAAAGTTGAGAAACTGATCTATTCTGATCATAACATCCAAGTTCTTTAAAGTAGTGAGTCATAACATGTCAGTCCTCTGTTCTAAAACCTTTGTGAATCCCCATGTCTCCTAAAATCTCCCCATTATCCCTTGGCTCCTATTTCACTTCCTTTATTCATGACACTTCAGCTTCTGGCCTTTGTGTTGGCAGATACTCATGCATGGAATGTTTTTTCCTCAGATATCTGATTGGCTATCTTCTCATCTCAGGCAAATCTACTTACATATGATCTCGCCAATTGCAAACCTCTTCTTGCCCTCTGATTGCCCTAGCTGGATTTTGTTTCAATGGCATTTACCATTTTCTAACATGTTATATTGCTTACTCATATAATATGATCATTGTTTCGGGATATGGGACAGTGTCTGACACATAGTGGGTGCCTTGTGAATATTTGTTGAATGAAGGAAGGAAGGAAAGAACAAGGGTTTTTCTTGTGGCTGCCAAGAAAAACCCTGGGGGAAGAGTACGTGTAGAGACTCTAAGGATGAATGAGACTGGTATGCTTAAGTGACAACCAGAAGACTAGTAGCTACAGTACAGTGAACGAGAGGGAGAGCAATGCAACATGAATCAGAGAAATTGTCAAGATCAGTTAATGTAAAGCCTTATAGAACATAGTGTCCAGGTGTATTTTGTAAAGGAAGAACTTCTATGTCATGTTTAGGATAAGGCTTAAATATTTTTTTCCACCTATGTTTATTTTTATATCCAACTTAGGTAATAAACATGAATGATCCAAATGGCTATTATTATGTTTTGGACTCAATGGTTTTCCTCTGTGCATGTACAATGGCAATACCATTCACATGGTAAAACCTATGTGATACTCAAATGTCCAACTACCCCCAAAATATTTTAACACTCCCCCTATTTCTTAAATATCCATCATTACTTTTTGTTTTAGCCATTGTTTCAGAGGCTGCTATTCAGAAGTAAATGTTATCTGAAACATAACACATAATTTTACTAATAACTGTTATGCCATCAGCAATTGATTCTACTGTCTTCTAAATAAAGATAGAATGAATGAAAGTAGAAGAGAAGGAAGAAGTATTCTGAATGGAAGTATAATGAGAGGTTGAAAATGTCAAGGGAAGAAACTAACATTTACTAACCAACTAGTATGCAGCAAGTGCTTTGCTAAGTAGTTACATATGTTTTCTCATTTTGGGTCCAAAATTGTATTGATCCACTATAACAAAATATCATAGATTGGGTAGCTTAAACCTTAGACATTTCTCATCATTCTGGAAGCTAAAAAGTCTAAGATCAAGGTGCTGGAAAGTTTGGTTCTTGGTGAGAACCATCTTCCTGGCTTAAAGATGGCCATTTTCTTGCTGTATCCTCAAGTAGTGGGGGGAGAGAGAGCTTTGGGTCCCTTTTTATAAGGGAACCAATCCCATCGTGAGGGCTCCACTCTCATGATCTATTTATCTCCCAAAGTCTCCATCTCCAAATACCATCACATTGTGGCCTAGGACATTAACATATGAATTCTGGAGACACATATTTCAGTCCATAGCAAATGCCAGTGTTGTTTCTATGATATTAAGCTGCCTTCCTACTAAAAAGAAAGAATGTGACTACTTCAGTATTTTCCAAAAGTAGGCCCTGGATGAATCACTTGTGAATTTAGGCCTAGATTCATTCCCTTTGGTTAAGTCAGTTCCGAAAGTCTTAATGCTTAAAGTGTGTGTGTGTGTGTGTGTGTGTGTAGGTATGTGTGTTTAACATCTATGAAAGAAGTTTTGACAAAGTCTGAATGAATCCCTTTTTTCCTCAGTTTTCTGAGAAGTCAAAGGTTGTCCTAATGCAACTTTTTCCCCTGCTAGTTGTAAAGGGAACATCCAAATGCTGAACTCCTGTATTTGGGTTTTTGTACAACATTTGTGTCTGATAATAAAAACCAAGATTTATATTGTTGACTAGAGAAATTAAAACACTGCCCTCATACATCAAATGGACAAAGGGATATTTGCTATTAAATTAAGACTGTTGGTTACAATTTCTAGCTCTTCCACAAAAAGATACAGATAGAGAATAATTTAGATTTTTTAAAAAGCTCCCGATGAAAGAATTATATGAATTTGATCAATTCACAAAGAATTGCCCATCAATCTAAGTAAGAAACTCAAATGGCTTATTTTTTATGATTTTTCTTCTTAAAGAAAAGAAAGTTCCCTCTTGCTCCCCAGATTTCCTTTGGAGAGTCTAGATTTTCCATTAACTTTGTTTTAACTGAAAACAAAACAAACAAACAAAACCAACCTCTTTCTGTTAGGACGTATGAAGAGTACCTATTAACACAGATAACATGAAATGGCTGTTTGCAGTTGAAATGTGTTTTTTTTTTGCCCAGAAATATTTGCAGTTCATGAGTATAATTTAAAATAGAGAAACCTAGGGGCGCCTGGGTGGCTCAGTTAAGTGTCTGCCTTCGGCTCAGGTCATGATCCCGGGGTCCTGGGATCGAGCCCCGCATCGGGCTCCCTGCTCCATGGGAAGCCTGCTTCTCCCTCTCCCATTCCCCCTGCTTGTGTTCCCTCTCTCGCTGTGTCTCTCTCTGTCAAATAAATAAATAAAATCTTAAAAAATAGAGAAACCTTTTAGAGTAAGTTTAAAAAGACATCCATTCCCCCAGAATTCTGCTTTATTTTTCAGGGCGTCAGAAATCCAACTGAAAAAAAACTGTTGTTTTCTCTATGGATGTGCTAAGTCAGTTTACAAAAGTACCCCCTCCCCCCAAAAAAGAATCAATTTATATTGGGTAACATTCTGGCTTCCTTATCAAAAATGTAAATTTCTGTGGGCCTTGGATGGTATACTGTTATACCAAGCCCACTGCTTATAGTATAAACATGTTTAAGAATGCTATTTTCTTTTTCTGGGAAGATGAGTAATGTAAGTCTTCACATATGAGAATGTATGGCCATTCTGAATTGCTAGAGTTAACTCATTGTTTGAAATAGTTGTCTTTGATTTTGTGCCAATTTTAATTGCCTATTTAACCAGAAATGCACTTCAAGCTATTCTTAGCCCTACAAATTGGATTTAGAATTCAGTAAATTTACTTTTCACCAATACAAATATCAAGACTGTTATATTTGCAGCAAGTAGAAGGTGTAATCTCTATTTTTAGCCTCACTGGTCATCAAAATGATGCATGGCACTAGTTTAAGGAGCAACTAGGCAAGGGGTGCCTGGGTGGCACAGTCCATTAAGCTGCAGTCTCGATTTCAGCTCAGGTCATGATCTCAGGGTCGTGAGATCAAGCCCCATGTTAAGCCCTGAGTAAGGCTCCACACCCAGTCCTTAGAATTCTCTCTCCCCCGCTCTCCCTTTGTGCACCCCCCCCCCCCCCCCCCGCCAAAGGCAACTAGTCAAGGAAATAGTCTATGAAAA
>NC_138379.1:26142769-26165001 GCF_054177405.1 Leptonychotes weddellii
GTCTATATTTTTATCAGTCTATGTAGATTGATAATCATACATTTATGCATTTAACAACAGAGCTCCAAAATACATGAAGTAAAAATTGACAGAATTGAAGGGAGAAATGATAATTACACACACACACACACACACACACACACACAATTAACGGGAGCTCATGAGAGTATAATAATAAAACTTGGGGACTTTAGTGCTTCCCTTTCAATAATAGATGGAAGAACAACTGAAGATAAGCAGGGAATCAGAAAAATTGAACAACACTGTGAAGACACTTGTCACATAGCTTCAGTAATCAAGGTTGTCTGGTACTGGCATAAGATCAGTGGAATAGAATTGATAGTCCACAAATAGAACATCACATTTAGTCAGTTGATTTTTCACAGTGATGCCAAGATTAAATGGAAAAAGACTAGTCTTGTTAACAAATGGTACTGGGACAACTGAATATCCACATACAAAAAATGAAGTTGGACCCCTTCCTTATACCATACAAAAAATTTACTAAAATTATAGACTTATATGCAACAGCAAAAGCTATAAAACTCTTAGAAGAGGAAATTATAGGTAAATCTTCACGATCTTGGGTTAGGCAAAGCCTTCTTAGATATGATGACAAAAGTATGAGAAAAGAACATACACAAGTTGTACTTCATCAAAATTGAAAACTTTTGTTTCAAAGGATGTCATCAAATAATTGAAACAACACACAGGATGGAATGAAATATTTACAAATCATATGCCTGACAATGGGTGTGTGTCTAAAATATATAAAGATATCTCATGCCTCAATAGTAAAAAGACAATCCAATTAAAAATGAACAAAGTATATGAATAAACATTTGTTCAAAGAAGATATACAAGTGGCCAAAAAGCACATGAAAAGATGCTCATCATCACTAATCATCAGGGAAATTCTAATGAAAAGCACAATGAAATATCACTTCACCCTCATTGGGGTGACTGTAATAAAAAAGTACCATAAAAAAATACCGGTGAGGATGTGAAGAAATTGGAACACTTACACAATGCTGGTCAGAATGTAAGGTGGTAGCCGCTTTGGAAACCAGTCTAATGGTTCTTCAAACATTTAAATATGAAGTTACAATATGACACAGCAATTTCATATAAACAGTAGAGGTATGAAAACATTGTTCATAATAGCTAACATTGGAAACAACTTATTCATCCATCAGTTGGTGAATGGATGAGCAAACTCTGGTATATACACATAGTGGAATATTACTAAACAGTAAGAATGAACGCTACAACATGGATGAACCTTGAAAACAGTATGCTAAATGTAAGAAGTCAGCCACAAAAGACCACATATCATATAATTTCATTCATACGAAATGTTTAAAATAGGCAAATTGTATAGAGACAAAAAATAGATCGGTTTCTCCTTCCACCTGAAAGGATTGGAAGGAATGGGAATGACCCCTAATGTGTATAGGATTTCTTTTTTGAGATCATGAAAATGTAAAATTGATTATGGTGGCACGACCATAATATTCTAAAGAATATTCTAAAATCCATTGAATACTTTAAGTGGGTAAATTGTGAATTATATTTCAACAAAGCATATCTATCTATATACCTAATATCAGCTTTAAGATTGAATGTACTTCCACAATCACAGATTTCCATAGAATAAAAAGAATTGTATCTTATAAAAGTATTTCATCCATTGAGCCTAATTTCCACTAAACTACTTTTATTTTTGTACTTGTTTTAATTCTGATTCCAGTATTCTGCACAGCAAAAAACCCCAAAAATTTGATTTATTCTTCAAAGATGAATGTGATCAGGTAAAGTTCCCTAGCAGAACACATTAATTGCCAATCTTTTAATAGCACATCAAGAAAAGGATTTTTAAATAATTTAGTTGCTAATTAAATTGTTTAATTTGTATACAATGCACATCCTATAATTGTTAATGATAGTAAGACTATGTTGCTGTAAACTTCATTTTTGAGATGTGACCTATCGCTTTTATGGAGCACACTTGCTCATTCCCTCCCTCCCTCCCTCTTTCTGTCCCTCTGTCTGTCTGTCTCTCTCACACACACACCTCACCACATTTCTTTATTAGGAATGTTACGGGGCGCCTGGGCGGCTCATTCAGTTAAGGATCTGACTCTTGATTTTGGCTCAGGTCATGATCTCAGGGTTGTGAGATAAAGCCCAACATAAGGCTCCATGCTCAGCTGAGAGTCTGCAGGAAATGCTTTCTCCCTCTCCGGTTACCCCTCCCCCACTGTGCATGCACGCATGTATGTGTGTGCGTGCGCGCTTTTTCTCTCTGAAAAGTACACAAATCTTAAAAATAAAATGAAAAAGAAATGTTAGGATCTGATGTTAAGATGTATGCTACCAGTAGAATCAATTATCCGGTTTCTCAAACCTCCACTAAGAAATGTTAGCTGGCTATCCAAGTAAGGGAAGTGCAACATTTCAGTTTCATCCAGTTAGATGAATTTAAATTTGGAAATACATTTGGAGAACAGATAAAATTGCATTACAATAATTAATTCTGTAGAATGACTGAACAATAACCATGTACAATATGTATATCAAAACTTCAGTCCAAATAGTGAGCATATAATGTTTAAGCTATATTAAGAAAACCATCAAGATTTGAAATAGCAGCAACCTCATTTTTTTAGAATGATTAGAGATTACAGATCTCCATAATTCCCAATAACTGTCTCCTAAGGAGTGATGCATTTGCAGCCATAAATGCATGGAAGATACAGAGCCAATGGAAGTGAGCAAAAACATCAATATCAAAGGGATGTGTTATTTCTATCAGTGGAAAGAAAGAAAAATTGTACTTGTTGATAATGCTGTAATGGTTCAGGAATTTCCTGTAGATTTGCTTTTCCTTTAGCTTCATATGTTCTTTGAAAACTGCCAGACTATATAAAATTTCTGTAAATAATTGCAGACAATTTAGGAACAATATGTAAATAATAGAAACTCTGCTAGCATGGTCCTTGAAAACAAGCTATATCTTTTTTTTTTTTTTAAAGATTTTATTTATTTATTTATTTGACAGAGAGAGAGAGACACAGCGAGAGAGGGAACACGAGCAGGGGGAGTGGGAGAGGGAGAAGCAGGCACCCCGGTGAGCAGGGAGCCCGATGCGGGGCTCGATCCCAGGATCCTGGGATCACGATCTGAGCCGAAGGCAGACGCTTAACGACTGAGCCACCCAGGCGCCCCACAAGCTATATCTTTTATATACAGCGAACAACTCAGGCAAAATAAACGGAAATTGAAATTCAGATAAAAATTTTCTTCAAAAAATGAGTTCACAAAACTTGTTTTTGTTTGTGTCCTATTCTTGTAATACTATTGAGGCCATGCAAAGAGGCTAGCAAATTTTGATTTACATGGACCCTGGGCAATTCCTTAGTTAATTTAGACAATATTTACAACTACCACTTAGAAAGAATACTGTCAACCAAAGTCAATATAAGGAATTAATTTTGCGTTTATGATACACCGTAAGATCATCACTAAAAACAAAGTGCTGTGTGATTTTAAAGTCCTTGGCCTAGTTCACTTTAAGTCAGATACCTACTTTTAAACATAGCTTTAATATTGTTTGCTTTTCTTTCTTCTTTCCTGCTCCTCTTTGAATATAGGGAAATACATGGCAGTATATCCTGGTTAGTCTTGCTAATGTAGAGTAGATAGTATTTAAATTTAGTCTGCAAGATGATTTCACATTGGTAGCATAAGTGGTCCATTTTTCATGTTTGCATTTTTGACACTGAAGATTGAAGACATTGAGAATTGGGTTAGTCAATAGAAAATGTAGTACTCAAGGCAATAAAACTAAAATGGGGGAATTTGGTATCAATTATTTTGCAGAGCATGTAGAATCATGGCAAAAGACTTACCTTGATTACTGCATCCATCATGACTGTTTCTGAATAGAGCTTTAGATATATCAGGGATAATTTTAATGGAAAATAAGAACTTTCAGAATGGTGAAATCAATAGAACCTATCTGTGCCACAATGTGCAAAGAACTTACAACCGTGTGGTATATTTTCTCTTAATTTAAACCTATGAAATTACACATTCTATTATTTAGTTAACAGCATTTATTCCCTTTCCAGCTTCTTTACAAAGCACAGTAACTCATATAATCAAGTGTTCTATGAACTGTTATGTGTTAAAAATGAAATGCAATTATAGGGTAATTTCAGTGTCATCCTTTAAGCCTAGCAGATTTCTATAATGAAGCTCATCAATTGCTCTTTCCTGCTATAAAATTTGAGATTCTCAAACAGAATCTTTCAATTTTGTGTAGCAAGCTCCTTTCAGCTGTTTTAATTTTAACTATTTGGTCCATAGTGTATGGAGTTCATTAAAAATAATTTGTCATGTGTGTGTGAACCATTAAAGAATGAGACCAAAGAAAACTTGTTTGAAGTTTCAGAAGTAAAATGCACTTACAAACTAAACAGAACATAATTTGTTAAAATTCGAAAAGGAGTATATGTTCTATTCTTAAATATTTTCTATAATATACATATTACCTCTATTTGGTTTTCAGAGAAAGAGAAATGTATTTATTGAGTGCCTACTATATGCCAGTAAGTATTTCATAAAACACGCTGGTAAAACTTTTTTTTTTTAAAAATTAAAGTGGACTTGGCATACAATGTTACATTAGTTTTAGGTGTACAGTATAGTGATTCAACAAAACTATATGTCATGCTATGCTCACCACAACTGTGCTACCATCTATCATCATACAATGCTAATAAAATACTATTGACTGTATTCCCATGATGTATCTTTTATATTTGTGACTTATTCATTCCATAACTGAAAGCCTACAACTCCCATTCTCCTTTATGCATTCTGCCCCTCTCCCACCCCCTCCCCTCTGGCAACCATCAGTTTTCCTTTGAATTTATGGGTCCACTTCTGTGTTTGTTTTGTTTTTTTTTATATTCCACATGTAAATGAAATCATATGGTATTTGTGTTTTTCTGTCTGACTTATTTCACTTAGCACAATACCCTTTGTATGAGTCCATATTGTCACAAATAGCAAGGTTTCATGTTGTATTTCATTGTGGGTTTGTGTGAGAGAGAGTGTGTGTGTGTGTGTGTGTGTGTGTGTGTGTGTGTATATACCACATGTTCTTTAACCATTCATCTATCAGTGAACACTTGGGTTGCTTCCGTATCTTGGGCATTGTAAATAATGCTACAATAAATATAAGAGTGCATTTATCTTTTTGAATTAGTGTTTTTGGTTTTTGTTTTTTGTGGGGTGAATATCCAGGAGTGGAATTGCTGGATCTTATGATATTTCTATTTTTAATTTTTTGAGGAAACTAAATACTGTTTTCCACAATGGCTATATCAATTTACATTCCCACCAACAGTGCATTTTACTGCTTTTTCTCCACATCCTTGCCAGCACTTGTTATTTCTTGTGTTTTTGATTCTAACCATTTTGACGGGTGTAAGATGATATCTCATTGTGGTTTTGATTTGCATTTCCCTGATGATTAGTGGTGAGCATCTTTTCATATGTTTGTTGGCCATCTGTATGTCTTCTTTGGAAAAATGTTTATTTAGGTCCTCTGCCCATTTTTAATTGGATTTTCTTCTTCTTTGGTGTTGAGTTGTTGAAGTTATATATTTTGGATATTAATCCCTTATCAGATATATCATTTGCAAATATCTTTTCCCATTCAGTAGATTATCTTTTTGTTCTGTTAATGGTTTCCTTTTCTATACAAAGGCTTTTTATTTTGGTGTAATCCCAATAATTTCATTTTACCTTTGTTTTCCTTGCCTGAGGAGCCATCTAGAAAAATGTTTCTATGGCTGATGTCGAAGAAATTACTGTCTATGTTTTCTTTTTTTTTTATTATGTTATGTCAGTCACCATACAGTACTTCATTAGTTTTTGAGGTAATGTTCCATGATTCATTATTTGCGTATAACACCCAGTGCTCATTGCAATATGTGCTATGTTTTCTTCTAGTTTTATTTAGGTTTCAGGTCTCACATTTAGGTCTTTATTTTTTTGTGTATGGTCTTAGAAAGTGATCTAGTCTCATTGTGTTGCATATAGCTGTCCAGTTGTCCCAGCACCATTTGTTGAAGAGACTAGTGCATATTCTTGCCTCCCAGATTAATTAATTAATTGATTAATCATATAAACATGAGTTTATTTCTGGGCTCTTTATTCTGTTCTATTGATCTATGTCTATTTTTGTGCCACTACCGTACTGTTTTGATTATTACAACATTTGTAGTATGTCTTGAAATCTGGAATTATGGTACATCTAGCTTTTTTCTCCATTCTCAAGATTGCTTTGGCTATTTGAAGTCTTTTGTTGTTCCATATAAATTTTAGGATTGTTATAGTTCTGTGAAAAATGCTGTTGGTGTTTTGACAGGGATTGCATTAAATCTGTAGATTGCTTTGAATAGTATGGGTATTTTAACAATATTTAATATTAAAGCAGAAGTGAATGGAGACTTTAAAAACAATAGAACAGATCAATGAATCAGGAACTGGTTCTTTGAAAAGCTAAACAAAATTGATACAGTATTAGCCAGACTCACCAAGAAAAAGAGAGGACTCAAGTAAAATCAGAAATGAAAGAACAGAAGTAACAACTGACACCACAGAAATATAAAAGATTCTAAGACAATATTATGAAAAACTATATGCCAACAAATTGGACAACCTAGAAGAAAGAAATAATTTCTAGAAACCTAGAACCAAACTCCTCCATTTTTCTCCTCTAATCCGAGGCAGGAGTAGCTGTTGTTATAGTTATTATCTTTGTGTTTTTGCGTATTAAGTTTTCTAACACCTGTGTAATCAATCCTCTATGTTAATTTTTTTAATGGCTGGTATGGTTTCTCTTTTTATAACTAGACTCTAATCCAATACAAACCAATATGTAACACAAACCTATCACACTTAGTGTAAAATAACCACAGTCCTTTTCATTGTTTTTGAAATTAGTCTTCAATTTCCATTCATTTGCCATTCATCAATAGACAAGTCACATAAAGGACATATTACATTCTATACCAACTGATTTACAGCTGTTGGAATATTTTGGGTCTTAAGGCAACTATGTTGAAACAATGGGTAGAAATTTAAACTGAGCTTTTACCTTTTTTTCCTTTTGCATATTTTGGCATATAAAGTATCTTAACATAGTATAGAGCTCACATTTTCCTAGCAATACACTTGGTATTTTTGAACAGCTCTCAAGAGTTGAAATGCTATATGGTTTTACATTTAAATGTAGACTTTTTGTGGGGGAAGGCATCTCTCCCTGCTGTGGAACTGAGCAACTGTTTCATTTCTTTGAAGATGATTAAAAATCTACACTCGCCTTTAATATACTCCCTTGAATCCTGACAATGAAAGAATCATCCCTACTGAAAAAATTAATCTCTCTGGGAGATACATAAGTGCTGTTTCGGGCCTTTATGAAAAGAGCATTAAACAAAATTTCACAGTCTAGGAGGAAAATAGCTAGACCTGAACAACAGAAAAATTATAGTAGGTTTCCAAGTTAATTATAGACAAGACCTTATTTAAAACTTTATCTTAGTAATCAAACCTGTTTATAGCATCCTTGTATTACTCAGGATGATCCTCTATTTTAATCATAAAAATTGATCAAGTCTGAAAGAATTAATCCAATAACCTGTATTTTTCTCTTTGACACTAAATTCACCATTTGTTTTTGCTTTCAATGAATTAACCTAATTAAATAAATATATTATCATGGATTCAACACACACACAAATCCTAGATTTTACTAGAGTTTTCATTTCACACATTCTGTACCATTTGGGGGAGGAATTATGATTCTGTTTTAAATATATCTCTGTGGTCTTAATCATCTTAACTACATGAAAGACTCTCATTTTTACAGCCCTTATCCCTTGTCCACAAAGATTAGATCCTCTATACTCCTAAGCATTAAAAACAACTTGGCAGTAAAGATACAGTCCAAGCACAGTGGTTATATCAGGTACCATTGATTGCCTCTCCAGCAACCATTTGCCCTGCTTTTCATGCTAAGAAAACCTGATTTTTAGATACTTCGGGCAAAAAAGTTCTTTAATAAAAAAGTTACTTGAGGTGAAACTTATAAGAATGTGAGTCCTAGAGATGTGACAGTAGTTTTGTGAGCATGATGAGGACAAACCTGAGGGAAGAAATCAACATGCTGAGGCTTGTTGTGGATGGCAGACTAGTAAGATGGAGACAATCTGGATGATATTGCAGAGCCATGTCACCAATCCTGGAATTATCTCTCCCTCCAGAGCTCTTAAAATACGGGATAATAAATGTGTAATATTTAAGGTGCTTTTCATTGGGTATCCTGGGTTCTACCCAACTTTTATAGATGCTGTAATTTATGATTTGGCATCAATTGATTATAGGGCCAAACTAACAGTTAAAGATGTTTGTATCTCCCCTGTGGTCCATAAATAAAAGTCATTATAAATTCCCCAACCACAAACCCCCAAATTTGTGTTTCACTTCCTGCCATGAAGGGAATGTGCCTACCTGACAACTTTCCACCACTATAGTAATAAAAGCTCTGGACCATGCTTTCCCCTCAGTCCTTCTGCCTTCTGACCAAACCTCTCGATTCCCATGTGGCCCTGCATGATGTGTAATTCTTCCTCCTCTTAACCTGTGAGTAATTAACTCTTTTGAGACAGTTGGTACAGTGAACAGGGTGACTTGGTGTTTGATGGAGGGGCTTGCCTCTAGCTTGCTCTTGCCTTATTAACTGGATTCACCAGTGAATGCTCCCTGGGAAGTATGGCTGGTGCTTGTGCTATAGTTGTCCCAGCTTTATGCTGTGTGTGCCATATATTGTCACGGTGTTCCAATCTAAATCATAAGAGGACTTCTAAGGCACTTGCTTGTATAGTATACCTCATTTAATCTAATTTAGTTTTAGGAAAGGATTGGCCATATTCTGGGTTATATAACTGGATCCAGCAGGTCTTGTTTCATGCTTTATGCCATGCTCAGAAAGGGGCAATTAGGTTGACTGGTTAACATGCAAGGCAAAGGATCCCTGAGGGAATGAGTAGAAGCTTATTCTGGAAGGATTATGTTGGAGGTTGAGTCTGAGCCACCAGCCCAACAACACTGAATTCAGTGGAAGAGTCAATTGGTCAGATTGGGTTCCTTTCTCCCCATATTTTTATACTGGCTTACACTTTTAGAGAACATCTCTGGAAAAAAAAAATCTGGGCACAGTATCACCTGGAAAGCTAAGGGGACCCACTGGCAACACAATATGGGGAGCCCTTCTCATGGGAGCCTTGGCCCCAAAGAGGCTTAAATGTGGCTATGAAGGCAAATCTCTTTGTCGTTGCTTGTCCTGCTACTGATAGAGTTTGTCTCTTGACCTGGTAGGATATGAGGGATTCCATCCTTGGAGACAGGTGGCTCATACTTAATGAAAAAAGAAAAGAGAAAGGAACATTTTGTTCTCACTTCCCCTAAGAAAACAGGGGGTTTTTCAGCTCCTCTGAGATTATAGATATGCTAGATATGCTTAGGCACTCTTAAGTGCTGTTCTTACTAATATGCAAAGAATTGCCTCCTTAAAACCAAAATGTTACAAAACAAAGAATTTAAAAGATAAAGCTGAGGGGTACCTGGGTGGCACAGTCGGTTAAGTGTCCGACTCTTGGTTTCGGCTTAGGTAGAGGTCTCAGGGTCATGAGATGAGCCCTGTGCTGGGCTCCACACTCAGCACAGAGTCTGCTTGAGATTCCCTCTCCCTCTCCCTCTGCCCCTCCTTGCTTTCTTAGGAAAATAAATAAATAAATAAAGCTGAGGCCACTGGTGCTCTCCTGGATGTTGATCCCAGCCCCTCTGAGGTTGATTGGAACACTTTAGGAAGTGAGATTTCCACAGCAGAGTTCACTTGGGACCACCAGTTTTCTAGTTTTTTTTAGTCAAAGAAAGAAAAAATGAGCACATTTGTCTGGTAGTCATAAATTATGACTGGTGTAAAGATTAAATAATATCGCATACATAAAATACTTAGTACACAGCCTTGAAGGTAGTAAAATGAATAACTATTATCCAATTTTATTGCAACTCAGAATACACATAGTATTGTTAATTTCTGAGTTCATAATATTAGCCTTTGGTCCACATTTTCTGTACAAGGTGGCTCATTTTAGCCTAGATACTCAGTTTTCTTAGATTCAGTCTTTTATAGCTGTTTTTTGGTCATTCATATGATAATCCTGACATTCACAGTTAATAGCTAAGATTTTAATCTCACAGTGACATTTATGACACTCATTATGGAAAATGAAAAGTCCTAAAGCCTGCAAAATTTTTGACTTTGTTTATGGATCAGAGAGGTGTATGTATGTTGATATCCCTAAACCATTACTATATTATGCCTAGAATTATTGACCAACAGAAATGTGAAATATGGAAATACACCCAAGACATGGTAAGTGAAGAGAGCAGGTTGTGTAACCATATGTAGAGTACCTGTTATTTTAAAAACTGTGTGTTTATGCATGCATGAAGGGTTGCTAAAATGGTCTTAATTTGGAGTTTTAGCTGAGTTCTCAGAAATGAGAAGAATAGATGTTAAACTGTTAAATACCTCCAAATGTACATTGAAGTGCTTGACCTTCAATGCAGGACATGCAATGGGGGCCAAAAAAAAATCCTCTCAGAGTTAGTTTATTACCCACAGTAATTTCAGACCACATAATAGACTCTTAGGAAACTATTTTTCGACGAGATCGGGTGCGTTCAGGGTGGTATGTCCATAGACAGAATGTGACTATTTTTCGAGAGATTTATAAGTACACTGAGATTCCTGCATCCTATTCAGAGGGAGCAGAGGATAGGCCTTCCTAACCTTGAAATCAGGTGAAGGGACCTTAAAACACTGATTTAGAGGACTTGGCCTGTGTCCTCTGGAATTTCTTTCTTTCTTTCTTTTCTAGTTTTTTTTTTTTTTTTTTTTTTGATGTAAGTCCTGGCATGTGACTTCTGCCTGACCTGGTCTGTAACAGCAGAAAAAGAGGTAGCCTTACATTTCCAGAATTCAGGTGAAAATGAATAGGGTGCATCTATGGAACGCAAAAGGAGGCAGGAGGGGGGCCTATCCAAAGGCACACCACCCAACAGGACCACCTGGAGTGCAAGAGGGGCCCATAGAATGGTGGACAATATGAAGATTGGAGTAACAAGATAAGGTGTCTCCCACATGAAGAGAGCTGTAGTTAGAAATCTCCAGGAAGATGACCTCTGAATACTCCCAAAATGACTAGATATGAAACAAGTTTCCAGTTGACTAACTCTGAGGGCCCCAAGACATGATAACCTTATCAGTCAAACTAGGGCTTTCTTGACCCTCACTACTTCCTTCCCTACCTACTCCTCTTCTGGAGGAATCAGGAGTCCTGGTAGATAAGAGGGAGGAAGGGAAGCACAAAATGGGCAAATAATAAATAAACCACTCTACCGTCCACCCCAACCCATTGCATGTTTCTTCATCCAAGGCAGGTCCAAGCAGGGAGAGAGAAGAAGCTTTAATGTATGAGAGACAGCACTGATCTTGGTTGAGTTTTATAACATCATGTTAAAGGATGTTTTAGAAAGATAAAATCACCACTCTCAAACAAATGTAAAACGAACCTAAGATTGTATTTAATTTATAAATTAGGAAAATAGTAATATAACTAGGAGCAAATTTTATTTTTTTTAAAAGATTTTATTTATTTATTTGACAGGCGACACAAGCGAGAGAGGAAACACAAGCAGGGGGAGTGGGAGAGGGAGAAGCAGGCTTCCCACGGAGCAGGGAGCCCGATGCAGGGCTCGATCCCAGGACCCTGGGACCATGACCTGAGCCGAAGGCAGATGCCCTACGACTGAGCCACCCAGACGCCCCTAGGAGCAAATTTTAAAATTACATGTAACGAAGGCTACAGTGTAAAGCATCAATCTTTGTAAAGTGTTTGTGCACACATAGGATTGGATAAATGCTAAGCATAGTGATTATAGTAAAAATTCAGAGGAAGAAAATACTTGCAGGCAGATAAATCTGGTCAGACTCCTTGGAGAATAGGTACATATTAGGAATAAAGAATAAGCTTAAGATAAGCAGAGGGAAGATAGGGAGTAGTTCTTAGCAGAAACAGTTAAAATGGAGACTCGAAGATCACATTTCCTGAGACCAAAGAATCCTTTAACTGATTTAGGCCACAGATTTTAGGAGTAATCAGAGATAATATTTAAAATGATACCACTTTGCTCAGCATTTCATTCCTAGTCCCTGACTAGAGTGTCTAACATTTTGTATGTGATTAATAAATATTTTTGAATGAAGAATGTTTACATTATTCTGAAGTGAAAAAAGCCATGAATCTTTGGATCAGCAATATAAGCAGAATAATATTTTAGAAATATTATTAGAGTAGTGGTAGAGGCATTGGAATAAGAAAGTTCAGGTATGAAATAACTGAGAGCCTGACATTGGAACTGTAAAGGAAGAATTAGGTATGTGCTCTGTTACAAAGATATTTGTGCGCAGGGCTTGTACACATGGAGAGGGCCAAGGAAATGGAGAAAGAAAAAAATAGTAAGGGGTAACTCCATATTGTAGATTATATCAAGTAACCTGTGTTGAGAGCCATGTTCCCATTACTTTCCCAGTGTTTGGATATGGGACTTTTGTTGTTGTTGTGGACCTACAAATAAAATATATAGGATCATCCCAAGGCAAAATTTGAAAGTTTTTGTAGTTTTGTCTCCTTTATGTACACTATTGCCATTTTTGTTTTGACCCCCTCCTTTGAACAGAGCAGGATCATCTTCTCTTTTCTGAATTTCTCTCTGTAAACTGGTAAAGACTGTATCTTAGTTGAGGTTTCTCCAGAATGCAGAGCGAACAACAAAGGCTTTTGTAGTGATTATTTGTTTTAGGGAGGGACTTAAGGAATAGGGGAAGGGGAAGAGTGAAATAGTGAAATAGGCTCAAATACCCATTTAAGAATGTGTTACCACCTGGTATGTGCTGTGAACAACAGGGGCTTGATCTTGCTGGGGACTTTTTCAGTTGTGTAGAGTGAACCTCAGAATTGCCTGCCCAAGGGACAGAGGAAGAAAGTATACAGAGTTTCCTTTTTCCCACTGGTCAATAGTTGCCATAGTGTAGTAACTCTTCACCGAGGTGTGCACATTAGAATAGCTGAGAGGGATCATGCAGGTAGTGGAAGTGGTTGGTTTAAAGAAGTTACAGGACGGGGGCATCCTGGTGGCTCAGTCAGTTAAGCATCCAATTCTCGGTTTCAGCTCAGGTCATGATCTCAGGGTTGTGAGTTAGAGCCCTATGTTGGGCTCCGCTCTCAGTGCGGAGTCTGCTTGGGATTCTCTCCCTACCCCTTTGCCCCTCTCCTGACACTCTTTCTCTCTCTCAAATAAAGAAAGAAAATCTGAAAAGAGTAAAGAAGTTACAGGACAGAAAGCAGGAATTCTACAACACAATTGAGGTAGCATGCTGTCAGATTATACGTACCCATAGCTGAATGCCCTGGGTGCCATAGCAAGGCTAGAGTATAAAGGTGGGCTGAAAGAATGTGAACTGGGCAAAAGAGGTGTCTGATACAGTTTACACTTTGATTCAACAGATTATTCTAACTACGTCTAATTCATCATACAACCTTCAAAGTGGTGGCTGGTTACAATATCTAGAAAATACTTATACAAGAATAAGATAACCTGTTCTGTGGTTAAAGCAGACGCTTTGTCCTTATCCATCCCAGTACTTGCTCAGTGGGTCCATGAACAGAGAATCCATGTAACAAGAGTGGAGGCAATCATGAGTCAACCATTATGGGGTCCCTTTTGTCAAAGCTGACCTAGCTACAGCTCCTCCTAGTGATATAATCAGCCTGCCAGTATCAGAGATCATTGCTAACTGATAGGTCACTGTTCTTCAGGGAGACTAAACAGTCCCCTAGTGGCAGGTTGATTACATCAGATCCTTTTCACTTTGGAGGGAGCAAAAATTGATTGCTACGGGAATTATACTCTGAATCTGGTTCCTCCTTCCCTGCCCACAGATACGCCATCATGACCATCATATGTGGGCTTTTAAAATGCCATATTATTTGGCAAGTCTTTGGTAATAACACAAACTATAGTTGATTCTGTTTACTCTGTGGGAATTGCTTCTAATTTATTATTTTGTCAGGTGGATGGGGTGCAATTTGCGGGGCTTCTACAAGGCACTTCCTACTGCAGTATTTCATATTTAATTTCAGGTAACTGATCTGAGAATTTTGCCAATTGCTAACATTTATTCCAACTATGTACTCAGGGACCCACAAGGTGGGTCCATGGACCGTTTGGATAATGTGAAGTAGATTTGAGTCAGGATTCAGGTTATCAATTGGCATCCATAAGCACCTGATATAACCAAAATCCGTGATTATATTTTTGGCCTCACATATCAGTAACAACTCAGACCCTGCAAAGGTCTGTGTATTCATTAGCCTGGAATGGTCTATGTATTGTCCCTTCCCAGAATATAGTTACTCTGATAAATATTTGCAAGTCCCTTTTGGGAAGAAATGGGGATTGTTTATTGTATATATTTTATTTGGCTCTAGACTCTCTCCTCCAGGCAACATGGTGTCTTCTTCAGCCAATGGGCTGTTGGACCAGAATTGATTCATATAGGTTGTATGTGAAAGATCATGATTTTTCATGGTAGCAGCTGACCTCAGGCTTCTACTTGTCAGCTCTTGATTTTGTCTGATTATAAAAGTATACTCTAGGGGCGCCTGGGTGGCTCAGTCGGTAAGTGTCTGCCTTCGGCTCGGGTCATGATCCCAGGGTGCTGGGATCGAGCCCCACATCGGGCTCCCTGCTCGGCGGGAGGCCTGCATCTCTCTCTCCCACTCCCCCTGCTTGTGTTACCTCTCTAGCTGTGTCTCTCTCTGTCAAATAAATAAATAAAATCTTTAAAAAAAAAAAACAAAAGGAATCTATTAAAAAAAAAAAAAAAGGTATACTCCAGTCAACTCTCTTTTTCATTCTAGGAATACCATGATTTATCCCTGCTACCATAACCCCTCTGTTTATGAACTTACTAGATTTGAGTTAACAGTCACTTTCATGAATTACTTTCCACTTCTGTACAACTCTGATGTTTATTAAGGCAATTAAAATTTTTGGAGCATGGACTGTGTTAGCCACTTTTGTAGGTGCTGGGGGTGCAGACAGAAACCAAAGAATGAAGTCCCATCCTCATAGACCTTACATTCTAGTGGGCATTCGTGTTGCCCAACAATTTCCTCATATGCCTACAATGTGTTAGTGTGACTGTAATTTGGTTATAAAAATAAACATTTTAAATGCATTTGAAATATCAGAGTGGCTGTGGATTCACACTAATTTAAAAATAGTAAAGAATTCTGTAAATTGAAAATTGTATTTAGCTATCTATTTCAGATTTTTCATTTCTTTTAGACATTGGAACCATAAGTTTATGGTACTTGATACGTACAGAAAAGAAAAATCTATAGTATTTTGTGTTAAATGTATTATGTTGTTAAAAGGCAAAAAGATATTTTTAAATTGGAGTACTGGAAATTGAAATGCAGTAGCAGAATGTTGAAAAATCTACAAACCATAATTTCAGAGTATTGCTTGAAAGAACATGCTTGTTTGACCTACAAAATTTATGTTGGGGCATTTACATATATAATATGTAAAAGGAGATTAATGTGTCATGCACATAGTAAATGTCCATTCAGTGTTGTAAAAAATAAGTCAAATATGTGTTACCTCAGAACAATGATGCTTAACCAGGAGAATGGACAGAATTAACTAAGAAACTTAAAAAAAAAAAAAGTAAACAGAATCTGGATTCCAACTCAGTAGATTTGAATCAGGATTCAGGTTATCAATTGGCATCCATAAGCACCTGATATAACCAAACTCAGGAGGCTCTGATTTTCTGTAGATCTAAGGTAGAATATGCACATTTGTATTTAATAGCTCCATGGATAATAAAGCTAATATTTATAAACAGTGTGTGTTATTTACAGAAAGGCAGATTTGATTCTGTGCAAATGGAGAACTTTCTAACAACCATTATAACTGTCAAGGGTCAGCATAAATAGGATATCAATTTAAATAAAAAGACTTCTTGCTAATATTCAGATATATGCTTATATACATATTATTGGTCAAAGTAAACTGTGATAAATAATTCCTTTTATTTTCATCATGAGCCAAATATTTCCAACCCATGTGATATCATTTATATCAGTGTAAGTCTAAAATTTCCTCATATTTTCTTATAAATTACTTACTATCCATGCTCTGTAGCAAAAGGCAATATAATAGATTGAGTTCAAACTATTTTTAATTCTCATTTTTACCACTTGCTGTGCTTTCTTGTTAATTTTTATCATGTGTTAAAAATAATTGTGGTATCTATTCTTGGAGAGTCTCCTTTTCTCTTGTTTTCTGTTTCCATATGGAGGAGGCACCACTGGAAAACCACTGTGAGTCCCTCACCTGAGGAGTGCTGTTCTGCTCAGCACAAGTCTCCCCCTTAGGAGCAACATATTCATTTCTTTACCTGCAAGGTTGTTGACTGCCCACAGATCACAGCTGAGTCACACTGCAAAAAAGGCACACAACTGAAGAGAGCAGACTTTTTTTTTTAAGTTTTATTATGTTAATCACTGTACATTACATCATTAGTTTTTGATGTAGTGTTCCATGATTCATTGTTTGCGTATAACACCCAGTGCTCCATTCAGTACGTGCCCTCTTTAATACCCATCACCGGGCTAACCTATCCCCCCACCACCCTCCCCTCTAGAACCCTCAGTTTGTTTCTCAGAGTCCATAGTCTCTCATGGTTCGTCTCACCACCAATTTACCCCCCTTCATTTTTTTTTTTTTTATTATGTTCAGTTAGCCACCATCATTAGTTTTTGATGTAGTGTTCAGTGATTCATTAATTGCATATAACACCCAGTGCTCATCACAACACGTGCCCTCCTTAATACCCATCACCCGTTACCACCTCCCCCATCCCCTCCCCTCTGAAACCCACAGTTTGTTTCCCAGAGTCCATAGTCTCTCATGGTTTGTCTCCCTTTTTGATATTCCCCCCACCCTGCTTCAGTTTTCCCTTCCTTCCCCTATGGTCCTTCATACTATCCCTTATGTTTCACATATGAGTGAAACCGTATGATAATTGTCTTTCTCTGCTTGACTTATTTCACTTAGCATAATCTCCTCCAGTTCCATCCATGTAGATGCAAATGGTGGGAGAAGAGAGCAGACTTGCCCAAGTTGTGTCACCTCTCAGGGGCAGCTTGCAACCAATGACTAGTCAACTTAGAGTACAAAGGCCTGGGCCTCTTGCCTCAACACAAGATGGCTCTGCCAATCCATCCTGCTCCAGTGCTCCCTGGGGGATCTGCAGAGGCCTCTGTTGCAATTTATTGTGGTTCCACTTGTCTCTCTGCCCAGTCCTTCTTCCTTCAATCCCCCACAGGCACTGATCCCAGGAAACTCCCGATAAACCTCCTGCAGATAAATCTCTGTTTCAGAGTCTTTTTCCAGGGAACCAGACCTAAGAGAGGCAACTGCTCTGATTGGTGAATATTCAAGGAGGGAGACCTGCACATACCTCTTAGTTCTCTTGTGGATCTTGTCTCTTTGTGGATCTTTTTTTCAGGGGTGTGTGTGTGCTTGGGTCAGCTCACTGTCTTGTCACTGAAGGAGCCTAACCATTCAGGAGATAACCATGGTGTAATGATATCTGTGATAGAGGGGAGCTGCTTACTTCAGATTCAAAGTCATGTTCTTTGATCAGCTTCATATAATATGTAGTAATGATATTTGATCTCCATCTGTCTAATGGCATCATCTACCTTATAATTCTGAACTCAGGCATGATTAAGACATTTGTGTTACTTATTGGGCCATCTGAAACTCCACTGAATATCTCCAGCAAATACCTACCTCCTAGGGTTATGGTAATTAAATGAGATAAATTCCTTAGTATAGCACCTGGCATTTAATAAATGGTGATTAAATGTTAACTTTAATTATTTAAAATAACATGGCTTAATACCACATTTATTTCAAAATGCATTCAATTTATCCAAATCCAGATCATGCTGAAGAGTCTTTGGAAGTGTTGATACTGGTGTGAAAAATGAAGGCCAAAGGGAATTTATATATTAAATCTTGATTTTTGGTCAATAGACCTCAAACAAAACTCAAAATCCAGTTGCTTGCCTGTGATTTTCAAACTCTGCAGAAAAATAATCCCCCCCCCTTTTTTTTCTGTGTGCTTAGTAGCACCAAAAATGTTGAAAGCTCTCTGCATCATTGAATCTCATTTATTCATTCAGCTAACATTCACTGGTCACTTACTTTGTGCCAAGCTTTGGGTTAGTAAAGCTCACATGTATTATTTATATAATCCTCCTAGGAAGAGAACTCCTGTGCTACAGTTGCTTCCTAATAGCATCACTGAAATCCTTTTTGCCCTAATATAAGCAATGCCCATCTTGACAAATTTAAAGACAATTGTGTACAAAGGTAGAGTGATGAGTCACATCCATTTTCAGTGAGCAACCTCCTGCATGGAATTAAATAATAGGAATAATGCCAAGACTTAACTGTGAGGAGGGCTGTTTTTAAGATTTACCTGTGTGTAGAAATATGGGTCATTGCAAGAATATGAAATGATTTGGGCTTTGGAATCATTCAGACCTTAGATGAAATCAAACACTGTCTAACTATGTGAATGTTATTGGCCTTTTTGGTCCTTGAAAATTATTGCATAAATTAAATTTAAAAAAAAAGTAAAATATTTCGTAGAGTGAATTTCCTGGCAAAGAGCACTCAATGAAAGATGATGGTACTAATAGTGGTAATAATAGTAATAGTACTAATAATAGTTTTAAATACATCTGCAAAATAAAATCCAGTGCAGCAGATCCCATTTGAAAGCTGCTGCCTTTCTTTTCCTTGACAGGATCCTCATTTTGTACAGGTAGTAGGTGGTTCTAGATCTTAGGGAAGGTAGCCATTCCCATTCCACCAGTTCAAGAAGATTAAGTCATAATTGGTCTGAACAAGACACTAAGATCTCATTCCTTTGGACCTTTTTGCATAGGACTCTAGGCTATCTTGCACTGGATAAAGTTATGACAGAAGGAGGTTTCTTGAGAAGCTTTCGGGAAACATTTTTCACTCCTGATAAAAAGGAAGGTGCACGTGGATATCTCTTGACACTGTAGCCTCTGCCCCTCCCTCCTTCCTTACTCCTGGCTGTGTGATGTTCAGAATTAAGGAATTCATGGTATGGTTTTGAGGTGACAGGCATAAGGAAGAAAAGCCAACATGCTGAGGATATTAGGGCAAAATAAAAAAGCAGAGCCTCTTGAAGGTCTGCATATTAACTGTTGTCATAGGATGTTGCATTGACCATTGATAAATGGTCTTCTTTGTTATGGTGATGCCTGAAAAACAAAACAAAACAAAATGACTGAAGCACTTTTTACCAGCTTAGTCTTTGGCCTAGAAAGCAGCACAGCTTTGTTCTGAAATTTTCAAGAAGTACTCTGCTTTTAGAGGATCATGTGTGGCCTGTTAAATAACTTTGCTGTACAGAGCGCTCTGTGCAGGGCAGGTTCTGGTTTACACTGGGGATAGGAATGGAAGTGCTGGAGTTCCAAATATCATCTCTCTTCCCTGCTTTTGCTCTCTGGGTTAAACTCTACCGAGACTGGTCAAGAGGAGTGCTCTTGGATTGCTGAGCTGTCTTATAGGAGGTGGGTTAGGACAGAAAGATTGGTGGCCCACTAATGTTTACCTACTTGTCCTACTTGCCCTACCTAGCAGGGCTAGGTAGTGTTTATGCCACTACCAACCCAGCTACTAATGGGGGCTCTCCTTCAAAGAGCCCTTATTTTCTTTCATCTCCTGTCTGCCAGCTTAGAATCCTGGGACTACAGAGAACAGTGGACTAAGTTTCACACAGCAACTATGAGATAACAGTTTTGGGGAGTTTACAGAAATTCTCTACTTATCAAGACCGCAAGTCATACAATGACCATCAATTAATTGGAAAAGTTGTTGGAAGAGTTGATGTGGTTCACCACAATAAATTATGGCTCAGATGGGGATATCACTTAGCTAGTGGCAGGTCTGTCAAGCAAAATCACAGGAACAATTTATAAAAAACAAATGCTTTGGAAATAATGAGAAGATTTGATGAACAATGTATTTCACTTAGAAAATAGTTTACTTTTAGCTTGAAGTATATAGTTAAATGTTTGAATTGCATATTTATTTGTAGGTTTTACTATATTATCATGATTGATATTTATTTGAAATACCACTTTTGCTTGCAACTAAATGCTTCTAACTGATGAATTTTGATGGAAAAGAAGGAAGAATTAGTTCATCCCAGCGGTTGGTATAAAGAGTTGACTTTTCAGTGAAATTTTTGATTCTGGCAATGCATAGATAAAAGTCAAATTCTGACATTGGTGAACTTCTTCAACTTTTAACAATCTTGGCACCACTCTCCTTGCTGTGGCCTATGTCAAGGTTATTTGAACTTGTCTCTTGCTCAATCCAAAGTGAATGGAAAGACACAAAAACACATTTTTTATTAAATGTGAAGCCTAGACGTTGGTGCAATTCAACTGTGAATGAAGAAGCCAGGGAAATGTTTCAGGGTTCACTCAGCCTTAAATGAAAGACTTTCCATCACAAGTGTATCCTTCTTTGTAAGTAGCCCTTGCCTTGCCCTGGATGTGAACACTAACACAGCTCAGATTTCGCCTGTTGGGAAAACCTTACAGGTAGATACTTTGATCTTTAACTTCATTCCAGACATTTTCAAAAAGTAATCTTTCTGACATTTTCTTTTTGAGACTTATTCAACTAAGTTAAGTGTATTATGATTAGATCATATAAATTACTCATATTGAAGAGAAATATGGAAATGATAAAAATAGTTAAATTTTTTCATGGCCATTACTTAGATAGATACTGTGGAGTATGGGTTTTCATTTTGTGTTCCATCAAGTTGTCATGATCCTTCACAGTTTCTTAAGGGACACGGTCTAAAGGGAAATTCCAGTGGGTGGGTATGTAAGACCTTCACCCCTTATCAGACTTTGAATCTCTGTTTTTATCTGTTTTTATATGGGGGTTCCACAGGAGATTAAGCAATATTTTACTTAATAGTCAAACATATATGTATATGTATATATATATATATACACACACATACATGCACACACAAATATATGTGTGTGTATATGTATATACACATTCATAAGTAATTTGTATATATATATAATTTACATTCAGTAAAATGCATTCATTTTAATGTGCAGTTTGTGGGTTTTGACAAATATATAACACCTAATAACAACCACCCTAATCATGACAAAGAACATTTCCATTACTCTCAAGTTCCCTCATACCCTTCACAGCCAATTGCTAGCACCCCTGGTCTTAGCAAACACTGTTTATCTTTCAGTTACTGCAGATTAGGTTTGCCTGTTCTAAAATTTTGTATAAATTAAATCAAACAGTATATACTTGTTTGTATCTGGCTTATTTGTTTCAGGCATTTTTTTTTTTTTAGATTAATCCAAGTTGTTGCATGTATCAGTAATTTTTTAAATTAATACCGGGTAAAATACTTTGTATGGATATACCACAATGTGTTTATCCATTAATCATTTTTTTTATTATGTTATGTTAATCACCATACATTACATCGTTAGTTTTTGATGTAGTGTTCCATGATTCATTGTTTGCGTATAACACCCAGTGCTCCATTCAGTACATGCCCTCTTTAATACCCATCACCAGGCTAACCCATCCCCCCACACCCCTCCCCTCTAGACCCTCTAGAACTCTGTTTGTTTCTGAGTCCATAGTCTCTCATGGTTCGTCTCCCCTCTGATTCCCCCCCTTCATTTTTCCCTTCCTGCTATCTTCTTCTTTTTCTTTTTTTTTTTTTTTAACATATAATGTGTTATTTGTTTCAGAGGTACAGGTCTGTGATTAAACAGTCTTACACAATTCACAGCACTCACCATAGCACATACCCTCCCCAATGTCTATTACCCAGCCACCCC
>NC_138379.1:26165501-26185782 GCF_054177405.1 Leptonychotes weddellii
CATTTGGATGTCTTCTTTGGAAAAATGTCTGTTCATGTCTTCTGCCCATTTCTTGATTGGATTCTTTGTTCTTTGGGTGTTGAGTTTGATAAGTTCTTTATAGATTTTGGATACTAGCCCTTTATCTGATATGTCATTTGCAAGTATCTTCTCCCATTCTGTCGGTTGTCTTTTGGTTTTGTTGACTGTTTCCTTTGCTGTGCAAAAGCTTTTTATCTTGATGAAGTCCCAATAGTTCATATTTGCCCTTGCTTCCCTTGCCTTTGGCGATGTTTCTAGGAAGAAGTTGCTTCGGCTGAGGTCGAAGAGGTTGCTGCCTGTGTTCTCCTGTAGGATTTGACTCCTGTCTCACATTTAGGTCTTTCAACCATTTGGAGTCTATTTTTGTGTGTGTGTAAGGAAATGGTCCAGTTTCATTCTTCTGCATGTGGCTGTCCAATATTCCCAACACCATTTGTTGAAGAGACTGTCTTTTTTCCATTGGACTTTCCATTAATTGTTTTTAATGGTCATCCATGTTTCCAGTTTTTAGCTATTATGAGTCAAATTGTAACTAACAGTCATGTAAAAGTCTTGATGTGGGGGGACTAATTTTTCACTTTTTGTGGGTAAATACTTAGGAACATAATGGCTGGGTTAAATGGTAATTATAGGTTTAATCCTCAGGAAACTGCTAAACTGTTTTCTAGAATGGTGATTCCATTTTATGTTTCTACCAGTTCCATCTGTTCCAAATCCTCCCCAGGACTTGATATTATAAGTCTTGTTAATTTGGGGCTCCTGGGTGGCTCAGTTAAGCCTCTGACTCTTGGTTTTGGCTCAGGTCATGATCTCAGGGTCTTAAGATCAAGCCCTGATTCGGGCTCTTGCTCAGGGTCAGTCTGCTTGGGATTCTTTCTGTCCCTCTCCCTCCCCCTCTACCCCTTCCCTGCCCACACAGGATGGTGGTGGGGTGGTATTCTAATTTTTACTTCCCTGATGACTAATGATATTGAACATCTTTTCATGGGCTCAATGGCCATTTGTATATCAAGCCTTATGAAGGGCCATGTCAAATCTTTTGCTCAGTTTTTTATTGGGTCGTTGGTTTTCTTAATATGGAGTAGAGTTTTCTGTATATTTTGGATTTAAATCTCTTGTTATGTATGTGTATTATAAATATAGTCCCCAGTCTGTGGTTGACTTTTCTTGTTCTGAAAGGTGTCTTTCAAAGGGTAGAGACATTTAATTTTGAGGAAGCCTACTTTATCATTTTATTTTTTTCCTTTTTGGTGAATGTCTTTTATTTTCTAAGCAATTTTTGCTTGCCCTGAGGTGATGAAGATTTTTCTCATATGTTTTCTTCTATGAGCTTTATAATTTTAGTTTTTATTTGTAGTTCAGTGATCTATCTCAAGTTAAATTTGGGATATAATGTCAGATAAAGGTCAAGATTTTTTTTTTCCCAAACTGATCCCTGTTTTCTAATACCATCCTTAACTGTGTATGTGTGGGTCTGTTTTTTGGAGTCCCCATTTTTTTTCCTTTCATCTACATTGTTATTTTTTCACCAATCCCATAATCTCTTGATTACCATAGCTTTATATTATGTTTTGAAATGAACAAGTATAGTTCCTCCAACTTTGTTATTTTTCAAAATTATCTTGACTAGTCTAGGTTCTTTTTATTTCCATGTAGATTTTAGAATCAGCATGCCAATTTCTACAAAAAGGTGCTGGAATTCTTTGGGATAGTATCACACCTATAAGTCTTTTATTTATTCACATATTTATCATTTTGGTGAGTATTGCTTACTTTTTATAGATTCTAGTTTCTATCTGGTATTTCCTTTTTCTGAAAGATTTTCTTTTCCTATTTTTTTTATAGTGCAGATATGCTGGTGATTAACTCTCTTGGCTTCCGTTTGTCCAAGTCTTTATTGTACCTTTATTTTGAAGGATATTTTTGCCAGATGTAATTTAGCTCATAACTATGTATGAGCTTTCTGGGGTCTTTACTATGCACACTGTGTATTCAATGAAGACCTTCCACTCTGGCTATTGGAAACTCAAATGTCATATCCATCCCCCCCCGCCCCGCCAATGTGAGCTCTGAGCATTGGTCACCCTACAGTTTCCTGGTACTTTCCTGTCTAGTAATTGTTCTTTGCCCAGCATCATAGAGGATAAGCCTAAGCATGTACAGCTTGTCATTAAGCTAGATTTTCTAGACTTGTATAAAGCTCTTTGGAGTTCTTGCTGTCTTTTCTGGTATTCCTCCAAACTCCTCTCAACTCAGTGAGAATGTGGAGTTCTTTTTGAATTTCTCTTCCCTGATCCATGGACTAGAAAGTGCATCCAGACAGAAAGCCTAGATTAGAACTCACCTATTTTCCTAGTTTTCATAATCAGACTCCTACTCCTACCCTTCTTGTTGGAGTATATACTTTGTCCAATTTTCTAGCTGTTTATGACAAGAGGGCAAGTCCCATACCAGTCATTTTATCATGACCAGAAGCAAAAACCTCTAACTTTTAGAGGACCGTTCTCCAGCTGAAAGTCTTTGGAAACCTCTCCCATATATCTATTTCTAAACTATATACACATAATTGATAGATTGAATTACATAAAATTACATAATTAAAACATTATTTTCTTAAAGAGACAGTTTGAAGTATAAAGAAATCACTGTCATATGTCCAGATGTTCTAGGAAGAAAGTTTTTGAATATGTTCCATTTCTGATCACCACATCACAATCCTGGACTACCACTTAATACTTGTATAATATAGAAGGAACTCATCGAATAAAAGGTATTATGAAATAAAGAGATATGGAACTAAAGAGCCATCTAGAAATACACAGTATTTGTGTGTGCATATGGTGATGTGGGGTTGGGAGACCTTGAGTGCTGAGGAAACATGTTGCAACTGGTAGTGTCTGAAATTACTGTGCAGAATTAGTTAAATATTCTGGAAACCATTGGTGGAACTGTTTTGAGAATATGATCCATTAATAAATTTGGTTCTGGACTCTTTGTTCTAAAATTTTAAGTGATCCTGTCAGTTGGAAACTCATTTGATGATGTAGTTGACCTTTAGTAAACCTTAGTGTATGCACTAATGTATCAAAAGAATTACTGGTAATGCATCTTGGTGATAGATTAACACACCATAATATGCCACTGGAGTAGAACTTTTATACTATATTCCTCCAGAACACTGTCTAGGGGATGATAAGTCCTGAAGATGATTCCATTTAATTACTTTGGAATGTGCAATGATGCTATGAACCATTTTAATCTTTAGATATAGGACAATTTGCAGATAGGCCTTGCATGGAGGAATTGATATCTGTGGCCTCTAGAAAGATACTGTCCTTTTCCCTGGAGGTTTACAACAGAAAGGGCCCCATTTTTAGAGTTAACTTAGCTTTGGATATTTTCCGTAATCAACTTGAATGGGTTCTATGCCTAGGAATGGATTGTGACCATATATCAGAGATGTTAAGCAGTTGCTTTTTTAATGGAGCCTGACCAGCCAATCATATATATCAGATGTGGTATAGAGTGTTGGTGTTACTCTATTTCTTAAGGGGTATAGGATGGAGAAGTGAGGCTGACAAAATAATTGAGGAAGGAAGATTGCAGGTGACAAACAGATTTCATTTTGTGCATTATTTCTGATAATTTGGTAGCAGTTACCTAAAAGATTCTGAGGCAATAGCCAAGCTCTGCAGGAAAATATGCCGTGATTGATTAATAATGACTGCTCTGAGTTTGGGTAGAGGAGAGGGAAATGGAAGCACTTCTGTCTCTTGGCATCTCTTGCAAGTAAAAGCTAAGATTGCTATGAATTATATTATGAGAAAAGAAAATCATGGGTGCACATGAGTATGGGGTCATAATGCTTTACTATACTACACTATGCTTGAGAATTAAGCTCTAAAAATTTGATATGGGCCCAGATAAGGGAAGTGACATGTATATGTGCATTAGTGAGAGAAGATTAGAGAGAATGTGGATAGCTTTCTTGAGTGGAAAATGTCAGAATTAAGTTTTAGCTTTTCTTGGAGGTGATTTTTATGCATAGAAAAGGCTATTTTTGGTTATTTTAAAAGCAATTCTAATTTTATCAACTTATAAATTCAGAAACTTTGTTTTTCATTAAGATTCTTGGTTCATCTTCGTCTATAAGTCTAGCAAAATAGGATGATCATTTTGATTAGATGGGTTTCATTTATAGACTTGGCCTATTAAGCCTCAAATATTTTAAACTTCATTTATTTCATTACAAACAGTTCAAATGTATGACTAACAACCAAAATATTCCCATACACTTAAACAATTTTAGAAAAACTAATAAATTACGTATGGTGAATATAAAACTTTTTGTCAAGATTAAATAACATTATACTTTTCAAACTGAAATCGCAAGTCTAAGATCAATTACTCCATGAACACAAGGCTAATCAATTAGATCCTTTGAAGTATCAAATTCTTTTAAACATTAGAGGTAATTTAAATATAAAATATAGGCTTCCAAGTTCAAGTTTAGTTGTTAGCTTATCACTTTATAACCTCTTCAATTTAAAAGCAGATAAAGACTGCTTGCTATAAATATGAATTAAAACAAAAATCCCCTATGGACAAAGAACTCATGGAAGGCAGATATTAATTGTTCATGGGATCCCAATGTATAAAGAAGAAAAGATTATCCCAGGATTCCAAAAGACCACAAGTAATTAGATTTCCATGAAACACATTTTGCAAATGTAACCTTCATGCCAAATTTGGGTTATAACTATTAAAAGGGAGGAGCTCTTGGAACTCCACTTTTTTAAAAAATTGAGGTAAGATTTACATAATAGGAAAGTAATCATTTTAATATATACAAATTGGTGGCATTTGGCATGTTCACAATATTACATCTATCTAGTACTGAAACATTTTTATTGCCCAGAATGGCAGCCCTGTGCCCATTAGGCTGTCATTCCCCAACCATTCCTCCAGCCCCTGGCATCCGCTATTCTGCTTCCTGTCTACATGGGTTTACATATTCTGGATATCTCCTAAAAATTGAATCATGTAATACATGGTCGTTTGTGTCTAGCTTCCTTTAATTAACATAATATTTTTGAGGTTCATCCATGTGGCAGCATGTATCAATACTTCATTCCTTTTTATGGCTAATATTCCATTGTATGGGTACCACATTTTGTTTATCCATTCATCAGCTGGTGGACGTTTGAGTTATTTGCACTTTTTGACTATTGTGAATAGTGCTGCTATGAATGTTCACGTACAAGCTTTTGTTTAAATATCTGTTTTCAACTCCTTATTTTTGAGAAGCTAAGTAGTTTGCCTAAGTTTAATAGCTAATACTGGAATTGGGATATGAATCAGGACTTCACAATTCCAAACCTATATTCTTTCTAGAACTTTCTACTTCCTTGTGTAAAAGCATCAAATGAAATTTGATTATTCCTCACATTCTAAAGTAGTCTATGATTAGAAAGAGATAGGCTTAGAGATGAAATTGATAGGATTGATTATAAATTATCCCTGTGTTTACAGACAGGCACTGTTTTCTTCTCCCTTTCAACTTACCTCAGGCGCTTTTGCCTTATAAACATTATTGGCTAATATGTCAATTAGTTTTAGCTTAGAAATTATCCGGAGGAAAAAGTCTCTGAGAGCAAACAACACTGTGCTCTGTAGGTGTCCTTTTGTAAATGATTCCCTCTAGTGGTTTGAAATATTTGTCACTGTGTTGACAAGATTTTGGTCTTCAAAAATGTAAGCAAGAGAGACCCAGGATATTTATTATTGATAATAATCAAAACCACAACAACAATAATTCTGGAGGTTTCTGGCTGTCATCACACAGAGGAAAACAAGGTGAGCTTTTAAAATATTTATCAGATCAAGTTACTTCCTGGCTTTACATTCCAATTAGAATAAACTCCAAACTCTTTTGTATGGCTTATAAAGCCCCAGAGGCTTGAAGACTGCCTATTGCTGCAAACTCTCACTGGAAAGTCAACCCCAGGGTGGGAAGGAGCTTCTCTATCTTTGTCATTAGTTTATCTCCGTCAAATGGAATAATGCCTAGCAAATGCTTGGTACGCCAGTAAATGAGGGTGAATGATTGAATGTCTCCTCATTCTGCTCTCCTTCTCAACCCCCATAATAATTCTCCCTCCTCTCTTCCTTCAGTACCTTGATCATATCAGACTCCTTGCTGAATCATGGTCTTCGCATTTGTAATCCCCTCCAGCTGGAGTTTTCTCCTCCAGATGTTTGCACATGGAGGAAACGTCTTCACATCCTTCAGGGTGCCGGGCTCCAGGAAGAGATCCATGTGAAGTAGCCCCGTTCCCCCTTCATTATTCCTTGTCACACCACTCTGTATGCTTCCTTTGCAGTCACATTTTGCAAATATTTATTGGTATGTTTGTTTACTTGTTTCTTGTTTGATTTCTCCCAAAATGGGAAAATGGCAAGGCCCAAGTATTGCCTATTCCTTACAGTTTTGTTAAGTACCTAATGCACTGCGTGGTAGTTCCTCCTTATGAGTGTACTGAATAAGAAAACAAATCCTGGAAACTTTTCAAAGTTTGTTCAAGTCAAGTAATCCGTACCACAATCCAATTTTCACCCTGATGTTATCACAAGTCCCTTTTAGGTTACCACATTCATGAGGAAGAATAGAGCAGAGTTACCTAGCCCTTGTGGCCTTCATTTGGAGAATAACGTAGGGACAGATCACTTGGCAGAAGGTATCATAGGGCCAAGTGGGCAGAGTTTTGAAGGATTTCATGCATTCCTTGGCAGTGTGAAACTTAGGCTTAGTATTGTGAGAAAGGCCTAAGCTATAGGCCGTGATGCTATCATTTTTGGTAGGAAAGGATGGGATGTGCCTGCTTTCTTTATGGCTGTATCAGAGAGCAAAGTCAAGGGCAGCTTTTTGAAGTACAAAGAGTCCAAACTGGAATTAGAACTAGATTTGAATTTTAACCCAGCCACTCACTCACTAGCAACACTAAGGCTTTTAGAACTTCCTTGTCTAAAACGCATGAAGAATCATGTATGCTGCATAGAGTCAAGGAATAATGACATTTAGACCAAAGTGAAGGTCGCCTGGTATGAGGTGGGGTGCTCGGCTGCTGAAGCAAGGTGAGTGGTGGGGTAGGGATAAAGGGAACAGGATGTTAAGAGGCTCTGAGGTAGGTGAGAGATTATGGCCTGTTTGAAAACTGAAAGGTGGTGGTACCTGGTCTGACCCAGGGAGTAAGGAGGAGGCTGATAGGAGAGGATTCAGGAGAGCCAGGAAAGGTGAAGCATGCAGGGACCTAGAGCAATGGGAAACCAGAAAATGGTCTTAAGTAACATGATTCAATTTGCATTTTGTTTTTGGTGTGTTCCATGCTGGATGTTTCATGATTCATAGACTGCTGGGTGAGGTTTGAACTCAGACCTACTTCAGATTTCTACCTTTTTCCTGTGAACCACCCTACTACTCCCAACACATGAACTTACTTAGATCCACATTGGCCCTTTAATAAGGACTTTTAATGCCTAATCCACCAACTATATGACCTTGTGTAAATTATTAACCTTGCTACATGTCCTTTCCCACATCTTTAGGATTGTGGAGAGAATTAAATGAGTTGTCAATGTTTGACAGAAGTGCATACTCCGTAACTGTTAGCCACCATGATTACATATTGTTATATTATTATAATGTGCAAGGATCAGGGCAAATATAAGACACTTTAGAAAGCTGATAAGGCCCTATTTTGTGAGAGGTGCACCTTTCTGTGTTTCTCAGTTGAATTCTATCAAGTAAGCTATTCATGGGGCAGAAAGTCAAGAGATGCTGTTGTATCTCACCTGCTCTCACCTCTACTAGAAATCCATTTCATCTCCTTGGACAAATTATTTATCTCTGATTCTCGGTCTCTTCATCTGTAATGGGGATTGGAGATTTTATTAAGAGTCTTTCTTTGGGATGTTGTGTGGTCAAAATGAGCCATAAGGGCTCAGAGCTCTTTGAAAGAAAATGACAATATAAATTTAAGGAAGCTGGTGTCATTTTTAATGCTCTGGTTGAAAAGTGATTGATTTACACTGTCAATTCCCCTTAATAATTTGCCCTGTAACAGCAATGTGAAATGGCCCTGAAGGAGTCTAGACATAGCTGGCCTCCCTGGTATTAGTTAAGCTGAAGAAATATCAATTAAGATAAATACCCTGAGGCAAAAAAGCCATTAGCTTTTGGAGCCAGGAAGAATCCAAATATCTTCCTCAGAGTAGTCCTGCGTAAATTTTTTCCACTGCATTTTTGGGACTCAGAGACAAGAATGCACTGCATCTGTTTTATATAAGAAGCAGCTGACGCATAAGAGAAGTCAAACGATTTGCCTGAGGTCACACAGTCAACAGCCATTAGAATCTATTATTTTCTGATTCTGAGTCCAGCATCAGAACTTACTAGGCTTGATTACTACCCCAGCTGGATCTGGGAATTCACCAGGCTTTTCTACCAAGCTGTATCACAAACCATCATGGCAGAATAATTCTGAGATTTCTTTCCACTTAATCTGTCAGTCACGACCATTTATGTGATGAGCTTGCTATTTGCCATTATGCTGCTATTTTAATAATATGCAAATAGAGTTGACCCTTGGACAATGCACAGGTTAGGGGTGCCGATCCCCCATGCAGTCAACACTCATCGTGTAACTTTAGGTTTTTCCAAAACTGTACTACTAGTAGCCTACTTTTGTCTGGAAGCCTTGCCAATAACCTAAACAGTCTATTAATACATATTTTTATGTTATATGTATCATATACTATATTCTTACAATAAAGTAAGCTAGAGAAAAAATGTTAAGGAAATTATAAGGAAGAGAAAATACTGTGTATATATATAAAAAATTTATGTATAAGTGTATCAGCGCAGTTCAACGGTCAGCTGCTTGCTTCGGACCAGGGCAAGCTTAAGACTAAATTGTGCTAAGTTTGCTTTGCTGCTGAGGAACCCAATGACCCAGGTATTCCTGGTCTCCTTATGTCAAGTTTTGCTGTAGTTATCCCCCCACCCCCACCCTTTTACGGCAGAGCTTATCTGTCCCATGTCCTGTCCCCAGTGCCTATGAAAGGTGAATTCTTCTTAATATGACAATGGAGGGAATAGGTATGTAGTTGAACAATCACAAGACAAATCCCAGATTTTTATACCTAAGAATCATTTCATTTTAGTTTTAAATCCTCTGTGGATTCACTGTTCTACAAGATTTAGCTATCAAGCCAACTGCATATATTAAGTAATAATTTGTTTTTCCATTTTTAATTAACTGGGGACTTAAACAGCTGCCAGACAGCGCTCCTGATCAGCATGAGTTATAAGCAGCGTGACCACCCTGAGATGATTATATCCAGTGAAAAGCAAGAAAATTTCCAGCCTTGCCATATGTGAATGAAGAACTTCAATTAACCTTAAAAATATATATATATATAAATAAAACTTATACGTGTGTGTGTGTGTGTCTCTTGAAGATCTATTTTCCTCTGTTAAAAAATACTTTATTTTGGGAAACCTAGGCTAGGAACCACTGACTACCCAAGTCATAGCTTTGGATTGAATTTTAGGGTAAAATTTTAGGGAGTTATCAAGGCCCAGCAGGATCTTTTCTTTCCTTTCCTTTTCCTTTCATTTCCTTTCTTTTTTTCTTTTCTCTCTTTCTTTCTTTCTCTCTCTCTCTCTCTCCCTCCCCCTTCCTCCCTTCCTTTTTTTCTATGGGAGAGCTTTGGCATTACTTTAGGGTCAGCATCCAAGCTGAATGTTCAAGGAGTATTTTTACCATAATGCACAAATACCTGCTTATACCTGCTAAATGCCAGGAAATTAGTAGGTCAAAGGGAACTGAGTTTCTGCCCTTTGCCTTGATGAAATGACAATGTAAAGAGAGGAGGCTTTCAGCATTTCTTATTTAAGAGTAGATTTGGTTTCTAACCTCTACCACTGAATAAATGTGGTACAGAATATATGATCAAAGAAAATACTGAGGAAAATGAGGATATAGCAAATTTGCATATAGAGAAGTCATTATTTATCAAGAAAGAACCCTGGGGCCTTTCCTCCTAAAACTCTTTGTGCTTTAGAAGTTTAGTTTCATCCTTGACTAGGATTTCATATAGCATTGCTAAGAGAAATATTTATGTGACTTTGTTTTTCTATCTTGTCAATTAATTTGGAGGAAAGATGATCTTTTCTACCTCAAGCTTGATATATGGGAAATGAAACACTGTCATACCCCCACCCCCCCCCGCACTGGTCGATCCTTCTAAATTTCCTGTTTTTCTCACCTCTATCCTCTCAAGCCCTCAGGTTCTTTCTCAATTTAGCGGTGTTCCACACTTTCAGATTTATTATCCAGATATATGATATGATATCACATTGTGACTCAAAATACCTTTTATGGTAAGTAAAGACTAGGCTCTTTAGCCTGACCTAAGAGACTGAGTAGAATTAAACCCAAATTCTCACCCTTTAATTCGTCAACTTTCAAGGATCAGTTTAAATGCTACTTCCTCCAAGAAGCATTACCCACTGGTACTCGCTGGATGTGACTGCTTTTACTCTGTGAACCCTTAACAGCATTTCGAACTTCTCTTTAATGCTGTCTTAAATGAGCCATGTGCTCATTTGCTCTCTCCCACTGGATGATTGGCTCCTTTGAATGTGGGCCTTTTTACAAGTCTATATTCACAAGGGGCCTAGACTAGAGCTCTGTAATGAGGGATTCTATGCAGTGAATGAGTGAGTGAATAAATTCAGTTTTCACTTCTTCATATTGGAGAACTAAAGTGTCTGTGTTTCTCAGTGTTCAGGGTACTGTGAGCCAGTGATTTGGGCCCTAGACATAGGAAGAGAAGCTCTGATTCTGTTGGAAATGGAGTTGGGGCTAATGAGGGCATTTAAATTTTTTTTTTGTTTTGTTTAATAAAAAACTCGCCAAAAACAGTGGGAAGGAGAGAGAAAAGTTTCCATGGCAACCTCCAACGCTGTACCTCTGAAGATTCAGTTTATACATTTAAAAAAATGTGCCTTCATTTATTCTTCCCATGGAGACTGGAAATTAGATAACTGCTAAAAAGTTTTATGGAGGAGGTTTTAATGATACCTGTCAATTTTGGGAGGGTAAAGAGGAGAGAAAGCTTATCATAGCTGGTGAAATGCACTCAGACTTCTACACTTTTTGATTTACCAGAGTAAATGTGTGTAATGAGTGATGGGTGCGTGGATGGGTTGGGTGGGGGCCTCATACCTTGCTAGAAGGTCAGCGACTAGGCTGACCTAATGCCATGTTCTGCCATATTGCCCACCTTATCATGCTGTTAGCTGAAAAGAAAAGAAAATGAACTTTAGTAAAATAGTTATATTGATCCTTGAATGCAACTATTTTGGGGTAGAGGAAAAAATATAAATTCAGGAAATCAACAGACATTTATTAAGAAAGGCAGATTATCTGAGGGATAAAACTTGAAGTCAAAGTTAAAAATATTAGCTGCTCTGGCATTTGCTAGCCATATTGGTTTGAATAAGTTACTTAATTTTCTATAAGCCTGTGTTTGCTCAAGTGTTATATCAACTTACCTCAATGGGGGTGTTGTGACATTTTAAAGGTCAGGACAGAATATAGCATACACTTAGAGCTCAGAAAACATTAGATGAGGGTGATGGTGGTGTTGGTGATGATGATTTCAATCTGTGCATAGCACTATTTTCATCTAGGGTGCAACAAGTAAACTCTTACCTAGGGATTGATCCCAAGGAGATTATGATTAATCGTGGCATATATAACAGTCACATGCTACACGTTAAAAAGTAATAAACTCCTTCAGACAACATTAAGGTCCCTGATTATGTCTCCTCCCCCCTCTCTTGCTCATCTCCTGCTACTACTCCCAACACAAGCTGATACCAACATACAAGCCACACCCAAATACTTTCCACCTCTGAGCCTACTGTGCACCAAGCTCTCATTCCTCTTGCCGTTACACATTCCACTTCTTTTATGCCCTTATCCTCTTCATCTACCTGCAGACCCATCATTAAGGCCTCAGTTTCTTTGACCTTGCCCCTAAATCTTTTCCTGGTCCCAGGGCACTTGTATTTATCTCTGTTAGGAACTGTTTCTTTCCATCCATAATCATGGAGCATGTGTCAGACACTGCGATAGGCACTGGGATGCAAAGCCCAGGGAATCATGACATTTGCTTTCAGGGACTTTTTTTTGTTTTGACTGTTTAGCTTGCCCTCAACAGACTGTGGTCACATATCTTTATCCCTTTTCTCTTACCCCAAAGGCTGCTGTAGGGTGTGACATGTAATAGATAATAAAAGTTGATTAGATAAAATACAGAGATGAGAGGTATTTTGTGCAGATAACAGTTAAGCTAAAGATACTGTCATGGTAGGAAGAAAGGAGAATTCTTAGTATTTAAATAAGCTAGGGTATGAGCATGGAAATTAGGTAGACAGAGACACTAATTTGGATGAGAGTCTCTTCATTTTGAATGGATGAATGACAGAATACTTCTCTCTCACAAACAAGTGGGCAGACCAGATCTGTGTGTTGCCCCATTTCATCTAATATATATACTGGAGAGCAGAGGGCACAAGGCAATGGCTCTAGACGCTTATTGATGTATTTGAATGTGTCTAGATTCTATTTTGAAGCCAATTATATTTTTGTTTTAGAATATTTATTGTTTTTATAATCATGTGGAAGTTATTCCTCTATTTGTGTAGACCATGTAGGAGTGAATAAAATTAAAAGTCACTATTTTTATGCACAATAAGTGATTGGATTACACTAAACAAGTGTAAGTCTTTTAAATAGACCTGTCCCAAGGACAGGTCCCAATATTTGAAATACCAGATGTCTCCCTGAGGACAAAGTCTTCTCCAGAGAAGAGAGGTTCTTAGATATCTTTGCCTTTTTTTTCCCTCTTGAATTATGCTTGTTTATTACTTTTTTGTTCATTTGTACAACAATTTTTTGTTCATTTGTACAACAATTGATTCCCCCAGGCTGTGTAAGGCACCATGCCACGCTCTGGGGCTAGAGTGGGGATAGATCAAACCTGTGTGGTGGTAGTTCGTGTAGATTGTCAGAATTTCTAAAAGAGGGTAATAGCAGATGTAGGTCTAGTCCCCAGTGTATACCCTGCCACCCAAAAATATATATATATATTCCCCACCCATCTTTTCCAACCCCCAAAGCAATTTTACACCAAAGAAGTGACCTATTTGGAACCTGAGTGGTTGGATGCATTTATTGTTCTATAAGCCTCTGTGTGGAAAAAAGCATTCTGTTAGAGTTGTGAGAAGCTCTTCCCAGCCAGGAGGAAAAATAATGACATCATCTCTATCCCCCCACCCCACTTCAGTCTCCACTACTAGACAGAAGGAAAAGGACTCATTTTCCTTTCTCCCTACCCCACCAAAGCTGCTGCTGGAGGCCTGTCAGTTGCTATCCACAGCACTCATTCACTCCATCCTCAAAGAATCCTAACTAGTGTCATCTGAGAAGGGCCTGAGGAATGTGAGAAATTGCTGGAGGCAAAAGTACCATGCTCCTCTCTCCAGAGCTGGCACCAAGGTCTCAGCTCTGGGGAGTTACTGCTAATAAAAGTATGGATGAGCAAACTTCACTTTTGCAAAAGCAGGTATGTAGTTGACTTTAAGCCTGCAGGGAAATACTTTCATTAGAACAGCTGTCTAACTGTCTTATGGGCAGATGCTAATTAAAACGTCTTCCCCTAAATCATTTGGTTGTAAAGAATTTAGTAATGACCAAAATTATCAAAAGAGGTATTACTGGGGTCAAAGGGCTGCGATTCATGAATTTGATGAAAGAACTTTTTGTTGTAGATTAATTTAATCTCTAAATACAACTGACATTTCCTTTAAAAAAAGTTTTAATATACTATTTTTACTAAAGGTCACTGTGCTTGATCCCCAGAAGAACTGATTAACTTACCCGGTAGGAAATGAAAATTCATGGACATTAAGGAAGTTGCCCACAGTTTTCAAGTTAGGAAATGGTGGAGCTGAAACTTTTTCCCACATCTTTACATTCTAGGATGGGTGCTTTTTGTATAACCTATGCAGATGTGTTGATTTCTGAATATAATACTGCTGATGACCTATTATTAGTTAGAAGTTTTTGCAGAATTAGAATTTGGGGGAACAGGGTGTGTATCTATTCTGATGTGATTAAGAATGATGTAAGGCCATGTAGCAGGGACAAGCTAATTTGACAGTAGGACAAAACAAACCTAGGACTTTTCTCTCAGTAACACTTTCTAAAATGAGTGATTATAATTTTATATGTGCCTATGAAATAATCATAGCCTTTATTGTGTGTTTCCCAAACCATTTTATTTTATTCATGGCTATACTTTCACATGTTGAGTTTTTATATGTGTCGTTAATGCAATATGATTTTTCAATCATTACTTTTAAAAACCTCTTTAACATTGGCCCTTCTCATATGCAACTCCTCTTGCCATAGATTTTAGATGATCTCCAAAGCTGTCTGACAAACAGGGCAAAATACAACCAAAGTGACTGTCATTTTTACAATCAATGCTAATTGTTATTAGCAGAACCATGTTTCATGTTTAGTTTGCTGCTGGATTGGATTGACACATTGTAGTCTAATCTAATTGAAATGGGAAGATACTTTTTATCTTTTATATTGAAAGTATTGTGCTTGGTTTTGATGAGCCAACAGAGGAAAAAGGGGTGGGGAACTTAAAAAGCCAATGAGAGAGAAAGGAATACAACTACAAAAGATAAAAGGCTGAACAAAATATATATTATTCTATAGGTAAATATTGCCAGGGAGCAAAAATGAAAAAGCAATTGAATTTGATAGGGAAACCTGGGAGGGTTTCAGAGAGGTGTGACATATGAGCTAGGTTTTCATGGATGAGCTGCTTTTTTGTTTGTTTGTTTCTACATGGGAGTGGGTGGGAAGGGGGACTCCAGGCTGAGGGGATAGCAAGACCAGGCAGGGTAGGGGTGTATGAAAGTACATTTCAGAAATCACAAGTGTTTGAGAGAATTTGAAATATGACTAGAGAATTGGAATAAAGGTGAGGTGTATCAGGATATGAAACAGAGTTGTAACAGTACTGTTATTTGGATATATAGGCTTGCCAGAGTAAGAAAATAGAAATACAGAATGACTAGTTAAATTAGAAATTCAGCAAAAGAACAAGTCCTTTTTTAGTAGGTGCATGTTAAAAATGTTGGATGGTGCATACACTTATTAAAATTTGTTTACTTAAATTTAGCTTTAACTGGGCATGCTGTATTTTACCTCATAGCACTGTGCGCGGAGGGAGCTAAGGGAGCTGCTCATGGAGGGTAAGGAAAAGACATAGAAGGGACACTATGGCGTTTGAGCTTGATGATTTGAAATTTCTCACCTGGGCTTCACCCCCTTATCAAAGTCTAACAACAAGAATGGAAGAGCCTGGTAACTCAGGGGAGGCTATGACTGTTTGATATTATCAAATTTTAAGAGTGAATTCAAAGTTTGATAATCTTGGTATTGCATTTGAATGTCTCTAGAGAACATTCACTGCAGAAAAGGCACTAAATAATCAAGTGGACAAAATGACTTGGCCAGTTGACATCAGCCAGCATCTCTCCCTGATCACCCCTGGCACCTCAGTACTTGCACAGGATTATGAATGAGGTAACTATACTGGCAGAGTCAGAAGCTATGTGTAAACCCAAAGCAGGTGTTCCTTCTCAAGAGGCTGTTATTTATGTGCCTCCAGTAGGGTGGAACATAGGAATCTAAGAACCTAAGGGTGGATGTAGAAGTGGTCCTGCTCATGTCACTGCCTGTGACCCATGTAGGTAATTTCTGCACAGCTTTAGGCACTGTGGGTCTAGAGCAGGGGTCACCAAATCTAGCCCACAGCCTGTTCTTTTCACAGCTCCATGAACAAAGAGTAATTAAAAAATTTTAAAGGGTTTTATATATATAAAAGGGAATATATGACAGAGACTGTAGGTAGCCTAAAAAGCCTAAAATATTTACTTTCTGGCCCTTTGCAGAAAAAGCTGGCTGATCTCTGGTTCTAGAGGTCCTGAGTCCATGAGAAGAAGGATACTTCTACTAGGGGATATAGTAAGAGTTCCACTAAACTTAAAACTATGACTGCCACCAGGTTACTTTGGATACCTGTGCAAAGAATGGAGTGATTGACCTGGATCATCATGAGGAGATCAGGTTGCTGTTACATAGTTTTGGCAATTGGTTGATGTCCTGGGGCATCTCTTGTTAGTTTCATACACAGTTTTAACTGGAATGTGCAGGTGCAGTAACCATGTTTGTTTCAATAAGAGAGGGGAAACCAGAGAGTCAGATCCCTCATGGATGAGGGTCACCTTATTAGGCAAGCTGGCAATCCAGTGGAAGTGGTAGGTGAGCCAGCTGGGGAATCTAGAATGAGTGATGGAGGAAGGAGATGGTGGGTAACAGTTACAGCTATGGGATCAATAGCAGCGGCACTAAGCCTCTCCTTATAAGCTTGCCCTGAAATTGTGACCAACCAGAATCTTGGAGAGACATTGTTTGAATAGAGTGAAGTTCCTGTGAGAAGCAAGTGGACGTGAGTGGTGCCAGGGTGGCATGTGGAGGATGCTGTTAGTGCTTCAGCCGGATAGCATTTATCAGGCCAATGTGCCCACGTGATGGTGGCTGCCAATGGCTCGTCGTTGCCTACTTCTCCTGAGAATTGTCCTTGGCTGTACAGCTGGTGCCTCACCTGGGAAGTTACACCCCCTTCTTCCCAGGAGCAGCTTATTGGTAATGACAGGTGACATGAGAGAACAAAAGGACATTTTTCTCCCTACAAAGTGGGACCAACTCTACAGTGCTTTTCATTCTCCAGAGCTTCCTGTGGCATTGGGCTGCAATGAGTCTCCAGCAGAGCTTACTTTCTTGCTTTGTTTTGTTTTGCTCTCCTTTATCCTATACTTCTTACCTCATATCCTTCTCTTGAGAGGACTCCCTTGGTAAATCAATTTCATGCAAATTCTTGTTTTACATTTTGATTCTGGGAGACCTGAACTAAAAGAAAGTCCTCTATGATCTGGTCACTGCCTACCTTGCTAAGCTCATTTCTTCCTGCTTTTCTTCTTAAATATTTGATTCCAGCAGTATTGGCCTTCTTGCTATTTTTTGATATGCCATGCATCTGCCATTTTCAGGGATTTATCCTTATTCTTCCATCCACCTGAAACTCTGTTCTGTCAGTAGCAACGAGGCTCACTCTCCCACTTCATACACATTTCTAATCAGATGTCACTTACCTATTTAGAGAAGGTTTCTCAGAATATCATTCTAACACAGTGTGCTCGGCCCTTCTATCTCCTTGTTCTTCTTTACTTTTCACAGATCCTATCACATTCTATATTTTTACTTTTTTTTTTGAATCTGTATATTATCCACCTCCCTGACTAGAATATAAACACCCAAATGATAGAGGATTTTCTATTTCATTTGCTGCAGTATCCCTAGTGCTTATAACAGTGTCTGGCAAATAGTAGGCATTTAATAAAGAATGTTAGTTTATGACAGTAACTCGCTTATTCATAAATTGTGAATCTTGAATTCAAATCCAGATTTGTCTGGCTCCAGAGATTCTGCTTTTGGCTCTGATCCCTGTCACTGCACTCTCATCTTCCCAGCTGCTCCATTTGCCACGTTGCTTATTCTAATTCACTTGACATCAGAATTCCAGTGGGGCTAAAATTCCTGACATCCCTACATATTAGTTAAGGCAATGCCATCTGTTAAAACAAAATAAAACATTTCAGTGGTTTAACACAATAAAAGTTTATTTTTGCTCACATAAATCCCATAGGTAGGGTTTGAGGAGGATGGGTGGTATTTTGTTCTATGTAGTCATTAAGGGTCCTAAGCTGATTGTAGATATGCCATCCTTAACACTCAGCTACCAAGGTGCCAACGAGGCAGCAAAATTAGGGGAAGAGAATGTGGAAAAAAAGCACATGGAATTTTTTTTTTTTTAACTGTCCAGGTCTAGAAATAGTACACGTCACTTTTACTGGCATTGAATTGACCAGTAGTTGGTCACATTGCCCCACGTGGATGCAAAGCAGGTTGGGAAATGTTGTGTTTAATTTGTCAGCCCTTTTCCAACAGTGACTGTATACAATGGAAGGGAGTTTGAATCTTTGATGGGCAACTAATCACATTGACCACAATCTCCCTTCCTTGCTACCAGTTGTAGATTCGCACCCTTCTTTGCAAACCAGAATAAACTATTCCTTCCAATGGGGGAAAATTCAGTGTTTCATTTTGTTACTGCATGTAAATCAGTCTGGAGACAGAATCTTTCACCGTTTGACTAAACTTTATCCAGAGAAGAGAAGTGGTTGCAGGAGCTGTTTAATTTCTGAGTCTTGTAGAGAAGGAGAAAAGAAATTCTTGTCTACAAACTTTACTCCACATGGGAGGAATTTCTCTCTTGTAGCCATTACCTCCTTAAGCTTGAGACTCTTGGCACTGCTTGGTAATATATACATATTTTTTTCTTCTCACAAGAGCAGATGGCACTAAAATTTCTAACCAGTGTCTTAGTATGCAAGGCATCACATTACTTTACTTCTCCCAATAGATACTCTTAATTCTGATTATAACAATTATAGTCTTTGCTTTAAGTCTGTTTGTTTAGAAATATTTGTTTGCCCTTTACTATCTTACTATACACTAATTAGGGAGAAATATGTCCCTTTTATTTCAAATAAGAATAAATGAAATCATTATTTTATTGGAATACATAATCTGCAGTTCCTAGGGCCAGTGGTTATAGGTTGGGGGTTTGAGCCCTCAGGCACTCTCCTCTTGCCACATGGGTTAGTGCCAGATCTAGGATTGAAGAAACCATTGAATAATTCCCTTTTCTTTTCCATGCTGAGAGCAGTGAAGGTAATAATTTTCACTTAACCTTGTCTTTGATAATGAATAAAATAAGTGTGAAATCCTATGGCTAATGTTTGATATCTTTGTTTTAGTATTCTGCAAATTTGGCATCATTTTGGTCAAAAGAATAAAAGTATGATCTGACTTAGGTTGAAAGGCACTGAGAGAAATAGATCTATATGTATGTATGTATGTATCTATCATCTAATTTCTCTTCATTCTTTTAGCCATTGTGGTAGATTGTTACATAAATGATATCCAATTAATTATACCTACCAGTATCTATGCCCTTGGATAGTCCCCTTCTAAATTCACTCTGGGCTTGGTCCTATGACTGCCGTTCGTCAATAGGACACCAATACACATGAAAAAACAGCAATCTTTAAGTGCTGGAACACTGAGGTCTACCCTTTAGAATGTTGTTACCACCTTGTTCAAAGCCTAGGCTGTTTTGCCGAAGAGATCACGTAGAGGTTAATCAAGGTTCTCTGGCCGACAACCCCTGGAGAACCAACAGGTATGTGACTAAGGCCACATAGGACCACCCAGCTCCAAGTGATTACAGCTTCATGAGGGATCCCAGGAGAGACCAGACCAGAAAAACTGCCAGCTGGATCCAACCCAAATTGCAGACTCTTGAGAAAATAAATGGTTGTTACTTAAGGCCTCTGATTTTGGGGAGTTTGTATATAGCATCAGATAACTGATAGAGCCAAGCATATTGATTTGGAATAAATATATATTCAGAATGTGATCATTTCCAACATCTCTTTTGCAACAGCCCTAATCCTAGCCCCTGTCAACAGTCATCAGCTTCTCTCTACAATTGAGTTAACTAGGAAATCATGTAACTTGCAACAGAGACTTCTGGCTGCCCGCTAGAATCTTTCACCACTTTGTTTCCTTAGTTTCCTGAGGGATGTGTTGACCATACAGAGTTAAGAGATGCTCAACAGGAGAATGGCTAAAGACATAGTCAAGTTTTTAAAACCCTTAAAATGGGAAGGTTTTGATATATTTATATTCTTGATCATCCTCAACCAGATTCAATATGTGGTCTTTAGCCTATCTGGTAATTTCTCTACCTTTTCTATTTCTGTATTGCTTTTTTTTTTTTAAGCCCATCTGGTTAAACTTTTCTCTCATGGGCATAGTGTTCTATGTGTGAAAATGGAAAGAGAATGAGCTCCAGACCCATTAAGCATAATTTTGATCTGTGATTCTTCAGTATTCCAACTTTATAACTACAAGTCATT
>NC_138379.1:26186282-26240280 GCF_054177405.1 Leptonychotes weddellii
AGAATCTCAAGCAGACTCCACGCTGAGCATGGAGCCTGACAGGGGGCTCGATCCCACGACCCCAAGAGCCAAAATCAAGAGTCAGATGCTTAACTGACTGAGCCACCCAGGTGCCCCTCAAAATATTAAGTTAAATTAAAGAAGGATTTTTTTTTGCCCAAGAAAATTACCTATGAGAAAAGATGATTTTCAATGAAAAATGTGGCAATTAAGTAATCAACAGGTAAGTGAAACATAAATGCTTGTATAGGATTGATGGCTATCTTCTCTCTGCTCTGAAACTGGATAGAGCTTTCATTTGTATGTGCTTACTTTGTCTATTTCTAATTTGCTTCAATGAATAGGCTTCATTTCTTGTGATTATAATTTAATAACACCATCAACAAACAATATCCCAACTCCCATTTCATTGCAATAAGCCCCAACAGTTCTCACTGACAATTGGACTGTATAACCTATGTTAATTTTCTGTAGGACTTAAAGGTAGTTTGTTAAAATACCAACCAAAGCTGTTATAGACTAGATCAAAGTCCTCATGGGAACTCTGAAACTCTGCTCCAAGTCTTTCTTCCTGTCTGGTCAGGCTGCACCATGGTGCAGTTTCCCCAGATTTTGTATCATTTTGATGTGTTGACTGAGAAGTGCTGCAAATAGATCTCAACCTGGATTATTTCCTTCTGGGCCCTTACTATGAAAACAAACAATTCACTTGGCTTAAAAAAAAAAAAAAAGTAATCTCATCTTGTTTGGACCAGAGCTGTCCAGTAGAGCTATAATACAAAACACATGTATAATTTTCAACTTTCTACTTATGATATTTAAAAAAAAAGTCAAAAGAAAAAGGTAATGTTTTATGTAAACCCCAAATATCATCATACAATATATAACCAAGGTAAAAATTGAGCTATTTTACCTTCTCCATTCCAAGTTTGTGAGATATTATGTGTATTTATATTTACAGCACATCTCAACTTGAACTAACCATGTTTCCCATCACATGTGGCTAGTGGCTACATTATTGGAAAGTATAGGACTAGACTTTTCAATGATGGATGTAAAAACAGATTTTTGTATGATGAAAACTTGCATTAAAGACTGTCATGGAAACTGCCATAAAAAAATTTAGAATCAGTCAATCACATATTAAATGCCTAGTATGTACTGTACTAGGTGCTGAGGGTGTGGTGAAAGTAAGGTGGTTAGTAGGGTTATAAAATATAGTTTCCCATTGTTCCATCCTTAAGGAGCCTAAAAATTCCTGCATGGCTGCACTGACGGAGGGGTAGGTAGGACAATGTAAACTAATACTGAAGAGGAATTTGTCTTATTACTTACGTTTCTGTCCAAAGGGAGAGTTATTTTTTATGGACAAGACACTAATGAAGTCACTCTCCAACTGTGTTCCCTCCTCTTCCTTTCCCACCCTCCCAAAGAACTAATATCCCTCCCATTGGGACAGTTTCAGAATAAGAAGTTCAGAGGCAAAGGAGCAGAGTGCCCCCAACGTACAACATGCTCGGGGAGAGATGTGGACACTTAGCACTATACAAACAGAAAATCTGATAATTGCAGTTAGGCATTTTACCAAGCTGGGTGAGACAATGGCTAAATGCTTCTTTATTTTAAATCTAAACTTTGGAAATTTTTTAATGGAAAATGAAAGATAATGCCATAATTTCAGTAATGGCCTTGATATAAGAAAGTGACACACCTGTGTAGCTTGGCATAAAAGAACAACATGGGGGCAAACCTGAGAAATTCAACAAAACTGCAAGGACTACTCAGGCAGATAAGACCCTCCTGGTTTAAAGACTTACTTTTCAATTATCTTTCATTGAGAAGAATCCGGGATTCTAAAATAGAACCTCACTGCATACCTTGTATAAGTCAGTATAGCAAAATCCTTCTAAGGTCTGATTTCAAAATGCTCTTTAATATACCCTCTACTATAATCCTTATTTACTGAACTCTCAATAGTCTGAGCTCTTTCAGGGCAGGGTCTGTATCTTCTATATCTGTGTCAACAATGCCTGGTACATAGTAAATGTTCAGTATACATTTGTTGAATTACCAAATAGATTGTCATTACTTCTTTTTTTTGGTGGGGTCTTCTTAAAGTCATGACTTAAAGAATCTCTTTGGATATTGTTATGGACAGACATAGATAGGCCGTACCAGTCCATTAAAGTCATGATTTTCATCCCCAGGACCACTTAACCGGAGCTTTGTATAGAAAACTACATAATAAGGCTTGTTTCTTTCTGGTTGGTTATGAATTACACTGATAGTCTAGATAGGATAGCAAAAAATGTTCATAGAAAAAAGTGTCAGTGCAAAGCAATATGAGGAAAGTGCCAAATGAATGGAACAGATAATACATGAGTTCAAAGGCAGGCGAGATTGATGTGGGCATTGGTTAGAAGGTGAGGTAGGAACAGTACTCAAGAGAATGGGTGGAATGTGTACAATCATAACATGGGAAGTCATCAAGCAGAAAACCAGAAATTTTTGCTTGTTGTTTTTATTTATGGACCAAACATTCATTTTAGGGAGCCCACATGGTGTTTCACAGCATAGATAGCCTCCGTTGGGTCTCAGTGGTGCTGAAAGAATTGTCTTTAGACTCCAGCTCAGGTTTTCCTCCCTGGCATTTTCCACTGTTTAGAGGAAATGGGAAAACACTCCCTGCTCTCTGTACTAGGGAAGGTACCATGGGTATTGCTGTAATTCAATAAGGATTATTACTGAAAGGAGTAATAAAACAGAATGATAGCCCAGTACATAGAGAAGTGAAACTACCCAGAAGTGGTATACATTTTGTTCCATTTATTAGAGCGCTTTTGGATTCAAGGCAAGGACAAAAAAAAAAAAAATTAAGAGACGGTTTATCCAAATTTAGAATCTTTTAATAAATAATAAATCATTTAAGATGGAATGAAAGAGACTTGCTTCTTGCTTGCTTTTCTTCTGCTTGGCAATTCACCAGAGTCCAAATTCCATCAATCCATTCTAATGAGTTCTTAGTTTATATGTTTAATTAGTCCCTGTGTCATATTAGCAGTGGATTTGTGGGATTGTATTATTTGTAAGAAAACATGCAAAGAAGGAAATAAAAACCATCCTTTGTCTAAAAATGAATCTCTACTGCTTAGAGAATCTATTTTTTTCTTTACTTCCTCCTCTCTGTCCTTCCCTTGCTCCTTCCTTCATTTCATCCCTCCCTCCCTCCCTTTCTTTTCCCCTTTTTTTTTTTCTATTTTAGTTTGGTTCCTTTTATTTGTTAGAAAACTGATATTACTCAATCATAATAGAGAATTTGGTGTCATTCTAAATACTTTTTTTCTTCAAAAACAGATTTATATGTTCTTGCTTTATCATGTAAAATGTCACTTAGCCTAAAAAATACAAAAATCCCCATGCACTTAAGTGTTCTATAAAGTATATTAGACCTTATGTTATTCACAAGAATATCTGGATACTATCTAGTTTCACTGCTGTGCAATGTCACTTTGTGAAATTGACAAAAATCCCTTAAAAAATCTGTGTCTGGGTTTCCACATCTGTATGTAAGTGAATGTCTTGAGAACAAATGTGACTATGTCTGCAAAAGTGCTCTAAAACAGACTGAGTACCTATATCCATGGGAGATGATAGTCACAGAGGATATATATCTGAATTTGTAAGTGGGATTATGTCTTTTATTCTCTCACATTTATTTATTACTGTTTGGCTTAAGAATCAATATCTTTGTTCAGAAATTAAAGTTCTTTATAGAACTGAGTCTGTTTCTTGATTTCCTATTATATAATCAGTGGATTGGGATGTCTCATGGAGAGAGAAACCACTAATTTCTTTCTGATTAATTATGTGACTTAGGCAGTCAATTTATTCCAGTAGTAGTTGTTTTAATATATGTTTACTTCAGAAAATTTCAACTTCTGTATAAGAAAGAGGGCATGTATTGAATGGAGCACTGGGTGTTATGCGCAAACAATGAATCATGGAACACTACATCAAAAACTAATGATGTAATGTAAGGTGATTAACATAATAAAATAAAATAAAAAAACAGAATGAATCACCTAATCTTAAACCACTCTTAACTACTGTTAACATTCTAGTATATATCTTTTTTGTAAACCTATATATTTTTGCATATACACACAAAATATAAATGTGTATTTATATAGTATATAAACACACATAATACATGTAAGCATATATACATATTTATATAAAATATGAATGTTAGACATATTACATATATATTTACATATGTAAATATATATGTATATATTAATGTAAAATTCAACTACCAATATTAATTATTTAATAAATTTTTCTTAGTAATTTTACTTACATATGTATTCTAGTTTTATGTCACAAAAATGTTAGTTAATAATTTTTTATGCAATGTGCTATTTTCCTAGTCCTGTTTAAGACACATTTTCAACTGTGCTGAGTCTCTTCACATCGTAGAAAGAAAACCAAATGAAAGTGCATTTTTTGCAGTTCTAGCCCTGTTTACATAAAAAGTCCTGAACCCTCCTCCTTTTCGGTCTTTGTTCTTTGATTTCACTCTGGTTGCTTTTACTATCCTCAGACCTTCTTGGCTTTATCATTCCTGATTCCCCATTTAGCCCTTGGTCTTGACAACAGATCTGGCTCTTTTCTATGGTTTTAAACCTTGGCATTTTCCTCTGGATGCAGCTTACACTCCCCATCTGGCTTCATTCCCTCCTGACCATTCTGGAAAACTGAAGCTCAATCAAGCCTGCTCTATTCAGACTGGCTGGAATTTAAATGCATGCCAGGGATAGAGCATTCAGAGCTAAAGGTTGTGGTCAGATTATGGAGGCCTTGAGTGCGAAAGCAAAGAGTTTATACTCTTTTCTGTAGACACCACGGCCCCAATAAAGGTTTTTAACAGGGTGTTCTTTAGAGAAATTAACTTGGCATTTGTGTGCAAAATAAAACAGGGGAAAGACTAGAGACTGGAGGCTATCAAGTGGGCCAAGTGATGGGTACTCTGGGTCTGTAATAAGAAAGAGATAGAAAGATAGGAAGGGAGGATGTGACAGATTTTCTTTTTTTAAATAGAGTTAGTGGGACTTTAAGTCACATGGATGTTATTATCAATTATACTATCAAGAGTGTTATAAAGAGCTTTCTATGTATTAGGTACCACACTGTGTCTTTTACAGGCATTAATTCACTTAATTCTTTCAACAATCTAAAGTAGATATGATTATTTTCCTAATTTTACAAATGAAGAAACCGAATTAGAAAAGTTATGTAACTTGCCTAGTATCTACAGATAAGTGGCCTACCAATTTAGATTTCTCAGATTTCAGTGTCCATGTTCCTAAGTTAACCTGGAGGGCAATAACAGAAATAAAGAATGCAGAAAAGGACATGTTGCTGTTTGTGAACATAAAGAAGAGGGATTTCTTAGGGGAAATCATTCTTTTTAACTGTAACTAAAACTTTGATATTGCTTCTGATTTTCAGAATAGAATACATTTTATTCTATAATAAGCTGAAATAACTGGCCCATTCTTCCCTTCCTTTTCCCCAATCCCTTACAGAGCTTCCTATTCCTGTTTACATGGAATTGAGCAGCTTGCATTGTCAGAGCTTTGCCTAAATTGTGATTGAAGAATTAGCTTCCTGCTGTTATAACTCTGGTGTTGTGAAGTGAGATCTCATGATATAGTTATAGTCATCCAGTTGATGCTGATACTTTTCAGTTGTTGTTTCTTCCAATACAAATAAAACTGCCAAACATATTTATTAGCTCCTGGTATAAAACATCTCTCTGTGTTTAATCTAATAAAACACATCAAGTTAAATGTCAAGATGACAGTAATTTGGTCACTGGAGGGTATGGTCATATAGGAGACCCTGGGATTATCAGGTAGGTAACTAGGTTTGTAAATGTCATACAGATGATTCCCTCTCCCTGAGATTTTTTTTTTTAATTTTATTTATTTATTTGACAGAGAGAGACATAGTGAGAGAGGGAACACAAGCAGGGGGAGTGGGAGAGGGAGAAGCAGGCTTCCCGCCAAGCAGGGAGCCCTATGTGGGGTTCGATCCCAGGACCCTGGGATCATGACCTGAGCCAAAGGCAGATGCTTAACAACTGAGCCACCCAGGCACCCCCCTCTCCCTGAGATTAATGTCCATTGCAGCTGCATATATACTGTAAACCTTTCTGGCTAGCTGTATCAAAAGTAGATAAATACCACAAAAGATTAAATTATTATAGTGAAGCTTTTATATCTCTCCTGGTTGGGAAATAAAATCTATTATGGTCCATTATTCATCATCCCTAGAATCTGCTATGTAAATCACTGGGGACTTGTCCAAGTTAATGCAATGAGGCAAGAAAAGAAAAATAGATTGGGAAAGAAGAAATAAATGTTTTTGTTTATAATCATCTATGTAGAAAATCCCAAGAAATGACAAGGAACAAAAACAAAACAGAACAAAAAAAAACCAAAAAAACCCTCCTGGAATTAATTAGGGAAAAGTTATGTAAATTGCCCAGGATCTACAGCTTTATAGTAAGATTGTAGGATACAAGGTTAATACAGAAAAGTTAATGGTTTCCTATATGCCAAAAATGAGCAATTGGAATTTGAAATTAAAAACACAATACTATTTTCATTATCACCAAAAAAAGAGAAATACTTAAGCATAAAACTCATAAAATATGTATAGGATCCATATAAGGAAAACTAAACTGATGAAAGAAATCAAACGTCTAAATAAATGGAGAGATATCCCATGTCCATGAATTATTAAGATGTTAATTCTCCCCAACTTTATTTATAAATTCAATGTAATTCCAGTCAAAATTCCAGGAAGTTACTTCATGGATATTGACAAACTGATTCTAAAAGAATAATTTATATGTATATGGAAATGCAAAGTTTCAAATAGCCAACATAATACAAAACAAAAAGAACAAACTTGGAAGACTGACTTGACCTGACTTAAAAACTTCTTATAAAGCCATAGTAACCAAGACAGGGTGGTTATGGTGAAAGAATAAACAGAACACTGGAACAGAATAGAGGACCGAGAAATAGGCGCAATCATATATAGTCAACCAATCTCTGACAAAGGAGCAAAGGCAATTCAATGTAGAAAGGGTAGTCTTTTCAACTAATGGTGCTGGAAACAACTGGCTATCCACATACAAACAAACAAAAAAATGAAGTGAGATAAAGACTTTACACTTTTCACAAAAATTAACTCAAAATGGATCATAGACCTAAATGTAAAATGAAAAACTATAAAATTTCTAGAAGAGAAAATCTGGGTGACCTCCTGTTTGGCAGTGAGGTTTTAGATACAATCAAAGGCACAATCCCTGAAAGAATATTGATAAGTTGGATTTTAAATAAAACTTCTGCTCTGCAAAAGATACTCTTAAGAGAAAGAAAAGACAAAACATGGACTGGAAGAAAATATTTGCAAAACACATATTTGATGAAGGACTTATATCCAAAATATACAAAGAAGCCTCAAAACTCAGTAATTAAAAAAAAGTAAATAATAAAACAAAGATCTGAAAAATGCTTTACCAAAGAAAATACACAAATAGCAAATAAGTATATGAAAATAGGGAATTGCAAACTAAAACAATGAGCTACTGCTTCATAACTACTAAAATGAATAAAATCTAAACATCTGACAACATCAAATGCTGACAAGGCTATGGAGCAACAGAAACTCTTATTTGCTGTTGGAGGAAATGAAAAATGGTACTTTGGAAGATAGTTTCGAAGTTTTCTTACAAAATGAAAGGATTTTACCATATAATCTAGTGATTTAACTCCTAGATACTTATCCAAATGAGTGGAAAACTTAAATCTACACAAAAACCTGCACACAAGTGTTTATAGCAGCTTTACTCATAATTGCAAAAAATTGGAAGCAACCAAGATGTCCTTCAGTGGGTGAATGGATACATACATTTTGGTACATCCAGACAATGGAATGTTGTTCAGTGATAAAAAGAAATGAGCTATCAAGCCAAGAAAAGATATGGAGAGAACTTAAATGCATATTGCTAAGTGAAAGAGTCAGTATGAAAAGTCAATATACCATGTGATTCTAACTCTATGGTATTCTGGAAGAGATAAAACTACAGAAATAAAAAGAGCATGAATTTGGGGGAGGGATAAATAGGTGACTCACATAGGATTTTTAAGGCAGTGACATTATGTATGATACCGTAATGTGGATATATGACATTATGCATTTGTCCAGACCTGGAACTGTACAATGCAAAGAGTGAACCATAATATATATATATATATATATATATATATATATATATACACACACACACATTATGGAATTTAGTAGTAATGTATCAATGTCAATTTATCAATTTAACAAATGCACCACATTAATGCAAGGTGTTAATAATAAAGGAAACCATAGGAGAAAGGTAGTATATGGAAACTCTTGTCTATCTGCTCAATTTCTCTCTAAACCCAAAACTTTTCTAGAAAAAATAAAAGTCTATAATTTGTTAATATCACACGGATATCATCAGAAAAGTCTTTATGGGGGTGCCTGGGTGGCTCAGTTGGTTAAGCATCTGCCTTCGGCTCAGATCATGATCCCAGGGTGTTGGGATAGAGCCCCGTGTCAGCTCTCTGCTCAGTGTGAGTCTGCTTCTCCCTCTCCCTCTGTGATCTCTCTCACTCTCTCTCAAATAAATAAATAAAATCTTAAAAAAAAAAGTCTTTATGTATAGGAAAGCTGTCAAGCTCATGGTAGCAGATACAAGTTTTCCAAAACTTTAGTTTTTCTTTAAAGGTCAGACTTTATCATTGGCAACAAATACTGTCAGTTGTTTTCCTTGAAGTGACAGGCTCTTTCATTCATTTTCAGGAAAAATCTTGGAAAACATCCAAGTCCGAAAAACCATAGTTTGTGTGTCAGTCATTCCTTCAAGTAAAAGTGGTGATCCAAGAAAAAAGCAGCCAGTTGACCAGCACATGGGCTTTCCCACTTGACAAATGTTATATTTTAGTATGCAGCAAAAATACCTGATGTGTTCTGTCCATTTTATCGCACAAAATATTAAAAAGACATACTCAATAGTCAATATTTAATACACAGTTTTACTATTCAGTTAAAGGTATTCTTTAGTGCAACTGGCTTTTGGAATGCCAGTACTCTGACTTCTAGTATATTGGGGCTACTGCCTTGAATGGGGCTAAGGTACCAGCAGTATTACCTCTCCCCCCTCCCACCCCTCCATCCCTTTTATACCAACAATACAAGTCAGCCAAATGAAAAAGGTAAGTAACATTTTAGTATTATTAGGAAAATAGTTTTGACCTCCTAGATCTTTCGAATGGGTCTTGGGGGCCCCCAGGCATTGGTGGAACACAATTTGGGAAGTAATGGCTTAGATTTGGGCCTTGTAAACCCTTTATGTATTTTTAGTTCTTAAAAATGTGTTTAAGGAAATTTCAGCATAACCTTTATTCTTTTTTGTTTTCAGCAGAGCATTGGTCTGGATAACCTAGCTCACGACCAGAAAAACTAGCAATAGAGATCCATTTGACCCTTTAAAAAATGTGACCCTCATTTCTCATAGTATTTTGTAGTCTATTTGTCCTTTATTCTGCCCTTTTAGTTCTTTAAATCTTTTATGTATTTTTATATTCTGTAGTTGCAATTCTAACTGAGGTAAAATAGATCATATTTGGTTGAACTTAATATGTGAAATCCTGAGGATATAAATTAGGGATGTCCTGGGGGATATTGTGTGTGCTTCTCACCTAGAGCCAGTTAGTACTCCTCACTGGGGACCATTTTCTTCCTCTCGAGGATCCTGACTGAATGCAGGGCTAAGCACCACATTGGCATCTGCTCTAGAACAACTTCAGCTTTCTCCTTGGCTTATGGAGCACAATTCAAACTTCCATTTACTGATTCTTTTCATTATTTTATTTCTTTACTTCCCCATGAAGCAACACTATTAAGCATGTTTATTTTTCTCTGTTCAGGGATCTATTGATATTTCATGGATGGGAGATGAAAAAGTTTGGAAGGAAGCCCCTGAACTTGCCTGCGCTGTGTTTTTTCATAGTGTTCCCCCATACCACTGACAATAGAGATCTTTATTGTTTTCATGGCACTTATTCCTAGCTAAAATTATATTTTAAAAATTTACCTGTTTATTGTCTGTCTCTCCCATCAGAATGTAAACTCCCAAAGGGCAAGGATTTTTTTCTTCTTGCTTTTTATTGCATCCCGATTCCTAGAACAATGCCTGGAACATAGCAGATTCCCAGGAAATATTTACTGAATGAATGACTAAATGAATGAGTGAAGTTCAAATTTTCATCCACTGATGAAGTTAATCAGTAAAACTGCAGTTCAGTTGACACTGGCAACTGACTGCTTCCTCAAACCCAGAGCCTTGACTCTCAGTTTTCCTCAAGAGCCTTCTGTGCTGATTCTATCTGTTGCTGCTGTGGACATTTCAACTGACAGTGTCTACTCTAGTAAATGGCCTTTGCTTATAAGTGAGACAAGTATATCCCAAAGAATGAAAATGGTTTGCTCATGGTCACAATGGCTGGTTTCTGGTGGAACTTGAACCACAAAAGCCTCTCCATGTGCCATCCATATATCCTCATTTCTCATAACTGTATGAGGCCAGAAGCATTCCCTAACTGGTTAACATTAACCCCAAATGAGGAAAATAAGCAGAAAGTACAAATTTGGTATTCATTTGGAGGCTGAGGAGATTTCCAGGTCAAGGTATGAGTTCAGCAGAAGAAAGAAATTATAAGAGTTGGCTCAAAAACCATCTTAAACATTAAACTTTTCAGACCACTGAGAAGGTTTGTTCTTATTTATAAACTCTGGTCAGAGAATTTGAGCTAGGTAGGAGACTAATGGATGCCATTCAAAATGAGTACCACTTCTCCAATTGTGAAACATAACATTTAAGCAAATAACAACCTTTCACTGCTTGATTCTGGTGTAGGGATATATATCCACCTCTCATTTCTCTTATAAAAGCCTCTGATAAATATGATTCATTTTATATCTGTGTCAGATGAGCAACATCAAACAGTATCATTTGTGTGCCTTTGAAGTCCCTCTCTGAATTTCTCTTATCTTGTCAAATCTGACACTTTAAGGATGGATCTTTCTTACCAGTCTTGTACAGTAAAAGTATATAACAAGTTCATTCCCAACCATTTTATTTTCTTTTTTAACATTTGCTTTAGAAATTTCTTATGTGTTAGGGCACTCATCAAAGAAACCCACATTTTTGACACCCACATTAATATCAGAAGAGACCATTTAATGAGCAGTGTTCTTATCGAGAAAAATGAAGAACTTGTGAATGGTAGAATAATCTAGACTGCATACTAAATGTTACCTCCGGAGAGAGAGGGAGATGTTAGACCCTGGAGGGGTTTGGTACCTGCCTGATGCATGAATGCAGGGAGGTGTTCCTCCTACTGGGATCGTCCCAGGATTTTCTCCCTGGTCTGCTAGTGCACTGGTGTATGGAATGGCAAAACCAAAATATAAACAGGTCCTTTTCTGGCGGAGAGATGAAGAAAGCTGGCCTCCTCCCCCATGACTCACCCAGCTGGCTATGAGGTTAAGGGAGTCTTTTTTTAAGACTGGGAGGAAAGTGGAGGAGGCAAGAGGAAAGCTCTGGAAGGTTATGCAGAAACTGAGCCTTCTAAATAGTACATAAGATGGTATGTCTGTGGATTAGATAGAGACTGGGCCTTGTCAGAAAGCATGCAGTTTTTGGAGGAGCGCTATTTGGAGAGATCAGCAACCTAAAATAGATTGTAGGACACCTGTAAGGGTCAGCTGACAAGATTTCCCAGGATCTATGTTCATCCTTTTGAGCCTGAGAAGTGTCTAGATCAGGACCTGTAGCGTTAAGAGGCACTCAATAAACAACACGTCCTGGATCACTGGTGTCTCACTCTACTTGGGAGGTGCTGTGGTAAGATAAATGAGAATCACCTTAGAATCCAAAGGCCACGTATATCCCAAATACCTCCTCCTAATTGGTTATAGAAGAGTCATTTAACCTTTCTGGGTCCTAGTTTTCTAATCTGGAAAATGAAGGTAGTGCCTGTCCTATTTATTTACATACTATATAGGATCGAATGAAGTAAAGTGGGGTACTGAATGTAATTTGTTAAGAAAACACAAAGGTGAAGGCAGTGATGATGAAGATAATGATGATGATGAAATCACTAGCTAATTCTGAAATCTTATTTATCAGGCATAGAGCCAGGGAGATTTTACATATATTATGTATTCTTATTAAAAAAAAAACAACAAAACCCTACCTGAAATAAGTATTTCACAACTAAGGAACTTGAAGCTCAGAGATGATACTAAAGGTTGAGTTGGACAAGTAAGTGGTAGGATTAGGTTTTGGACTGAGGTGTGTGCCTGTCATGATTATTATTAGCTAATATTTATTGAGCTTTTACTATAAGCCAGACACTACTCAATGAGCTCTGTATCTTTCATTTTATTTAATCCTCACAACACTACCCTGAGGGAGAAATTAAATATTGTTATCACCATTTTACAGTTGAGGAAATAATATCACTATTGCTATTATATTCATTGTACATGAGGCCAGCTCCAGCCCTCGGAAAGCTTTCCTCTAACTGGGTCACAGAGGGTTCCAGCTGCCCACCCACTACCGGCCGCACAGGGATCCAGGAGAATGCTATTTATGTCTCCTGCCCATCCCACAGAGCCTGGCACCCAGCTCCCTGGGGGAGGACTGCTCTTTGGAATTCCTGGCGCTGTCTTCATTCTCCTCCTCCTCATACGCTGCTCATCTCTCTCAGTAATGCCTACATTCAGTTTGTCTTTTAGCTCAGGCACAAGCAAGCATGGCCCTTGGCTTAGGGGTCACAAACTGGTTACTGAAGTCTGACCAATGCCTCTGGCATCTCATGTTTCAGAAAGGGAATGGGGAGTGAATTACCAGCAGCAGGATCCTCACCTGCAGCTAGCCCTGTGGGAAGGTTTGCTAGAAGGATTTCTCTACCAACCAAGACCATATTTTTTATGCAGCTGGATTTGTTGCATGTCTGGAGGGCATTTCTTTCCCTTCTCTGCAGCCCCTCTGGTGTTGGGGAGCTGGTAACCTAGGAAATGATGGGCGTGGGGAAAGAAGGCTTTGGTTGTGCTGAGTCGCCAGTGTGATTGCCAGGCTGGTGGGCAGACTCTCAGGTGGTAGGTGTGTGAGAGGGTGTGTGCGGGTGCTGTGAGCGTGCATGCCTGTGGTTGCTAGAGTGCTGGCACAGAGGTGTGGGTGTGATTGCAGTGTGAGTGATGCCAGTGAGGGTAATTGTCAGGCAGCTCAGATTCTTTTCCTCTCTTTTTCTTTCTTTTTTTCTAATTTATAGTAGGCAAAGAAATCCTCCTCTGCATCAGTGGGGTGATATTTTTGAAAAGTTTCCAAGGGGATGAATTATGTGCTGTGTCATTTTCTCGGTGTTATTGATTCTCCAAGGCTTTGTGACTAATAATTCTTAATGAGGAGGCCTGGGGTCAGGGGTAAGCTTGGGAGGCCAGGCTTGTCTCTTTTTCACCACAAAAAGGATGCAGGCCAAATGCATCCTGGGGAAAAGTAAACCTGTAGTGCCAACCTTAGTTTTGCACCCAATGTCTACTCTATTCTCCAGCACTTTGGTTGTACTAGATCCAATTTTGCTTTAGAGAAAAGATCCCATCCTCATTTCAATACCTCAGTTTGGGTAGAACTGATCCCATACTAAGGGTGGACTTATAACCCAGACTCCAGTATATCATGTAATTACTATAATCATTGGTTCAGGGATGAGTCTGAGACTCAATTGAGGCCAGTGAGGGTGAGATTCAAAATTAAACTACTGAAGAATAGAGAACTTTTAAAAAGTTGATCTTGAAAATGATAGATGCAATTTAAAATTTTTGGCAATAATTTCACAGGGAGGGCCTGCATGAAAACGGAGTTAATACCAAAGGATTCAGGAAAAGGGAGAGGGACAAAGTCTAAGTGATTTCATCTGAGCCCCTGGATCTAGTTGGCTTTGAGGTAGGTTCTATGCCTAAACTTACTCATCATGTGAACCAGTAAGCTCCTTTTGTATTACAGTTTGGGTTGGGTTGTTTAGCACAGGGAAATGCCTTTTCAAGGGGAAGAAATTTTACCCCTGGCAGGTATTTGGCAATGTCTGTAGACATTTTTGGTAGCCATGGGCATCCAAGGGATAGAAGCCAGAGATGTTGCTAACTGTCCTACAGTGCATAGGATAGGCCCCTACAACAAAGAATAAAGTGTCAATAGTGCTCATTCATAAAGCTGTAAAAGTCTGCTGATAGGTAGCAGGGGACAGTTCACCTTATCAGAGAGAAAACCTTGGTTTAGAAATTAATGGGGGATCTCGAGGCCTCTTTGATGCTCAAGGAGTGATGCTGTGCATGAAGCCAGTCCTGATTTAGCTCCAATGGCTTGAGTTTGCATATGAAAATTGCAAACCGGTACAGGCCATACAAGGGCTGCATGAATCTCCTCGTGGCATGGCAGCTGACTTCGTCTAGAGCATATGATCCAAGAGAGAATGGAAGGAAGAAATTGCCCTGCCTTTTATGACCCAGTCACATAACATTGCTTCCACCATATTCTATCATTTAGAAAGGAGTCACTAAGTATAGCTCACACTCAAAAGAAGGGGTATTATACTTTACCACCTGAAGGAGGGAATATCAAAAATTTGTGGACACATTTTAAAACCACAGCATACTGCTTCCCTGAATGAAATCTCAGGCATAACTTGCAACTCTTTTGGTCTTTCTCAGATAGTAAAATTTCCAGCGTAATCTAACAAAAACTCTTATTCAGATTTCTTCTCACTTCTCCCAGTTTGGGCTTGGTCATAAAGGCAAGGGGGGAGGGGTTTGGTTGATTCTGCCTTCTTCTTTTCTCTTTTTTTCCCATTCATTTGCTACTATTGGGGTACTCCTCCAGAGTCAAGGATTGATGGATTGGGGCAAGTTTTAGAAGGCATAGTTTGGTTTAGTTGATGTCTGTGTTTAGTGGTGCCAAATCTGAGGGTTTCTCTTATTGAGCATGTTTTGGGGTCTTCAAGATTTCTTCTTATAGGGGCCTCTCCAATGGCAGATACAGCCAGGAAAGTGAGATCTCCTCTGTGTGGTCACTTACAACTCTCTCTTCAGCCTCTGTCTTCTTACTCTCCCACTTTAGGCCACTCAAGTCACAACCAAACTCTTGAATTTTTCTTTTAAAAATCTCCTCATTTAGCTTTAGATGAGAAAGAGATACTCTTCTTCCCACACTGGGCTAATGGTTGGTGATTGAGAGCATTTACACCCAGTGCAGTAGAAAAACTGTTCCAAGACATCTTCTTTACCTACACATCAAACCTTCAACCTCAAGGTGTTTGCTAAACCAAGGATTGGATATCCAATATCACCATCTTTTACATAACCTGATTATGTGGCCTGCTGCCTATTTCATTGTCTTCAACTGCTGAGGCCTCTGTGGAACTTTAAAATAATAGAAAAAATTACATGTCACATCTTATTACACCTATATAGAGTGACTGACAATTCCTCACATCTTAGGCTTTTAAACATCAGCTCAGATATTTTTTCTCCTAGAAATGGGGACCAAGCAGATTTATTTCTGTGATCAAGAGCAGCAAAGCTTTGATTCCAAAACTCCTAATGCAATTGCTAATTTTTAGACTAAAATTTGATCATAGATGTGAATGTTGTTGGGGGAATATAAAGTGCTATACCAGGATAATTTATCAAAAAATCTCAGCTCCATTTTTACTAGCACAGTAGTACCCTGCAAAGATAATCGTCTTTCTGAAAACCTTGCTCTGTTGACTCTTTGAAAAGCCTGGTTTAATCATAAGCCGTAGAGTATTCACACACATTTATTATTGATACAGCACTTAGCCTTCTGCCTCCCAACACTTTCCCTGACAGAACCCTTTAACCTCACCTGCTATGCTTGCTTTTCTGATGGGAATTAACTTTGTAGGATGTCATGAGAAGGCAGTGGTGGATTCAAAATCCTGCCAGTGGCTTTGAACTTTAATTCCAGCACCCCTCTAAGAAATGAGACTAAATACATAGCGTATGGACAAAGTTGTATATATCTTTCTGTCTATGCTAAAACACCCTGTGCTCTGTTTCTATGTCTCCTATGGCACTTGTATCTCCACACCATAGATAATCTTATATATGACTTATCTTCCCTAATAGAGCTTTTGCTTCCATAGTTGTACCCCAATTCCACACTGCTCCTCTCCTCAGCCCGTTCCTTGTACCTAGATACAGAGTAACAGATACATAGTTGGCTGTTTAAATCACATGTTAATTTGAGTGAATGAGTGAATAATTAGATCAACCCTTGGAGATTTAAAGACTAGAATGTTCTCAGCAAATCCACTTTACAAAACTCTATACCCCCTTTTAGCAAACCAGTTTGTCCTCTTCTCACCTTGCTTCATGAAGAGCAGAGGCTGGGAATCTGCCCAAGCAGTCATAGATTGAATCAAGGGCAATCAGCTGTCCAAACTGGACCAAACTGATTCTTCTTGAAATTTACATTTGTGAAATAGTGACTCAGATCAGTAATCTGGATAAGCTTTTGTCAAGCAGTGCTGATAAAGCTGGTTTATAGGGAGAGGAATTGAGGATGGGCATAGAGAGAAGCAGAGACAGGGATGATTTGGTCCTTAAGGGAATGGTTATTTTGTTTTCTGATGGCTTTGCAGTTCCTGGTTCTGGGCCCTACGCTTCTACTCTTGAGTTCATGGACTCTCTTTCCTGGTCCTAACGTGGCTGACTTCTCTTGTCACTTTGGTCTTAGCTTGAATGTCATCTCCTAGTAGAAGCCTTCCCATAAGAGTTCCAGTTGTCAAGAAAAAGAAAAAAAAGAGTTCCTGTTGTCATGCTCTTTACCCCGGGTCACTTTGCTCTATTTTCCTCATAGCATTTAGCACCTTAAATGGGTGCTAATGAGCTTTACATGTTTGACCTTTTATTTAATTTGTTTATTATCAAATTCCTGCTGGAATATACCACATGACAATAGATAAACTTGTCTATTTAGTTTACTGCTTTATTACCCCCAACCCTAGAATACACTGAGTAAGTAGTTTTTGAATAAATAATAGATATAATAAATCCTTCCTGTCATTCCAGTTATTTTGAAGAGGTTCCATTATTCAAACACAGTGATATAAACACATAGAAAACAGAGGCTATAGGGGTTATTGGTGCCCATATTAATGCAGGGTCTCCTAAGGTGACCATCCACTATAATTTTTCCACCAGCTCCAAAGCAAGAACCAAAAAAGAAGATCTTCATTACATTTGATTGGCATTTTGGCTTGTTTGCTTAATCCCTTTTTCCCCCCTAATCTATTCAAACCATTAATTTTTATATTTACCCACATTTGTAGACTACTGGAGAATATTCTCACACTTCTCCATATTATTAGACCCCTAAATCATGTGTCAGCTTTCATATTATTCAGGTACTTTGCAAATGGTGGTGGTGAGGGTACTGATTTAATTTGGTTTGAAATCTTTTTTTTTTTTAATGTAATAGGAATAAATTATCAGGTAGTATTGGAGCACAGTTCTCACCTGTTTAATGTTGAAACCTTCTGAGGGAGTTTCAGGGAGATTAAAGATGTACAGCCAAGGGGCGCCTGGGTGGCTCAGTCATTAAGCGTCTGCCTTCCGCTCAGGTCATGATCTCAGGGTCCTGGGATCGAGTCCCACAATGGGCTCCCTGCTCAGCTGGAAGCCTGCTTCTCCCTCTCCCACTCCCCCTGCTTGTGTTCCCTCTCTCTCTGTCTCTATGTCAAATAAATTAAAAAAAAAAAAAAAGATGTACAGCCAAGCACTCATCCTGTCTAGGAAGGAAGTGAGAAATCCCACCTTGTAAAGGTCTTTCAGAAAGTCAGGAGCACTCAGAGTTCTGTAGTATAGTTGTAGCAACAAGTCTACCATGTAACTCATTTGTGCAATAAATTTGGTCCTATTGATCTATTGGCAGTAAGAACTCTGCACTTTATCTCAGGAATGGGGTGTGGGAGTGCATTGTTCAGTTCTAAGGTACCGAGTGTGCGGGGGCTGTGTGTGCTTTGGAACACGCTCCAAATGAGTCAGATGTCTGTTAGTGATGTTTCTTTGGATCTGCTGCCTATGCTTTCTCTCTTGACATGGCTCTTAAGTACCTTTCCAACAGCTTATACTCACATCTTACAGCCTAGAATGGCCTGGGCTTTAGACAACCAATACAGGTGAGGCAAGCCCCCAAAAGACCACATTAGGAAATATCCCAGTGTCCATGGATTGGCATTCTTGACACCTTCCAAAAAGTGGTGTCAGAGAATGGCAGAATGGGCAGGAAAGTGAGCCTCTAGAGTCAGATGGACTTGAGTTCACATCTCAGTTCAATCATTCCCTAGTTATGGGGCCTTGGACAAGACCCTTTCTTTTTTTCTCAGCCTTAATACTCTTTAAGTCAAAGTATTATTAGCATGCCAGACAAAATTGACCTCATTGGGTTGTGGAAATTATTGAATAAAATAATATACATAGAACTCTTTAGTGCAGTGCTGGGATATGGTAGGTACTTCCATTTTTCCTGGAGCTCAAGTTCTTTATTAATGATAAGAACAGTAATAATACCATATTTCTTAAGTACTTAATATATTGCCCATTACATTAACTACTTTAATTATTGGAGAGGACATGACCAACTGTCTTTCCTATGTCTATTCTTTGTTAACAGAATCCTAAATTATGTGCTCAGCTTAAAAGGGTTTTTAGCTGCTCTTAAAACTAGAAACAGCCGCATGACGAAGTTCTGGCAACAGATTTAGATTCAGAAGTCTGCTACCAGTTTCTGGGAAAGCTCTGCCACTTCCTTGTTACTTCCTCTTTCTGTTCTCTGCCTGTAGTGCAGATATGAGCCTGAAGGAAAACAGCCCTCTGGCTTCCATCATGCAACCTCTAAAAGAATCATGGAACAGGAAGATAGAAGGATCCTGAGGCATTGTGGAGCCTCTGTACCAACCTTGGAATGTCTACCTCTAGATTTTGAATTTATGGATGAAATGTCTTCTCTTTGGTTATACTTTTGTAATTTGAGGTTTATATATATGCAACCAAATGCAATCCCTAAACAATTTAGGCACATTATCTTATTTATTACTCAGATAAGGCTTCTGACATTATTATTATCAAATCTATTTTATGTTAAGGATATTGAGACATAGGCTAAGTAATCTGCCCAAGGTCACAAATTATACATGTAATAAGTGAAGCAGAGAGTTGAATACATTCTTTAACTAGTAAAATATAAAATGGGGATACTAATATTTCTCCCCTCGTCTTCCTGTTTCACAGCTTACTTTCATAACCTATAAACTTGTTCTGATTGTCTGATTTTTTTTTTTCTTTTTTGGTAAAAACCTCCTGAAATTCTCCCAGACCACAGTGCTATTTTTCAGACGTTTGAGCCTAACAGCAGTTCTGACACTGACTATCTGTATGGTCCTGGGCCAGTCATTTAACCTGCCTAATCATTTTTTAAAAGGCAGAATTGGAGTAGATGATCTCTAAAGTTCCTCTACTTTTCACTCTCTGTGATTCTAAAAGTACAATTTAACCAATTTCTAATTATTCAGTTAGGTGATCAAAATTTTATTTTATCTAGTTTTAGCTCATGACCTAGTGAATATTGAATAAATATTAATTGATGACTGTATGAGGGACAAGGAAGCTTTTTCTGTTCTCTCACTTTTCCTTTAAGTCTTTGGCTTTTTATTATTTCTATATCCATCCAAAACCCAACATTGTGTTAGGTGGTTTGGGGGAGCTGATCCAGTGGAGATCAAAGACCATTGCTTCCAAAGAGTGAAGCTAGCTTCAGTCAGGGCAGAAGCAAAGGGACCAAATCAAAGGCCATAAAAAAGTTATATTTGGGGGGGAAAAAAAAAGTACAAGTTGTTCCTTGGGTGAAGGAATGGGGTTGGCATATGGATTCAGAAAAACAATCTTCAAATAAGAAATAGCAAACCAAAGCAACTTCAGCTGGAAAGGAGAAGAAAGCAAAGTGACAGAAAAAGGGGGTGGGGATATGTACTGTTTTTGAAACATTTCAGAAAGGTAAGTAGTGGCCAGAGCATTAGAAAGTATTAAAAGAGATTTGAGCAAGACTAAGAGAATAATATGGTATATTGTGAATGTTCAAAATATATCAAATAATTGAGGTAGAAGTATTCTGACTAAAGTAGAATTTTTTTCCCCAGGGGAGGTCATGTTAAGAAACCGTCTTGAAACTTGCTGAATAGTGCTGTATTATTGCTATGGGATAGGAGAAGGCTATTGTATGCAAGCCAAGGAGAGCACCCTCACCAAGAACAGAATCTGTTGGCACCTTAATCTTGGACTTCTCAGCCTCCAGAACTGTGAAAAATAAATGTCTGTTGTTTGTGTGACCTAGTCTATGGTATTTTGATATAGCAGCCTGAGCTGACTAAGACCGTTTCCTTGAAGTCCTTGCAGCAGATTGAAGTTTAAGATTCTAATAATATAGGTTGACATTAGTGCAGAGAAAATCAACATGGGATAAGGAAAACAGCATGGACATTGGAACCATAGTTACTTTCCAAACTCTTTCTCTATCTTGTTGTGACATCTCTGAGGCTCAATTTACCCATCTGAAAATGGGGATAATAATATCTATCTATCATTAGTGGTTTGCACTAAATAAAAATAATAGGAGTGAAGCTTCTAGTGAAATGCCCAATATGTGGTAGCTACACAGTAAATATTAATTCCTTCTAGTAACAATGAGTATATTTTCTTCTCTTGGCTAATGTAGACTTTAATATTACTTGCTATAAAGTCCATTTTCTGGGAGCCAGTTTTCATGCAAAGAGAATCTGAAAGCACACATTGCAAGCATTCTACATTGAAAATTGCACTAAACAGGATAATACATTTGTCTTTATTTACTATTTGCAGACTTTGTGCATCACATCTATAATTATAGTTGTACTTTTCAAGGATTTTGATACTTTTCGATGAGCCTCACTTGACCTCTTTTTGGGGGACTGAATTGGACTAAATGTGTGGTACCGGCACTATTTTCTCCACAACAAATGTGTTTATTGTACTACATGTGGAAGGGAAGTAAATTACCTTATTAATAGCACCACAGACATTCTGGATTTAATTCAAAATGTGGAAGGGTTGTAAAAAAAAATGTGGAGGGGGCTGGAGAAGTTGGCTTATGAATTTCTTAGGTAGACTATAATTCCAGGGATGATTTCTTTATGTTATTAACTATTCCCCAGGAAATGAACACTTTCAGGTTCTAGTTACCACCTGTACGGAAAAAAAAAAAAAAAAACAACAATGCAAAGGACTTGAAGCTTCCTTTGGATAAATGTTTTACTTTGTGCATTTTTCAGGAAAATTTAATGCTAATTACTCAGGGCTACTAAATTTAGTTGGTACATTGGTTATGGAAAGTTGTACAATACCTAGTTTCATTTTGGGGGATACAGTTTTAATGTATAAATATGGATAAGGTGGATGGGGAGTATATAAAGAGGAATTTGGGATTTTTCTTAAGTATTCTGGATAATTGAATTCAGACTCTAACAAGAAGGAAGCTCTACATTGGAAACTTCTTGGTTGTGATGATAGGTATTCTTACTGTGTATAAAAGAAAACCAGAAGAGTTGGCCTCCCTCAGACGTTTAACAAAAGGGAACTAAAGTGTTATTCAGAATCATGGCTACTATTGTTTGTTGAGCCAAATTCTTTTGCTAAGTAAATATCAAGATGTTCCAAAAATACGTTACTTCAATTTTATATGCATTTGATTTTGGTATTTTGATATAGCAGCCTGAGCTGCTATATGACTTATTTATTCCATAACTGGAAGCCTGTACCTCCCACTCCTTTCACTCTTTTTGCCCATATTTGCACAAGTCATTTTTAGCATATTAAGGGGGATAATGATGAAGGATTCCATAGAGTAGGTGAAAGTCCCCAGTCCATGGTTCTGCATTGTGTTAGGAAAAGCTATTTAACATTTTGTTTTCAGAGAAGGAAAGGCTCTTTGATAAGGACTAAATAAGGTGGGACTGGATACATTTGTCCAGTAGGATGCAAGAATCAGACCCTAAGAAAGTGGGAGAGAAGTTAAGAATTGGCACAATTTGTTAAATAGCTAAATATCTTTCCGAAGGAATTGACCTGAAAACAAATACTTTTTTTTTAAGATTTTATTTATTTATTTGTGAGCGAGCACACAAGCAGGGGGAGGGGCAGAGGGAGAGGGAGAAGCAGACTTCCCACCAAGCTAAGAGCCTGACGTGGGGCTCAATCCCAGAACCCCGGGATCATGACCTGAGACGAAGGCAGAAGGCAGATGCTTAACAGACTGAGCCATCCAGGTGCCCCTGAAAACAAGTACTCTTAACAGTTCTGGGAGCACAAAGAGAAATTCCTTTATACATTTAGTACAGACACGAATTCTTCTGGTAGTACCTTTTGAGATATTTTTATGGGCCCTTTTGCCCTGATGTTAGTAATTTGCATGTTTCTGAGGGTGTGATAGTTGTTAAGGATGCAAAACTGAAAAAAACATGGTAAGGTGCTATTTTTATTTTTTGTAAACTTTTTATTATAGTTATGGTTTACTTCTTAAGACAAGGAAACCCTTTTTATTCAATTATTCTTTCATTAAGGGGAGCACAGATACATTATAAACCAATATTATTTTCCTGAAAGAATACTGTGCTCATCTCTCTCTCTCTCTCTCCCCCAGTTGAAGTCTGGGGACTTTCCTTCCTCTGCCTCCCACTGGTCCAGCTTCACTGGCAATAGATCAAGGATCACTAAGCCGAAATGGTCAAATGTGCAATGCCTGCTGACATAGACTTAGAGGATGCTATCTTACTGTAATATTCAATCAGAGAAGGAGTACGTGTTTAGAACTAGTTCCCAAACCTCAGAACAGTTGGCCTGCTGCTTCTGAAAGAACTATCTGCCTTCAGCAGTGGAGCCTCGGCAGCAGAAGCAACACAGAAGAGAGGGTAAAATTCTTGTTCTTCTTTAACCTCCAGCTGAATTTTATTTTAGGTCAAGTCCAATCCCTTTTTGTACTCTGAACTTTGGGATGATGCTAATTTGAGAAGTTAAGGTCCAGTATAAGCTAATGGCTTAATCATGTCAGGAAGAGACTTCTCTCTGTCTCTGATAAATGAAGATTATATTGAGCAATTACATGCATTAGAGACATTTAACTCCCTCCTTTGAAGCAGACATTTTTGGCTACTGGAATACACCAGATGCTGTGGCAAAGGGGATGATGGATGATGTTGGGTTACTGATTTGCATATAGGAATGACTTTTTTTCTGTGTGGAAAAAATTGCAAGACAAAACAAGAATAGGAAGTGAGATACCTACTCGGATACTGATAATCAGTAAATATTAAAACCATTAATAGTTATTTTGACTAGAAATGTCTTTAATCCTCTTGAAGTAAAATTTTACATAGAGAATAAACAAAGTAGATATTTCCCAGGTGGAGAATTATCTTGATTATAATTTTTATTATGGCACAGAATATTAACTATGTCTTCCATGAAGGCCACACACATACAGAGAAAGAAATAATAGGTAACTAGTGGATAAGGCAATCAGCCCCACTGTACTCTCAATCTTTGATTAAGCCCATTTTCAGTTCTGTATTTGTTGGTGTTTTATTAATGTGTGGTATCTATCGCACTTTGGCTCATGAGATGAATAAAGCAACAACTAATTACTAGTCACTGTATTTTTAGTCAGTATTGAGAAATCTATATTGTAAAGGAGCTCTCTAACTTTATAATTGTAGACAGAAGGTTCAAGTCAATAGAATAATGTTGCTTTCACCAAAGTGAACTAAATGGTTGTTTGGTACCTTTTTCAGAATCCTCATTTAATTGCTGTGGGCTGCTAGAGTCGGTATATACTTTTTATTTTTTGCTCAAATCAAAATATATGCCCCCAATTAATGCTATTTTCATGGCCTGAATGTCTAGTTTAGCACCTATGTACAAATTGACAATTGCCTTTCTAATCCCAGCTAAGCCTCTCAAACTTATGTTTGTCTTTATTTGTAGAGAGACAAGGGAGAAAAAAAATCCTTCATTTCAGTCCAGGTAGATTTTGATTTCATTATTGACTGCCACTAATCAAGGTTAAATGTGGCGAGATTTCTCCCATCCAACACTGCACACCTGAGTCTCAGCCATTCTGTTTTCTTTCCTTACATTTTTCTATACTGCCCATAGCAATAGACCCACTTTGTTAGTTCAAGATCAGAGCTGATTAATTTATTCATGCAAATAAATATGTATTAAGTCTTATACTGGGTTGAATAATGCTCCTCAAAAATTCATATTCACCTAGAACCTCAGTATATGACTTATTCAGAAATAGAATCTCCCCTGGAGCCCCCAGAAGAAACCAGCCATGCCATCACCTTATTTTCAGCCCTTTGAGACTCCTTTCTGATTGTTGGCTTTCAGAACTATAAAAGAACAAATTTTTGTTGATCTAAGTCACTATACTTGTGGTAATTTGTAGGATCAGGAAACCAAATCATCTTCCAAGATAACACAGTCATTAATTAGCAGAGCTGGGATTTGAACCAGCATCTGGCTGTTTCAGCATCTGTGTGTTTAGCCCCTAACTCTACTCTCTCTCAGTATATGAATTTGAGGTAATTCATTATAGTTTACTGAATGAGCTATAGTTTATAGTATATAGAGTTATTTAGTCTCATGAACACAGGTTTTAGAGTTAGGCAGACTGGAATTCCAGTAATAGTTTCCCAATTTATTGGTTGTCTTACTTGTCTTTTTAAAAGAAGGAATCTTGAACCACTTATGCCACTTTGTTTCTGATTGTGTTTTCTTCTTGGTGCAATGTTCAATCCATGTCTTTGGATTCTGGTTTCAACTTCTCTGATTTCTCATCCACTCTGCCAGTCACTTGCCTGTTTGCTCTCATGTTTCTTCCTCTCCTGTCCCCTGATATGTCTGAATCTCAGCGGGCCAACTGTTGTTATTTCTAAGACCTTTTTGCCAGCTGGCTTCATGCTGTGTTCAGCTAGTGGAACCCTGACAAGAAATTGGAGGGCCAGAAGAAAGAAGCCAGATGTTCCTTCCCTCACTCCTCTGCTCCCTAGGACATCTCTGCCAGGCACTCAATGATTCCAGAATTTTCTGTAAGGCCCCTCTTGTTGGCCCAATATCCTGGGTTCTGGTAATATTAACTCCTAGATACTTTCTTTATATTTCCATCCCCAGGTATCATTATGGCCCTCTGGTGGTGTTAATCTTGGGGTTGTCTCATATCTCTTAGTTGACTTTCAGGTTGCACTTGATCTTTATAACTAGTTTGTGCTGTTCAAACTCCTCTATTGAACTAGCATGTGTGAGTTCTGTTTTACTCTGACATATTGAGCCGCATTACTTTTGATCCTGCCTTGAGTTCAAGCCCAAAGCATGATTTATCACCATGTACTCTGCTTGGTAAGTACCCAGGCCCAACTTCTACATGTGCCTGGTTTTTGGTCTTTTTATCCATCATTATGAAGGCTTTCTACTTCTTGCTTATTCCATTTGGCTCTGTGTATCCCTAACTGCTTCTTTTTTCATGCTGCACCTACCTGTCTTGCAATCTTAGGTGAGAACCATTTTCCCAAAACCATTTCTCACACCTGAATTCATTCTGCTCTCAAGCCTTTTGGTTGCCACCTTTGGACATTTTAATCACCCATTGTCTGCCTGGCAATGAAACGATGCAGTGAGTTCTATGCTTTGCCTCTGTTCTCGCCATGGTACTCCATGCTTATCTCTATCCCAGATCTCTTTGCATTTAGTTGTCTGTCACCCTTGATAGACCATGAGCAACTAGAAGTTAGAGACTTTCTTTCAACTCTTGTCCCTAGAGTCATTCACAATGCCTGGCACAGGACATATCCTAAGTAATGAATGCATTGTAAAGAAAAGTGGTGGTTTAGCTTAGAGAAGCCGAGGGCAGACTTAATTACTATTTTCAAGTTTATATGGGAGATGCTGAGTTTAATAGGGACATAAAATCTGAGAGTTGGGAGGAATCCTAGAGGCTAACTAGACATCTGGCAGTTGGTTGTTTCCTTATGAATGAAAACTACAATAAAGTGTAACAATCTTTAAAAAAAGTATGATTTCAAATGGAAATATGGAGGTCCATTCTATCAGAGTGATAAAACCCAATACACCCAACTGGAGGGTCTCTAATCCCAGAAATCTGCATGAAAATAATATAGGTTTCCCAATATTGTGTGCCTTAGATATCCATTTCTTAGGAGACTACAGGCTGAACTTGATAATTTCTCAAGGCCCTCTTTAATTATAGGTTTCTAGAATAGATCATAGTTTGAGGGGGCCGGAGAGCAAAAGAACCTGATTAACCTTTTTTTTTCCTTAATTAAACTTATAAATTATAAGCATTAAAGTAGAAATATAGATGACAATTAAAATGTTTATTAAATTGTAATGGGATTGAACTAGGTTAATTGAGACTAGATTCAGGAGATTTTTGAGGTAAGGAAGGGAATATAGCCATCTAATCAGTGAATACAATTCTAAATTTTTGAATAGCTTTCGCTATATGTTTACATACTTAGCTGAAGACAATTTAGGGCTAGAAATAGCTTTTTTTTTTTTTTTAAACACAGGCAAAGGAGTAACATTTACAATCTTGATTCCAATTCCTTTCTCCTGCTGCTCTGAGAAACATTTTATAAATGAGGCCCTTCATGTGTCCAGTGTTCTTTTCCCACTATCCACTTGCCACACACAGGAGGCATGGAATGCTTCCATCTGCAGGATCTGAACAAGGGATGATTCCTACAGCATTCTAGCAGGCTCTTGGATCCAGCTCTTCCGCCTTGCTTCTAAATGCTTCTAACTTCCCATTTCTCACCATACATTACATCATTAGTTTTTGATGTAATGTATGGTGATTAACATAACATAATAATAAAAATAAATAATATCACCATTAAAAAAATAAATGGGAAGTTCTCATGTTGAATTAAAGACCCATCAAAGACATTTTCAAAACATCTCTGAGTCAGTTAAGTCAGCACTTCTTGGAGGCAGAAGAAAACTCCAATGTGTAATAAAAAATGAAAGAACTGACCTGTGAGAAATGCAGCACTGTGTGGTAAAGGCCTGGCCTTCGAGGCTGGAGAGCTGGTTTGAAAGCTGGTTCTGCTCCTCCTGAGCTATGGAGCTATGTAGACTTGGGTACATAACTTGACACCTCTTTTTCCTCATCTGTACAATTACAGGATGGGATGGGAGGATGTCAGACTACCTATAAATTCCCTTCTAGTGAAACACCCCTGATACTGTAAAAACATGTTTTCAGCATCATGGTTATCAAGACAAATGCAAGGAAGCCAGAGGATAAAGGCACATTAGCATGAATTTCCAGTTATTCCATTTTCTTATTTTTTAACATATTACCCAGGCGGTTTTTGTTTTGTTTTGGAATAGAAATATAACTGTTGCATAAAAGAACAAAGTCTTGGGGCTGCTAAGACAATCATAAAAGTTGGTTTCTTCGGACTCTTCTTAGAGTAGTAGGTTCAGTGTGAAAGTTCAGGTTGATGAACATCCAAATGCAGAGTGATTGAGTGGGCTCAGGTATCATAAACTCACCCACAGTAAGGGATGCAAAAACATATAGTATTTATTTTATTTCTTTAGTAAAGATTAATTGAGCAGCTGCTGTGGGGTGAGGATCTGTAAGAAAGGAGTTAATCATGAATTTCTATGGAAGTTTTCATTCCTCCTGGTATTCTACTTTAGATCTCCTTTAACTAACTCATCTACTATTTATCACATACCTAAGTTGAGAAGTCCCAATGAAAAGATGTTTTCAAATCCCCAGTTAGAATCAGTCACCTGGAATATCTGTAGCATTTAGCATGTGATTTTTAATTGTATTTAGGCCTTTTTTTTTTTTATCAGACCACGTAGAATGTTATTTATTTATTTATTTTCTAATTGCTTATCCAAAAATAGTATCTCGTAGAAACAGAATTTAAGAGTTGATGGGATTTTAGTGATTCTCCAATCCAGCCCCTGATTTTACAAATGAATAAATGAAGGCCAAGATGGAGAGAGGGAGGGAGAGAGAGAGTTTGAGAGAGGATTGTTTAGACCTAATCTATTCTGCTTTTTGTTGGAGTTAATTGTTTATGTATTTCCTCACCCTATTATATAATATGTCTTTTTGACAGCAGGACTGTCTTACTCATTTTTATATTTTCCTTCTTCATTTCTTCATACAATATCCAGCATATGAAAAAACCTAACAAATTCTTATGAAATATGTACAAACTAATAAATACTTATTGAGTCTTTGCCATATTAGGAATGGTTCTTAACACTTTATACATATTATCATACTTACCATAGCTCTAGATCATAGGCACTACATTTATCATTACCAAGGAAGAAACTGAGGCCCAGAGAGTTTCAGTAACTTTACTAAGGTCATGTACCAACTAGAAAACCTGTACTTTTAGGCATTATATTATAATGTCTCTTAACTAAAAGAATTAATCATTGGTGAATAATCCAAATGGATGGAAATGTAAGTGGATATCATCAGTTATATTTTCCGGAGCTCCAGTGACAGTGTTTGGCTGGAGATTTGACTGGCATTGAGAGGACTGCATAATAAGAATCATGGCCTATTTCCCCATTTGGTTGCTTGTTAATGCAGTGAAAGTTTAAACCCTTATCCTTCCTACGATTTCGTATATGGCTAGGAGATAAAGTGACTCGCTGGGTAAATGGAAAAGCCAGAAGCCCAGTTTTCATCTTTTTATGTTCCCTAATAATAGTCAAGAGGAATATGAAAGATAGTTGTTATGAGTTTAAGGCTGGCGGCTGGTGGTTATAGGCTGTCATGACATAGCTAGCTTACTCACCACAGTGACAACAGAACTCTTTTAAGATGCTTAGGAAACAGGATAAGTATAGCTTGAGGACTTGCAAACATTTAATGTCGTATCCAAGTGGCTGAGCATTTGCATGGATCATGTGGCTTGCAATGAGAAGTTTGGTCTGGGCATTCACATGCACACATTGTTTCCTAAAACTTATAAGAAAATCATATCTAACCCACGGATTGTCAGCTGAATCTGTAATGTGTGTTAAAATTCTGTATCGGTAAGAAATTTCATCATGTTAGAATATATTCTTTCCATGATTGTTGAGAAAGAAAACTGGCTAATTTTTCTCATATATCAACAAAATAGTAGCATTGGGATTGAGATTGGAGTAGGCTGGTGTGTATGTGTGTAGAAGGTTCCTGGTATATGAGAAATGTTGACATCTCTCAGTCACACACAAATGGGGATAGATGATTAGGGTAGAAGAAATCAGATAAGATCTGGGTATATTTGGCTCCCAAGAGGACTTAGAAGTTGACATTTACTTTGTTGACTTCACTCAGGGCCAACATTGGCTCTGTTATTAGGGTGATTTGTGAAAATGTTTAAGAAGTCAAGATGAAATGTTCTCAAGATACATTTCACAGCAGTGTAAATATACTTAACACTACAGGACTTTATACTGAAAATGTTTAAAAGGGCAATATCAATGTTACGATTTTTTCTTACAATTTTATTAAAAGTACATTCTGTTTGATTCCATTTTTATTAAAAAAAAAAAGTCACTACCTCTAGGTGGGTACTGCCTTATATAGGTTGCATGGCTGAATTTTGGCCTCTGTTTCTCACCTTGGTTGGGGGCCCTTGTTCAGTGCACAGAATGCGCATAATTGTATGTGGTAGTCCTGACTATACTAGTCCATGTTTGGTCTTTGGATTATATTAGTATAATTAGTAATAATAATATGATTGACATACAACATTTTATTAGTTTCTGACATACAACATAATGATTCAATATTTGTATATATTGCAAAGTGATCACCACAATAAGTCTAGTTAATATTCATCCCCATACACAGTTTTTCTTTTTCTTGAGATGAGAACTTATTTATTTATTTATTGAGATTTTATTTCTTTATTTGACAGAGCGATAGCCAGAGCGCACAAGCAGGGGGAGTGGGAGAGGCAGAAGCAGGCTTCCTGCTAAGCAGGGAGCCAGATGCGGGGCTTGATCCTAGGATCCTGGGATCATGACTTGAGCCGAAGGCAGATGCTTAACGACTGAGCCACCCAGGCATCCCAGGATTTTTTTATTTTTAAAGATTTATTTATTTGAGAGAGAGCAAGCATGAGTGGGAGGGGAAGAGGGAGAGGGAGAGAGAATCTGAAGCAGGTTCCATGCTGAGTGCAGAGCTCAGCTCAGGGCTCAATATCATGACCCTAGGATCACGACCTGAGCCACAACCAAGAGCTGGACACTTAAGCGATTGCATCACCCAGGCACCCTGAGATAAGGACTTCTAAGATCTGTTCTCTTAGCAACTTTCAAATATGCAATATAGTATTATTAACTATAGTTGCCATGCTGTATCTTACATCCCCATGACTTATTTACTTTATAACTGGAAGTTTGTACCTTTGACCCCCTTCACCCATTTTGCCCATCCCTTCTACCCACCTCTCCATCCTGCACCCCCGACCTTGGCAACTACCAATATGTTCTCTTTATCTATGAGGATGATGGGTTTTTGTTTGTTTCTTAAATTCTACACTCAGCTTAATTCACTCAGCTTGCCCTCAAGTTCTACCCATGTAGTTGCAAATGGTAAGATTTAATTCTTTTTTATGGATGAATAGTATTTCAGAGTGTGTGTGTGTGTGCGCGCACGCATGCATGCACGCTCATGCAGGTACCACATCTTTATCCATTCATCCATCGATGGATACTTCACTTGTTTCCATATCTTGGCTGTTGTAAATAATGCTACAGTGAGTATAGAGTTGGATATATCTTTTTGAATTAATGTTTTTTGTTTTCTTCTGATAAATACCCAGAGGTAGGATTGCTGGATTAGTCAGTACTCTGAAACTGGATGTGAATTAGCTTTGGCCTAAGATGAGGGTAATTAGAAAGCTTATTTAACTGAGGTTGGACTAGCAGAGCAGCTAGGGCAAGAAACAACTGCCATCTATGATAACTTGATCATCTCATTCTTTCATTTCTGCTTTTCTCTGTGTCGTTTTGCTTTTACCAAAGATTTTTTTAGCAAGATGGAGACCATGGCTTCTCATGGCTCTAAAGGCATATAACATCATTTTAAGAAAGATCATAAAATGCACTCTATGTCTCTAGTTCCATGTTAAGCAGTCCTAAGAAGAAGTTATGATTGCCTCCGTTTGTAGTAGGTACACATCTCTGGACTCACAATTCAGCTGGATACTATGATAGGTCCGTTGTGGGATAGATGTTGACAGTGGCTAGAGTGACTGGATCTGCAAAAATCTGGAAGCTTCCATTCAAAATGCATGCTTAAGTGAGAGGAAAGATGTTTCCTCAGTAAAGAGGAAGTAGAAGTTGGTTTCTGATTCAGGAAGATAAAAACAACAGATAGCCCTTCATAGGCCCTTAAATTCAAACTTGTTAGTGTCCTATTTCCAAAGGTGTGTAAAACTACCTCTCAGTAATAAGTCATAAAAGTATGCAGCAAGGGGTACCTGGGTGGCTCAGTCGGTTAAGTGTCTGACTCTTGATTTCGGCTTGGATCATGATCTCAGGGTCATGGGATTGAGCCCTGCTTTGGGCTCTGTGCTCAGCGCAGAATCTGCTCCAGATTCTTTCTCCCTCTCCCCCTCCCCCCAATGCTTTCTTTCTTTCTCTCCCTCTTAAAAATAAATAGATAAAATGTTTAAAAAATGTATGCAAAAAGGATGAATACTCAACTTTTGCATCAACGTGGATGGAACTGGCGGAGATTTTGCTAAGTGAAATAAGTCAAGTAGAGAAAGTTAATTATATGGTTTCACTTATTTGTGGAACATAAGGAATAGCATGGAGGACATTAGGAGAAGGAAGGGAAAAATGAAGGGGGAGAATCAGAGAGGGAGATGAACCATGCGAGACTATGGAATCTGGGAAACAAACTGAGGGTTTTAGAGGGGAGGGGGGTGGGAGGATGGGTGAGCCCGGTGATGGGTATTAAGGAGGGCATGTATTGCATGGAGCACTGGGTGTTATACACAAACAATAAATCATGGAACACTACATCAAAAGCTAATGATGTACTGTATGGTGACTAACATAACATAATAAAAATGTATGCAGCAAATAATTAAAATATCAATAGATTCAATGCATCATTTCTCCATAGGATAGCTATAGGAGAAGTCAGGTTAAGGTTCTCACTGGTAAGCCTGGAATTAGAGAAGGGGGAGTCAGCTCTATGATTGTAGTGTTTAATAACTTCAACCCAAGGCAGCCTTCCACGTCTATTTCTACGATAGGAAGGTGCCTTCCGGAGAGAATGGGAAATTTTTTCAGGGGTGTGCTCCTTTGCACAGATTTACCAGTCCATGACTGCCTGAATTTCCATTGTTTGTGCTTCCTCTTTGGTTGAACTGTAATAGTTCTAAAGGTTCAAGTCCCAACTCTCATTTACTATCTATATGAACCTTGAGCAACCTGTTTAACTTGTTTAATGGCCCTAAGCTTCAGTTTTCTCATCAGCAAAAGAGAACCATAATAACATTTTCCTCATAAGGTTTCCTTAGAATTAAATAAAGTAACTATGGCAAGTGCCTAACATAGTGTCTGACACATAGTATACATTGATTTAAATTTTTTCTAATTTGTTGATAGTATTATCATTGTTGTTGATATTGTACTTTTGCTCTTGATGGCCAGTTTTGCCTAAGATAATTGCATAACTCTGCTTTGATGCATTTTTTGTTCTTATTATACAGTTTAAATCCCAAATGGCAACCTTATTTCCATCTTTTTTTATTTCCTTAGGAGACCATGTAGTGAATTTCAATTTTATATACTTTTGAATGAAAGTCTTCATTCTTAAAAATTTCAGCTCCTGAGATTTAATGAATTCTGTCACAGAGATACTTGGAAGGATTGTGCAGAGATTTCCCCTGAAGACTCCTTTTCTGTCTAACATAGACTGTCTTGAATCTGCATGAGTATGGGCTGGACAGAAGAGAGGTCTCCTAGAGTAAATTTGGAAACATCCTTGCTTCTGGTTTATTGGCAAGTAATGTATATAGAAAAAGAAATATCTTTTCTATTCTATGAAAACTCAAGCAAAGGCAAACCTAACTTCCTCAACTTGCCAAACAAAACAAAAAACAAAAAAAACCCTCATAATTCATAGGGTTGGCTGGATGAAAAGCTTGAAACACTTTAATTATTGATAAGATAAACTAGAGTAAAAGTGATCATAGTACCAGACAGAAAACACTTTGAAGAGTACGTTTGAAGCAGGTATTACATGGTGGCTTGATTGAAAATGCAGGTAGTGCTATACAGTAGAAGTCTGGGGAAAATTGAAGAGACTTATTTTTATCAAGAATACCAATTATGGAAAACTTCACATACTTTTTTCAAAGAGGAATTATTATCAATTCAGTCTTTGCTCAGTCCCCAATTTCATGTGAACAGCAACTGCCAGGCCAGCCATGATTTAGTCAAGATGGGGAAGACTTTCAATAAACAAAAATAGGGACTGACTGAGGTGAGCTGGCAAATGTAAAGCTGGGAAGACTGTTAAGGATGAAATGCCAAGGCTCAGAAATAAAAATGTAATAATGCCGAAAGAACTTTTTGTCATTATGACACAATTCCATTTACTACTATTCCTTGTCCCCCATTTTATTAATTAAGTTGAAAAGAAATGTGTTTACTTACAATGTCCTGTGGTAGAATTTCATTTTTAAGGGGTCCCTTATGTTTTCTCCTTGCCTTTCCCTTTGGTGATGGAGGTTTGGCATTCCAGGCATTCAGACTTTATACTGATGATCAAAATGAGCTAGATCTTTTAACATTTGCCTCTTTAGACCCTTTCCCCATCCTTTTCTATATTGCTCTGTACCAGGATGCCAGCCTTCATGGACTACAGTCATAGCCTCTGTTGCCCATTGATTTCCACTTGGGTTCAGCAGGAAACTGTTGGGCAGCAAAAAGTGAAGTTAGGGAATTTTTCCCTCAGCTTACTGCCTGCAAGGCTTAGAGTGGATAGTTGTGATTCTCAACTAAAGGCCACATCACTTAATGGTTGTTCTTTCCTATATTAGATATAGGCCCATGCCTGGATCAGAGTTCAGTTAATGCCTTCCCCATACACATAGCTAAGAAATTAGAGGTACTGCTAGGAGTGGATAAGGAGAAATGGATACTGGAGTGGCACTTAACAAATATCCAAGGTGAAAACCAAAATGGAAAGTCTGAATGAGGAAATTAAATCTCAGAGATTCAGGAAGTACAAAGGGTAACATAGGAACTAGGAAAGCTGGAATTCAAGCCCATATTTTCATATTTCAAAGGTTGTACTCCTTGAATGAAGTTTTAACTTCAGTGTTCTCCCCCATCACTCTAGGATTCCAAGTACTCATTTTTATTTGGAAAGTAGTAGATCATTCAGGTTAAAAGTACTGGAGCCAAATCACCTGGGTTCAAATACCAGATCTTAATATCTACTTTATGATGTTGTTATAAGGATTAAATGAGATAACCCAGTTCTTTAGAACAGCTCCTGACACACAAATATTAAGTACTTTTAATCAATACCATTAACATCACCACTATTATTAATTCATAAGGTTGTTGTGAGGATGAAATGGTCTAGTGAAGGTTGTGAAAAATGGTTGCATTCAAGATACTTGATGACTTTCTAGCTTTAAGATGTGGAATAAAAGAGAAAGAAAGAGAATCAAAGATAACTCCAAATCTTTGGTTGGAGCAACCAGAAGAAGGAAGTTGTCATAAACTGGTATGTGGAGATATTTGATTTTTATAAAAATTCTGTTGGATAAAGCAATGTATCCTCTTCTTATATGTGAGAAAACTGAAGTTCACATGGGTCAGGCAGGTTTTCCAAGATCTCATAGTCAAAAAACAGTAGAGTTGGAATCCCAACCCAGGTCTATCTGGTTGTACAACCTGTTCTGTAGATTTCAGTTTTAGGTACTAAGGAAGATTCAGAAGTGTTTCTAGTAGTTTTCTTAGTTCATTTTATATCTGAATATTGGCCTTCTCTTTTGCTTCTAAATTTACAAGAGAATGTGTTTAATTTGTTTCTCACACCTATAATGTAAAGTAAATTTCATTTTCCCTCCCCTCTTCCATCCTCATTTCAGAAAGATGAAAAAACTGAAACTAAAGAAGGATAGGTGACAACCTGGTCATATAACCTATTTATAGTGAACCATATCTTGAATTCAGGTTTTCTGCTTGTAAGTCCTATTGAGTATTTCTTTCTTTTTTTTTTTTAAAGATTTTATTTATTTATTTGGGAGAGAGAGAAGCAGATTCCCAGCTGAGGAGGGAGCCCGATGTGGGGCTCAATCCCAGGACCCTGGGATCATGACCTGAGCCGAACGCAGATGCTTAACTGACTGAGCCACCCAGATGCCCCCCTATTGAGTATTTCTAACATGAAAGGACAAAAATGGTATGGTTTGGCCAGAAATAAAATTGGCCCCAATTGGTTGAGAAGTATGGAGTATTTACCTCCTGCATGAAGATAGAAAGAAGCGTCAAACAGAAGCTTGAAGGGTTGACTCCTTTAGTTGACTTTCTAGATGAAGTGGAGAGCATACTAGTCCCTAGCCCTTTAGCTAGGATGATGTCATTTTGGAAAATATGCAAAAGTAAATATGGTAGAAACCTCTAAGATTGACACAATGCCCACTAGATACTCAAGTAATTATTACCATTACTATAGAAATTAAAGCCAAATTAGAAACTAGATGAGTAATCTCTAATTGAGATGATACCATCTACTATATACAGTTTTTATTCTATGGATGTTATTATGAGTGAGCACACTAGTAAGGAGATATAATAACATTTTTATTTTAGAACAAAATCAACATGCAAATCAATTACTTTTTTCTCTTCCTCTTGGTCATGCCAGTGTGAAAGGAGAAACATAAAGACCATTAACTCATTCAGAGTTTCAAAATATTTATCAAATATCTATTATATGTCAGACTCTCTACTAGGTGCTCGAGATCTAGTTTGCTTTCAAGAAACTCCCAGTGTCAGAAATATCAAAAAGTAATTGCAGTGAAGTCTAATACATTGCATTGGTGACAAGAAGTAGAAAGAGAGTAATTATTTGGGTGAGTTAGAGAGGCTTAAGGGGGATGGAGAAGAAGGGTTTTGCAAACAAGTAAAAACTGGTCTTGCTGATAAGGTGAAAGTAGAGGATGGGGTGGATAGAATTCCAAGAAGAGGGAACATTACAAGACAAGTATGAAAGCTACACATCTTGGAGAAATGGATAAATTTTAGGTGTATTAGTATGGCTGTATTGTGTGGAATGGAAGGCAGGAGTTGAAGTTGAAGAGGATTCAAAGCCTATGTCCGATGGAATTTTGAATTCCATCTTATGAGTTTTGACTTTACATCCTAAAGAGAATCTTAGAAATATTTGAAGTAGGGAAGAAACTAGAACAGAATAATAAAGCATAAGATATTTTGATCTAGGGCGCCTGGGTGTCTCAGTTGGTTAAGCGACTGCCTTCGGCTCCGGTCATGATCCTGGAGTCCCGGGATCGAGTCCCGCATCGGGCTTCTTGCTCAGCGAGGAGTCTGCTTCTCCCTCTGACCCTCCCCACCTCATGCTTTCTCTCTCTCTCAAATAAATAAATAAAAAATCTTTTAAAAAAAAAAGATATTTTGATCTATTAAGTTATATGTCTAAACAATTTAAATTAGATTTTGCTGCAGTAACAAAGTATTTCCAAATACTTAGTACCTTCCCAAAAGAGATTTTATTTCTCACTAACATTACATAGAAGTTGGGGCTCTGCTCTATGCTTCTTCACACCAGGATACAGACCAAAAGAATAGTCCTTATCTAGGCTTTTGGCTCTGGGAAAAGAACTATGGTAGAACATGCAATAGTTACTTTCATTGCCTCCTGTTCTAATTTTTTTGGCTAAAGCTAGTCACATGGCTAAGCCTGATGCCAATGAAACAGTGACATGTCATTCTATCATAGGAAGAGGGAGAATAAATAATTAGGAACAATCATACAATTTATAACAGTGTGAGTATAATGTCTATTTATTTCTGTTTATGTTTATAACCAAAAAGACTGGTGTGTGTGTGTGTACATGCATGTGATGTGTATCTATCACATATTATGGTGCTGGAAGTCATCATGTCTATGTCTTACCTTCTAACAGTAATATGTACCTAGTGCAGTGTTCAGTACACTTGACATATTCAGAAAGTTGACTGGTTGCTTGCTTTACTGCTATTATAAATAGAGGAAGAAGTAAGATAAAGCTGAAGTATCTTTGTCCTCATGATTCTTCCCCCCAATATTTTGATTATAAACTCTGTTTTCTCCCTCTATTATAGCTGAAAACCACTCGGCAAGTTACAATTCCTTATACAAAGGCCATGAGACTCACTCTGTTGCCCAGAAACTATCCCCTTGCAATCGCTAGTCCAATTTAGCCCCAAAGCTTCTGGCTGCTCACAATTCCCTTCCTCCTTCTCTTTTGTGGTCAATTATACAGCATATAAACTCAAGAAGTTGGAAACCAAAATGAAAGAGAAAGATAGCACAGAGAGGAAAATAAGTTATTTTCTGCTTGAGAGAACTGTGAGCCTGTGGATTTGGAAATCTCAGAAGGGAAGTCAGAAGCTGGTGTTTGTTACTGCTGAACCCAATGTTCATTTTGGAGAAAAGAAAAGCAGGATGAGGATATTAATCTTTCTTTTACTGCTGTGCTTCTCCCAAGACTTTAGATATATGGGCTGTCATTCTAGAGAAATAGATTAGTGTTTGGGCTTTGCAGAAGCAAAGGACTAGGGAGAGAGAATTTTTAGAAGTTTCCTGCAAATTGGGTAGGTCATCCCAGAAGAAGTAGGATTGAATATTACTGAATGCCATTCATTATTCTGTTGCATGGTCATGTCAGTCATTTTTGTTCAAATATAGTTTCATATTTCCTATATTCTACATCACTTGATATTAGGCGATAGGCATTTTGGATACTACATTTTTTTCAGGGTTTTTTTCTATCATGGAACTTACTTGAAATAATCTTTAAAGTAATTGAATATTAGTAAAAATACTCTTCATTTAGATTTATTGGGTGCTATTTTGTCCTAGGTCTGTGTAAAGAGATAGGGTGTGTGAAGTGATGGTAAACAGAGTACTTCCACTTATGGTGTATATATTCTGGTGTTTATTAATTTAGTTCTCTCAAAAACATGTAGCACAGGATCTAGCATAAAGTAGATAATACATGAGCAAAAATGGAAGAGGTGCATGACCTCCCAGAGCCTATATATTATTTATGGCAGAGAAATTTATGGAGTTAGTGTTATCAGCAGTAAACAAATTCATCTTCCAGTTGTTTCACACATATTTGATGAGCACTTCCAAATCTCAAAGAACTGTGGCAGTGAGTGAGTACAAAGGATATATTGTGATCCTTGCCATTTGTGGGGCTTATAGTTCTGATTAAAATTAGTCAAAATATTTTAAAGACAGTATATGGTACATTCCATCACAGAAATACTACCACACTACTAATTATTATTAATTATTATTATTATTATTGATAGTTGTAGTAACAATAGTATCTAATGCTCATTTTGCTCTTTCCATGTGCTGGACATTCTTCTAAGAGGGTTACATGTTTTAACACCTTTACTACTACAGTAACCATGAAAAATAATTATTATCATCTCCATTTTATACTCAAGGTATAACTGATATTTCAGATAACTAATAGGTTAAATGTTTTGCTTATTACCACATGGCTAGTAGGAAGTAAAGCCAGATTTTCAAATCCAATGATAAGGCTATTGGATTTGGATCCTTAAGAACCCCAGGAATAAGTACAAATTCTGTTTTGTAAGAATAAATAGGAATTTTATTGGGATAAATAAGAACAGGTTGCTGATGAGAGTGTAGAAATATGGTTATTTCAGACTGAGGTGATCAGGAATGCTTACTGGACAGGATGGGGTTAGAAGCGGGCTTTATAAAATGGGTACTGCCCATAAACAGTGATATCAGACAAATTACTAAGGTGGTCTCCTAAGCTCTTCTTCTCTTACATGGCATTTAAAAAGTCCTTTGTACCTATTCATGAGAAGGAAGGTCTAATTAAATTTGCAGAATATTTTGCAGGAACATCTGAGAGCAAAATATGAATAGTCCTACCTTCCAGAAGGTTTTCTGTTAGGAGCCTCAGAGTGTGAAGATATTTCACTATAGAGAGAAGACATGATTCCAGGTTTGCCAAATTTAGAAATCACATGAACTGTTGGATGTAGAACAAATTTTGATTTCTCTTTGGTCTTTCATTCCACTTTCTGTTAGATCAATGTGAACTTTCCCTGCTTTCTCCTGTCCTTTATCTTCCTCTTCTTTTTTTTTTTCTTCTTCTTTCTCCTCCTTCTCTGTATCTCCTCTTCTAAATGCATCTCAAACATGACAATATGTATAAGACAAAATAAACTCTTTGCCAAAGTTAATCTGGAATGGATCAGGATCTTTTTCCTGGATCTCATTTCCTTAGAAATGAACATTACTTTAAAAATAAAGCTAAAATAAACATAACTTCATAGGGCCAACAATATTGTGTCTAAAGATGATATTCATGCTGGATTTGGTTAGAACTTTATGTTCAGCTAAATAGGCCACGGGTTTCTGTTAAATTGCAGTTAATGTCATCCATTTCTTCGAAAGTTCCAGAGAATAAATATAACCCTTGAATTTTTATGCATTTGCATGACTACACTGCCTACCATTTTCTCTAGATTATGCAGCACCATACTTGATATTTATGTAAGCAGTATTGTGAGAATACACATTTTCTTCCCCCAGAATTGCAATGTGTTCAACAGCATAGGCCTGCCTACTTTGGGAAAACTTGAGACAGGAGCATATGAACTTTTGGTACAGATAAATTAGAAAGTTCGAAAACAACACCTGGCTTTAAAGCAATTCTTTTTTTTTTTAAGATTTTATTTATTTATTTGAGACAGAGAGAATGAGAGAGAGAGCGCACATGAGAGGGGGGAGGGTCAGAGGGAGAAGCAGACCCCCCGCCGAGCAGGGAGCCCGATGCGGGACTCGATCCAGGGACTCCAGGATCATGACCTGAGCTGAAGGCAGTCAGTCGCTCAACCAACTGAGCCACCCAGGCGCCCTAAAGCAATTCTATAATGGAACAATTTTATATGCAATGAGATATTCACAGTATTAAATTTCCTAGACCATTTTTTTTTTCCAACTTTTCAGTATCCTACCTATCATGTGAAACGAAGAACCCATATTCATAGAGCAGCTTTCTACGTTAAATTGTTTTAAAAATAATTATGTGATATTCCAAGCTTCAGGGTAAAAAATAGGTAGACAGGAGCCTTTACGGGATATTGTTTTAAATGTGACTTATATGGGTAAGGATGCAATATGTATAAATGGAAAAGTTTAATCAGAACCATGGACACAATATAGATTTCTGTGGCTTTTTATTCCAGGAAAGGGGAATTTAGCCCTCAAAATAGGATGTGTATTCCCAAACCAATAATTAACTTAGGAAAAAAATAGTTGAGGTGGATTTTCTGAGTCACTGGGATATGGTCTTCGGGTCATCTTTCTAATTAGTTGGAGGCATCCATCAGCACACTTTGCTAAGTTAAATGATATGGGTGCAGTGTTGGTAGTTTGATAGGTTACTCTATTACATTTCAGTGGGAACATTTTAACAAACAAAGCTTTAAAAATAGCATTTAAAAAATAGGTGAAATGAATAACTGTTCAAAAGCTTCGTAGCCATACTTATTGGGGAAAGATACAGGACAAATGAATGCCTTCTGAATTATTGGTTGAAATTTTTACTTCTAGTGCATGTACCCATTCCCAAATGGATATTTATCATATTAATTCATGGGGAAGCAAGATGATGGTTATGGAATGAGGGTAACCATATGGAATCTCTCAATCTCTCATCCACCCTTCCACTACACTGTCTGATTACTTGGTGCTTCTGATATCTTTGTCCCCAAAGCAGTGGCCCTCCAGGCAGGCAGACACAGAAAATGACGGTGGAAGAACATTAGTTTAAAAAGGCAGTTTCTCAGGCATATTACTCAAGGAATGGATCATTGGAATTAATTCCAGAAGCATGGTGATGATAGAGTGATTGCCAAGGATGCAGAGTCAGACAAACCTGAGGATGGCACCTTTTTCTTCTGCTTATTAGTGGTATGATCTTGGGGGAGTTTTCTTTTTCATGCTTTGCTTTCTATAATTATGCAATGGAGACAAATAATACCTCAGGGAATTTCTTTGAGGATTAAATTCAATTAAGTACAGAGCTACTATTAATATTACCATTATCACTTTTGCTTTCATTCAAAATTTTGTTTGCATACAGCTGCTATTCTGAAAGCCCAAGTCTAAATTCATTTATTAAGAGTTGTGATGGACAATCACACATCCTTGATTTCCTCTTACCTAACCAAAAGAATATTTATGCTATAACAAGCTCTTCTTGCTGCACCTACATAGGAGAAGGCAGATAACTAAGCTTGCGAGTGAACTAAGAAAAGGAAAAAAAAGCCACTTGGCTCTCTAAAAGAGACCCAGCAGGATTCATTGCCTGGAGTTTAGATTAATGTCCTGCAGTCTAACTTTGCCCTTGGCCGGAAGGGGAGGAATGAGAAAGAGATAAGCCGTCCCTGACATCTAGGAACTGGCCTGGTAGTTTCAGCTAAGTTTTAATGCTGTTACAGGCTGACCTGGTACTCACAGCTATGTAGGCTTGGTGTTCTTCTGTTGAACATAGACAATTTCCCAGAACATCAGGATGATACAGAGTCACTTTTTGATCTTTATGATTTAAGACAAGAACAAGGTCATTCTGTAATTGTGTCTGAATAAAGACAAAATACATACATTTGTCCAAGCCATAACAATAATCAAACATTTTCTCTCCCTGGCCAATATGAATGACTGCTGCTTCTTTATTCAATAGTTTTTAAGTCTCAATCTAGTCTTCCCTCTTTCTAGATAAAATTAAGAAACCCAATCATAGAGTTACCCCTACTTCCTGATGCATACAATCCAAAGAAAACCCCACCTCCTTACAGTCTCCCTAAAATCACCTAACACAAGCCTAAATCTATAAGTGTTTTCTAACACCCTTTTACTGAGATGCCCCATGGTTCTGTATGGTGTGTGTTCTCCCTCACTCCCACAAGCTGTAATAAACCCAAGTCGTTAAATTTTAGGTGCATTCTTGACAGTCTTTAGAGGATGTGGAGAAAGCTGAGTAAATAAACTATGTGATAACAAGTTTTGAAAATGCGAATGTGAGTTAGGTGAACTGCTGTAAGTGTTTTTAAAAAATCAAATGGAGTGACAATTTTACTTTCCCAAATCTCTAAACAGAGTTAATCTCTTTTGCTCTTTTGGTACCAACATGGATTAGCTTACTTTGGAAAGGAAAAATGGCAAATGGATTTTTTCATGATGGACCAGGGCTCCCTTTGAGAGCAATCTCTGCCATGTATCCTCAGGGAAAATCTTTTACAAAGACAAAGAAAAATCCCTGAACACCATACTCTGATTTGTAAAACTTTTTCTTCTTGAACAGTAAAATTTTGGTTACTACCTTATGATAATAATCGTTAGGATTGGGTGGGTAGAGAGGAGTTCTGATTTACCCAGTGTTCTGATTAACTTGAATGTTAATAATCAACAATAGTGTGACAGAAACAAAACAACCTTGAACTTGCCAGCATTAGGAAGGGGGGACATTGAGAGAAAAGAAGAAGGATGATGTGGATTTTAGGAACTAGAGGAACATTGTATAGGCTGGAGGGTTTCTATGGCCAGCTAAGAGCAGTGTCAGAAAAGCTTACAGAGAGAAGTGGAACTGAGCTGCCATTTGGGAGAAAAGCAATGATATCTATATGCATAAATGTAAATTCATTGAGTATTCCCATAAGAATGTAAATGTATAAGAAACTGATAACAGTTTCTGCCTCCAGGCAAGAGGACTGATGGTTGGGTTAGAGAGGGGAAGGGAGATTTACGAGTGGTGCACACACACACACACACACCTTGAAACATATATATATACAACTTGAAAGTTCTCTGGAGCCTTTTTGGAGTCAGATTTTAGTCTGAATCCTGGCTCTCCTGTTTTAACTGGATGATAGTGTGCTTAAGCATAAGTGACTTAAACTTTCTGAAACATAGCTTTCTCATCTTCATAAAACAGTTTAAGAATATCTACCTTCCAGCATCATGGTGCAATTTTAGTGAAATAAAGCAGAGCTGCACTTAGCCCAGTGAGTGCTGCATATGCCTTCCTGTTTCTTTCATGTTTGTCCATTATGTTCCTCCCACCCCCACCCCCACCCCAGCTGCCTTCCTTGGAGTGACCAGCACTGTAACCTGTAACAAGAGAAGACATGTCAGGACAACTTGGCAGAGAGGAAAGGTAGAGGAGAGGGGGGCACAGTCCCATGCTGCATAGAGGAAGAGAAGAGTAGAGTGGCCAGTCGTTCCTCCATTAGTTTCCTCAGGCTACCAAAAGAAATTACCACAAACTTGGTGGCGTAAAACAATAAAAACTTATTCTCTCACAGTTCTGGAGGTTAGAAGTCTGGAAACCAAGTGTTCAACAGCACCATGCTCTCTCTGGGGGTTCTGTGGAAAAATCCTTCCTGGCTATTTCCTAGCTTCTAGGGGCTTTGGGCAATCCTTGCCCTCTCTTGGCTTGTAGCTCCATCACTCCAATCTCTGCATCTGCAGTCTCATGTCCTTCTTCCCTAGGTCTCTGTGTATCCTCTCCTCTTTCTATTAAGGACAGCAGTCTTTGGATTTAGGCTTACTGTAATCCAATGTGACCTCATTTTAACTTGATTACCTCTGCAATGATCCTATTTCCAAATAAGGTTACGTTCATAGGTACTAGAGGGTTAAGATTTAAACCTGTCTTTGAGGGGGAAATAATTCAAACCACTACCTCACTTCCATCAGAAAACAGACTCGTAGTAGTGTAGAGAGGGAAGAATGGTAATAACTAATTTTGACTGTGGCCATTCCCATCCACCTGTATTTCCACTGAGGAAGGACCAATACATTTTTCTAAAAGCATGAGAGAGCAGTCAAATGCACAAAATGCCCCCCAACCCCACCCCCAGCTTATGCTCCCAACCTACCACTTTACAAATATTTTGCCATCCATGTTTTAGATGCAGGAGAGCACAAGTTTTGGACCTAGCAGTAAGAGAATCAGCTTGAAGCAATCTGAGGGTCCACATTTCCCAGAAAAGAGCATTCTTTTAGCTTCAGAATATGCTGTGCAAGATTATACCCATTTAGGTTTATGTTCTATTTATCAAAAGTCTCATTTTTCAGTTCCCTTTATTTCTTATGTTTTTTTAATTCTTAGAATTTATTCTAAGTTCTGATCTTTATGTCTTGAATGAATCCTAAGAAACATACTAGCATCAGTCGGGGGGCGAGGGAAATAAAAAAAAAAAAAAACAACTTTAAAAAGTTGATTGGTAGTTATTTATTGGACATTTCTGTGTCCATCACTAAAGGTTCAAGCACATTATGCCTGTTTTAACAAATAGTTTAGCCTAAACTCAAATGCAAGAGAAGGAAAAGAGCCAGTTTGGGGAATTAACTTCAGAGAACTTCAGCACCATGAGGCTGTGTGTTTCCTTAGAACAGATTTTGTCCAATATGTCCAGCTAATGGAAAGAGAGGTCATACAGAAATTTTGCTAATTATTTGTAGTAAAACTATGTTGTAAGAGGTCATGAACACTGGTTAAAAGCTATGGGCTTTGAGTTCATGAAGACCTTGTTTAAAATTTTATCTCTATCATTTCCCTTTCTCAGGTTCAGTCTCCTCACTTGTAAAAATGAGATGATGGTACCTATTTTCCAGTGACTGCAAGAATTAAACTAATGTGTGCTTAGTACACTACCTGGTGTGTTCTTAATGTTCAGTAAATAGGAACCATGTGGCATTATCAGGTAGTAATATCATAGTATGATTTCCATAGTGGCACCAAATATATACTTTCCCAAAGTTGTTCTGAATTGGTTAGAGGGAGTAAGGGAGATCCATCGAAGGATCTTTAACCATGTGTCAAATTAAAAATAGCATATGGCAACTTAGAAAATACCAAATCTCTGTATATGGAGAAGTTTCCAACTGACCTATGTGTATATGAGGTAAAAAGAATATTTTCTAGTGATGGGCTTATTAAGAATTAGGAACCTGTGCTTGGCTAAAAAAAGGTAACGAAATACATAGAGTAAATTTACTAAAGTTTAAATTTCAAAGCTTCTGATTTGGATTTAGTACCCATTTAGACTGATGATTAGCACCAGATTTTTAATGCTGACTTCAAACCTGTTTTTAAAATAAATTTTTTTTCCTGAAAGTTGGATTTATTTTTCAGAACTAATTTTGAATTTATATTTTTACCACATACTTTGACGTTTTGTTTTTTATCTCCCAAAAATTTGTATGGGGCTAGGACTACATCTAATACATTTTTTTTACATTTCTCCAAATACTTAAAAAATTTTTTTTTATTATGTTATGTTAGTCACCATACAGTACTTCATCAGTTTTTGATGTAGTGTTCCATGATTCATTATTTGCGTATAACACCCAGTGCTCATTGCAATAGGTGCCCTCCTAAATATCCATCACCCCAAATACTTAGTACAATATTTGACACCTAGTAGATCCTCAATACACACAAACATATACATACTAAAAATGATGCCATTATTACCTGTTCTTTAGTGTGCTCCTATTATTTATTGGGCACTGAGATAATAAATTCACATTCATTATTTAATTTTCTCAGCAATGCTGAGAAGTTAGCATTGCTATTCACATTTTACCAAAGAAAAAACAACAGAGTCTTAGAGAGGTGACATTAAGATGTATTCAAAGACTACATCATTAGTAAGTAGAGACGAACCATATTAGGTCTGTTCCTAAAGTCTCTGACTTTAGCAATGGTATTGCATTGATTGAAGGAGGTGTGATATGTCCAGGGCTTTTAGATGATTAAAGTCTTAGGGTGTAATTTTGAAACAAAACAAAACTTAAATCTTAGAATGAACGTTTGTTTGATTGGCAGTTAATTCTATTAGTTCCAAAGGCATTCAACCTGCTTCCCACCCCCCTCCATAATAGTTCTCACATCTACCTATTGGGAAGGAATTAACTGCCTTTTTTTTTTTTTTTAAATTAAGCATTGCTGAAGAAAAAAAAAATCTATACCAGGGCTTTTGCAGTTCAAAAAGGAAACTGAACATAAATTCAGTAGTAGAAAATGAACTGAGCCCTGATGACTCATTTCAATAACACTGTCAGGCAAGAAGAAAATCAATAAGAAAAACTGTTTCTAGCATTTGCTTCAACTTCATCTGTAACCATGAAGCTGAGTTCTTTTTTTTTTTTTAAAGATTTTATTTATTTATTTGCGAGAGAGAGAATGAGAGACAGCACGAGAGGGAGGAGGGTCAGAGGGAGAAGCAGACTCCCCGCTGAGCAGGGAGCCCGATGCGGAACTTGATCCCGGGACTCCAGGATCATGACCTGAGCCGAAGGCAGTCGCTTAACCGACTGAGCCACCCAGGCACCCGAAGCTGAGTTCTTTAACACTAGGATATTAGGAACTTCCACAGTTACCTAAATACTACGTTTCAGTAAAGTTCTCAAATTGCTCTGATTCCCCTACGGGTTAGATCAGAATATTCCACACATTTTATATATTTTGATTATCTAATTATTTGCAGCCCTCACATATGTGCAGTATAGGCATTCACTGGCACAGGTCAAGATCTAGTGTGAAGTAGGAACTCAACACATTGCAGGTGAATTAAGTCCATCTATATGCTACATATTGTGTTTGCTTGGTTTTCTACATATTTTTATTTAAATAAAGTTGAAAATAAAACACAGGAACACATGTAGGTAAAGTGAGGGAATCTGAGTCAACAGTAGAAAAAAAGTGAAAATGGTTGTAATTGATGGGGACAGAATTGAAGCCAGCTCGGAGTTCCTTATAGACTCTAGCATCCAAATTTTTAACAAGCAAGGGAAAGACAGAAATATAATCTGTTACGTGAATCATTGTGGGAAAAACAAAAAACAAAAAACACACCAGTTCAGGAGGACCACAAGCAGATCTGGTCCTGAGCCTTTTTGAATCAGTCCTCACTGAGTAGAAAATACATTATGATGAGCAATAGGTTTAGAGTAAATAGGACCATGCATTTTCAAAGGGTGTTTCTTCTACCAACCTTCACTGTGGGTTGAAAGCACTGTGGGCTAAATGCAAAATAATAAAAGAACCATCATGGGAATAGATGGAATATGGAGGATGCTAGATCCATAAAATACACATATCATTGTTAATTATGTAGTTTTTTCCTTCCTAAGGTATTTTACTGTAGAATTTAGTTACTTGGCATTGTGAACCATAACATGACTATTTTTAATTGCCAGAAGATTCAGAGAATGTAATCATATTAGGCATTAAAGAAACTGAAAGCAAAGGTTTAGAGGAGAGTGTTTTAATAAATCTCTTTAAAGAGCATTTCTTCCTGTATTGTTTATTTCAAACAATAGGTAGAACTTGGAGTCTCCAGGCAGTTTGCCTTTACGTTTTCTGGTCTTTGCATTTTTCTGTAAAGAGAATCTAAAGTCTGTCCTCTTTGCTTTGATGTCATTTCCATCATTTAATAAATCCTCTCATAAAGAAGCAACAGGTATATCACCAGTTATGGAAAGAATGCTCTTCTTTATTTTATTATTTTTTTTAAGTAGGCTCCATGCCCAGTCTGGAGCCCAACACAGAGCTTGAACTCGTGACCCTGAGATTAAAACCTGAGCTGAGATCAAGAGTCTGACACCTAATCAACTGAGCCACCTAACTGCCCCAGAATGCTCTTCTTTAAATTGCCTGCATCAAGAGGTGTAAAGCGTGGCATTGAGGAAAGAGCTTGACCTTTGGGATTAGACACACTTAACATCATTGCATAGTTGTTCTATGAACTTGGATATATTTTGAACCTGAGACTTAGTTTTCTCATCTATAACATTACACTAATGATACATATTGTGATAGGGTTTATTGGTTGCTAGCAATAGATAGCCATTGGTAAACTTAACAGAAAGAGAATTTATTGGAAGGATATTGGGGAAATTAACAGAATATATAGAAAGGCTATAAAACCAGAATTCTGGGTGAGAAGGAAGTAGGGATGCCATGGAGGGGTTCAAGAGGCAGAAATTACTTCATAATATTTTTGGAGATCATTGCTATAATAAATACTCCCCACTGCTTACCCTTCCACCCTTTAATTAATCAACTTTCTGGGTTCCTGGAAAGTCCAATTGGCTTAACATGACGGTTTGAGTAGGTGAGCACAGAACATTTTGATTTACAGACTTGCAAAGATTACACACAATGGATGAGAGGTAATTTCCTCAAAGGGTACTTGCCATAAGAAAGATAAACAAGTGCAAATTACCTTAAAAAAAAGAATAAAAGGAAAAATATCTCCATTACATCTATGGTGGAGTCAGGTAAAGATTAAGTGATAAAACATTCATAAAGCCTTTGTCACATAATAGATTATCCTGGAATGTAAGCTCCATGAGGGAAGGCACCTTGCTTTATTCAGTGCCTCATTTGAAGTGACTTAGATTACTAATTTGCAAAAGTAGGTGCTCGATTAATGGTTGAATGTAGACTCTTAGGGTATATTCATTTCCTTTATTTCTGCCACCCTAACTCCTTTACTGGTTAAATTTGACAGGAGATGGTAGTTTCTAGTAAGATATCTTCTCAATAAATGGCATTTAACAGCATCAGCTACTTGTACATGATCTTTGGATTTCCAGTCATCCACTGAAACAACAAGGAAACCATCAGCTGGGCATTGGAGGGTAGTGGCATTTCCCTCAACAAATGTATGAATGAAATCATATCTACTTTTCTATCTGAATGTCTAGTTCTGAGAATCAGAGATCTTTTGCTTTGTTTTCTCTGTCTTGCTTACCTTTTTCCCTGATCTTAAATTACATTTTCCTCTGGATATTATTTCACATAACTACACAATCATGCGTTATTTCCCTGATCAAAGCTGCTAGGTGAAACTGAGTGTCACAAAGGGATCCAGAGGTTGCCCACTGCAGCTGCAAGTGAGGCATCCAGAAGTTGTTTCTTAAAGAAGACAGCACCATTTATATTCATATAATTTGGTGCTGCTAAACATTATGACAAGTTTTCTGCTTCTTAATGGTGCTGGGCAGGCAAAAAGCAGGTATCTAAAAAGAATTAAAGGTTACCTTGGCATATCCAAATGAGAATTGGAAGAACTTTGAATTACATTGTCCAAACTGCTTGTGATAAGTGATGCTAACTTATTTTGCACAGCCAAAAGCATACACACAATCTTCGTTGACTCCTTGTGTGTTGAGGGGTGGTAGGACAAAATGAAATAAGTATAAGGAATCTAGGTTTTTGAATATTGTTCCTACCATTACTAGTTGTATGACTCCTCTCTGAATCTGAATTTCCTTTCCTGAAAAATGGGCATACTCTGCCTGGGTGGTTGTTGTAGAGATCAATGTATTAATGATTATAATTCACCTAGAAAGATGATACAGATATTCAGAAATATTAGACCCTCAACTCTGCAGGATAAAGAGACCCATGCTAGTCTGCGAGATACTTTCTTATAGATGAAGAAATGCCCACTAATATTCAGAATGCTTAAGATCAAACCCTAGATCTATCTAGATCATAGCTCTATCATGAGGTAACTGTGTGAACTTGGATAAATTGTTTGAACTTCTTTTAGTTTCAGATACCTCATGTAAAATAAGGAAAAGAATCCTCATTCTGTCTAGCTAACAGGGTTTTTATGAGAGCTCCCTGAAACATGTGAAGTTGTGAATGGTGAGTTCTTATAAATGGTAACAGTATTCAGTGAGAGTAAATAACCTCTTCCATTTATTTTGTACTTATTCTGCACTAGACCTAGTACTAATGCAGTAGTGTACATTGTCACAACAATCAAAGTTGATAATCATATTCTTCCATTTCATATTTGAGCAAACTGGGGCTTAAACCATTTAGGAATATTTTCTGTATTAGTTTCCTAAGGCTGTTTAAGAAAGGACCCCCAAACTGGGTGGTTCAAAACAGAAACTTAGTCTCTCACAGTTATTGAAGCTAAAAGTCCAGTTGACATGGTCATGCTCACTCTGAACCGGTAGGGAGCATCCTTCCTTGCCTCTTCCTAGCTTCTGTTGGTAGCAGTCAGTCTTTGGTATTCCTTGGCTCTTAGATGCCTCACTACAATTTCTGTCTCTGTTATCCCATGGAATTCTCTCTCTGTATTTCTGTGTCTCTGTTTTCCCTTCTTATAAGGACACCACTCATATTAGACTAAAACCCACTCCAATGAGCTCACCTTAACTTGATTACATCTGCAAAGACCCTATTTCAAAATAGGGTCATACTCGCTCACAGGTACCAGAGGTTAAGACTTCAACATGTCTTTTTGGGAAACACAATTCAACTTCTAACATTTCAAAAGGCCAACTATCTAGAAAGTGTTACAGATTTTATCCTAGGCATGCTGTTTCTTAAACTTGAATTCTTAAGCCATAAGACTTAAAGAAATCCATTTATTTAGATGGTAGATGAGCCAGAACTGGTACCTGAGCTTCAGGATTCCCAGATGACTGGCTTTCATTCCATGCCAGGCTGCTACTCAGGAAAGAAAAAATTACAAGCTAAAAGTAACAACAGTTTTGGGGCACCTGGGTGGCTCAGTCAGTTGAGCATACAACTGTTGGGTTCATCTCAGGTAATGATCTCATGGATTATGGGATCAAGCCCTGTGTCTAGCTCTGTGCTTAGCAGAGAGTCTGCTTGAGATTCTCTCCCTCTGCCCCTCACCCCACTTGCTCTCTCTTTTTCAAATAAAATCTTTAAAAAAATAAAAATAAAAGCAGCAGCAGTTTCAATCCATTTTAGTAAGTAATGTTTTTATTGTGTTTAAGGTCCTGCTTCATAAAAAAGGTGAAGAATGGGCTATTTTAGTGAATAGTGAGGAAGTGATAATTTTTTTTTTCGACTCTCAGCCTATGTTCTTGGGTGGTTTTGCTCTGGCCCCAAACCTGTTTTGAAAGTGGCTATATAACAGGATTGGTCAATAAGAACATTCTATTTCCCTGGTTTCACCGATAGGTTGTAGGATGGGCAAGCAAAATCAACCAGGTCAATGGGACTCAAATCCAAAACTCATATCCAAAAATGTCCAGAAGAAAATATTAAAACACTTTTTGTCCCCCATCCCATGTAGAGTTGTTAACTGTGAAGAGGCAGATCTGGAGTTAGTGGTGGCCAACTTCCTAGCACAGTGTCAGAAATCTTCTGGGCATAAGGGTGACAGAGAAGAAAGTGATGCAGAGTACCTGGATTCAGATGCTGCTGATGTTAAATTATTCCTGAACTTTTAGTTATGTGAGACAATAATTTTTATTTTTTGCCTAAGCCAGTTAACTCTACTATTATTTGCAATCAAAGTAGTACAGAGGCTTACTGGAATTTGAGGCCTGAATATTTGTAGATTATGGTGATAATTTATTTAGAGCTTGTGCCTTAAGATTGATTTCTTATATGAGGGAGTGAAGAAGTAGATTCTCATGAGAAAAATGTCTGATCTTGATATAATAAGAGCAAAAGAAAAGGCCATTATCTTAGATGTAACTTAAATATCCTCTCAGTTATACATATCCTAAGGATAAAATTCAATCACATTCACAATTTTTAAGTGTGCTCAAGCAGACAACACAGCAGCCACCTTGAACTCTTCCGTACATACTGATCACTTTTTCTCAGACGAAGACTTTTCTTGGGACCTCATTATAATGGGCATATCCTTGAATCAGAACTTTAGTAGATTCTATTTCTCTTCACATCGATTCTCTGGTGACTTCCTAAAAGTTTGTAAAGCAACTTGATTTCAAAGTCACATGTTTCACTAAGAAAAGAATTAGAGAAAGATGATTAATGAATATGTGCTTCAATCATTTATTATTTCACTATCTATTATAGTTGATAGATAAGAACAAGTTTCTCAATTGCCAACCAATCTGACAAATTGTAATAATAAAACCCAGGCATTATTAAACATCTTTTCAGGAGATATCCATGGCTATCAGAAAGATTTATAGTTCACAGTTTTAAATTACAGATGAACTGTTGATAACAGTGGAAGAAAATGAGTGGAAAGATAAAAAGTCTTGCTAAAATAAAACCCAGTCTTACTTTAGATCAGAATGAAAAGAAGACAGATTACTAGATGAGTATATATTTGAGATGGGTTTCATTAGGGCAAAAACTTGCTGTCTTTATAAAGTAACTTGGCCAAGTTTAGCTTTGCTAGTCTTTCCAATTTTGTGGAGTAATTCAGAGAATTGGACTAAAGATTTAATATCTCAAATTGTTCCCAGTATCAGAGTAATTAAGAGCCCTAGGCTTCAGAAGAAGATTGACATGTGTTCTAGTCTACTTACTAAACCCTGACACTTGTAAACTATGGGCAAATCATCTAATCTCTCTGTAAATTAGTATCCTCATTAGAAATCCAAGAATAATCATAGAAACTGCCTTATAGGGTTTTTGTGACTTAAGTGACATAAACACAAAAAGATGAGATTGTGGTATATCTTATACTGTAAATTATAGAAATTATTATGATAATGGTGGCAGTTATTTTTAATCATATAAATAATTGTATATTTTTCTTATGTACTATATTTGGAGGTCATAGACCATTAATGCACTCAGCAAATATTTATTCAGCATCAATCGTGTCAGGCAGTGTTTTGCTTTGGTGGTGTTCACTGGGACACATCAGTGAACAAAACTCACAAAATTGTCTTCCTTTATGGTATTTCTTCCTATTGTGGATGGGAGATAGTCAATAAATAATAACCTAAAAAAGAAGGTGAAGAGTATTTTTTTAAATTTTATTTTATTATGTTACATTAGTCACCGTACATTACATCATTAGTTTTTGATGTACTGTTCCATGATTCATTGTTTGCGTATAACACCCAGTGCTCCATGTAATACGTGCCCTCTTTAACACCCATCAATGGGCTACCCCAACCCCCCAACCCCGCTCCTCTCTAAAACCCTCAGTTTGTTTCCCATAGTCCATAGTCTCTCATGGTTCATCTCCCCCTCTGATTTCACCCCCTTCATTTTTCCCTTTCTACTATCTTCTTCTTCTTTTTTTTTTTAAACGTATATCATTTGTTTCAGAGGTACAGGTCTGTGATTCATCAGTCTTACACAATTCACAGTGCTCACCATAGCACATACCCTCCCCAGTGCCCATCACCCAGCCACCCCATCCTTCCCACCCCCCACCACTCCAGCAACCCTCAATTTGTTTCCTGAGATTAAGAATTCCTCATACCAGTGAGATCATATGATACATGTCTTTCTCTGATTGACTTATTTCACTCAGCATAATACCCTCCAGTTCCATCCACATCATTGCAAATGGCAAGATTTCTTTTTTTTGATGGCTGCATAAT
>NC_138379.1:26240780-26303183 GCF_054177405.1 Leptonychotes weddellii
CTATTTATTTATTTATTTATTTTTATTCTTATGTTAATCCCCATACATTACATCATTAGTTTTAGATGAAGTGTTCCATGATTCATTGTTTGTGCATAACACCCAGTGCTCCATGCAGAATGTGCCCTCCTCAATACCCACCACCAGGCTAACCCATCTTCCCACCCCCCTCCCCTCTAGAACCCTCAGTTTGTTTTTCAGAGTCCATTGCCTACCATCTTGCCGGTTTGCTTACATCTCTCACTCTTCCTCCTCCCCACCTCATCCTTCCCAGCATAACCTCTCAGGCTCTAACTATTCCACTCTCTTGCCCATAGAACTTTACTTCTTCCCAGCTCTGGAGCAAAACTTGCAAGCCCAGATCCATCAAAGTGTAGCAGAACAAGGGAACTTTGAATGACCAGACTCCATGTTCTTTAGGAAATACTTGATAAGAGTTTTTTTCCCATTTATTTATAGACTTACCCACATGTATAAGCTCTAGACTAGCTCAGTGCCAAGTGATGCATTGTCTGAGCATATGGTTGGGAATGCCCTAGGTAAATACTCAAATTGCCTATTGCATATGACATTCTGGAGAATTAAAAGTACACATTTAGTTTAATAAATATTTTTGAGCCCCTATAGTGTGATAAGCACTGGGAATATAAAAATAATAAGAGAAAATCTTTGACTTCGAAGAACTCCCAATCTAGGGGGAAAGGCTGACACATGAATGGATCATGTGAATATAATCTGGTAAGAATAAATTTAATAAAGTGATAGAGATCTAACGGGACTGTAACATGTCTTCTGTGAGAACAGAACAGAGCTGAATTTTGAAGAAAGAACAGGTATTGCATACGCAAATAAATATTGAGAGTGGAGAATGAAGGATATCCTAGGTAATTGGAAATGTACAAAAATATGGAGATCCAAAGAAACATTAGGTATGCATGGGGCACTACGGCAAATTCAGTATTTCAGGAGTGTGAGTGTAAGGGGAATGTTGGGAAATGAACCTGGTTTTAGAGGATAGAATCCATATGCTATCCATGCAAAGGAGTTTGTGTTGAAGTCCAGACCCAGCGGCACTGTGTGATCCCAGGAGAACCACCATCACAGTGTGCACTGTGGCATTGCTGTAGGGCAAAGGAAGCAGAGGGACAGACTGAGGCAGTATTCAGGGATAAAAATCAGCAGTCCTTGGTGAGCAGTTAACATTTGTAGAAAAAGGAGATTTTAGGGAGACTATGAGGTTTCTTGTTTAGAGGAATTTAAAGATCTGAAGATTATGTTCCAAGAGTATTCTTATGGGCAGAAATGCCAACCACCCTGCCCTTTATTCTTGTAAACTGGACTATATATAAAAGCAGAAAATTGGCTTTAGCTCTGGGTCCATAGGATAAGGGGGAATACCTCAACAAAAGTGAATAGCTGGGAGGTTATTTTACCTCTAAGCATCTTTCTGTTATTTGAGTAATGTGATAATCCAGTAGTTTCCAAATATTTTTTATAATACACCAATACAGGTAAAATATTTTTGAGTTTCCACCAATATTTGCACATTGATTTTTTAAACAAATTATACAAATGTATCACTTTATCAATATTCTGCATATATATGAACATATATATAAGATAAAGTTTTGAAACTTCAAGATAAAAAGTAGGAAAAGAAGTTCTTTTTTTTTCCATTCCTTAATGGATGATTTGACCTTCACTTTGGACAGTGCTGTCTTAATCTAAAAGGCCTGTTCCAGTTGATATGGCATCATCCACAATCATTCTAGAATTTCTCTGTTACCTGAAGTCTGACCAAATCTAGGTTTACATTGCATTTTCTCTCTTTCTGTTTCTCTTCCTATTAGAAGAGTACTTGTATGGAGCATTTGAAGAGAACAATCAAAAGTGGCCAGGAGCCATTTTAAACAGCATTGTTCTAGTATTTGGGAAACGATAAAACTGACACAAATAATAAAAGTAGTGCCAGTTGGTTTTGACATGAACAATAAAACTGTATGACATGGCACTATCAGAACTCCAGTTCTGAGTTCCCTTTCTCAATTATAGTTGAGAGACCAGAAAGATGCTGGTCAAAAATGAAGGCTTAGTAATCTCAAAAGAAGGGAATGCTAGTTGAGGTCTGACAGTTTGCCAAGCCCTTACAAGCTAAGGCTATATTGTTGTTAATTAATATGATATTCTTGTTCAACATGTTCCCTTTTAGTTTAAAGGTATAGCATCTCTCCAGTCTGGCACAATGACTCGGTTTGCTATTTTTTGCTTTTGACAAAACATTAGAGTGGCAAGGTGAACTCACAAAATCTGGAGGGGAAGTAGTAGAACAAATGGCATGAAAGGGACTTAATTCTTCAGCATCTGGGCAGGCATTCATTAGAGGGCCAGCACATTTGAATAAAGATCTTTGTAGGGACTGTGAAAGGGACACAGTGACTGGATAGATAATGGTGTCATTATCAGAGGTGGGATATTTTGGAAGAGGATCATATTAGGGAAGGTGAAGAGAGTGGAGGGGGGACCAAGGTAGGGAGACTAGACAGCTGTTGAGTTCAAATCAAGGGTAATTTGTCATCTGTTTGGAGTCATAATGAAAGTCAGAGATAGAATGGAATATAAAACACTTGGGTCATTGCTTCTAGCTTAAGCACTCACATTTCCCTATCCCTGCAATGAATCTCTATTTACTTTGAAGGCAATCTGCTTTTTTGGGGACTGAACTTAAAGAAAGCTGGCAGAGGGAAGGCTACTAACAATTAACTTCTTATTACGGTTAAGATAATTGCAGTTGTCCCTAGAGAAAGGCATGTCTATTGCAGAAAGCTATTAAATTTAATTTTTCCCCTTCTGTCCATATAGCCTATGCAATAGTTTTTATTCTTCAGAAAGGATGATATATCATAAGTAGGGAATGACTTAGCAGTATATATCTTTTGAAGTTGGAATACCAGCAATTTTTATTAGACTGGCTTTGTTTTTCCAGCCAGAATGAATCAAAGATGTTATCTTTAAGCATTTTAAAATTTGCCAGAAATGACAAAAGCCAGAGACTTCAAAACAAAGGTTGGTTATTTTCCCTAAACTTGTAATTCTGAGGTAGAAGAAAATGCTATTTAGAAATTGAAGTTGCATAACATCTTGAATTTTTTGGTGTTAAGCACATAAATCATTTTCAATTTTTTTCCATTACAACTTCTGTTTTAAATAAATGAATAAAGATGATCATAGAAATTGAATTTCTGAATGCTACTAAATATGTCACAGGCCAGTAATGAATGGATTTCATTTCTACTCTTTGTTAAAGAAGCAGATGTGATTCTTGAGATTAGGTGTTAGCTGTGGGCTCTATGGGTTTGAGCCAAACCCTGGAAAGGAAAAGCCACTGGTTTAAGTTCTGGCTTTGCAACCAACTAGACCATAATCTTCACCATATCGTTCAACCTGTTGACGACTCACTATTCTCTGATGTGCAATGGGAGTCCTAAACATTTCTTCCTAACTCACTGTGGTAACAAGAACAAAAATAACAGCAAGAAACAAACAAACAAACAAAAACCCCAATAACTACCACTAAGATCTATTGGACAATTATTAAGTGGGGCCATCATGTTATATACTTCACTTAGCTTAATAAATATTAAAAAAGTTAAGTTCACAGCTGATGACTCCACTAAAGAGAAATAAAATGTTTTTTTAAAAGGAGAGACTGATTTTTCTAACTTTCATTTTGTCTCAAACACTGTGATTCATAGATAAATATCTAAAAATGATTTACCCAAGTCTTTATTGAGCACAGATTATACCCAAAGCATGGTGTTGGACATTCTGTAAGCTATTAAGTTGTACCAAACTAAGAAATGTTTTCAGTGAACTTACAGTCTATTAGAGAAGGTAGAATAGTGGAGCATGGCCAAGGGTAAGTTTTAGGGTCAGACTGCCTGAGTTTGAAGGCTAGTGTGTCCATCCTTTGGCAAGATAGTCTACCTCAGTTTCTTCACCTATACAATGGTACAGTAATAGATTCTAATTCACAGGGTGGTTGTGAAAGTTAAATAAGACAGTTCAAAGAAAGTGTTTAGTAGTAACTGGCATAAATGCTCAATTGCTATTACTATTACTATTGTGGGAAAACGTTATATATTAAATAATTATATAATTAGAATAGGGTAAATGGCCAATGAAAAGCATAAGTGAATTATACATAAAGCTCAGAGAATAGATTTTATTTCTCCTGGGAAGAATCAGGAATTAGGACTAGATGAGGTTTGTTGCATTTATGCTGGACCTGGACAAATAAGTCTGATTTAGATATGTGAAGATTACAGAGGTATCCCAGCTACAGGGAGGAGGTTAATCAAAAGCATGGAGGAAGGAAAATATAGGGCTACAAACAGGAAACAGTGATTGATCCATTTTGGCTATTATACAGGATGATGAAGAGGAAGAAGTTGAAAACTAAATTGGACAGGCAAGGTGGGTCCATTACATGGAAATCCTTGAATATCAATCCATTGAAGGAGTCTGAACTTTGGTTTGTAGACAATAGGGAGTCATGGAGCTTTCAGGGCGAGTGATGTGATGTCAACATAGTCATCGTTTAGAAAAATTAACCTGGGTGTGCTGCTTAATGATAAATAGGATGGACTCGGAAAGGAATAGAAAGTGCCAAGGATAACCACTTAGAAGGATTTTAAAATGAGCCTTGGGAGAAATAGTAAGGCAATAGAGGTGACTAAATCTTACTGATTTATTTTTATTTATGGATGTATTTATTTAGCTTTATTTTCCTCTAACACATATAGGCTTCTTTGGCCATGATGTGGGAAACAGCCACCAAAGACTCTCTAGCCTAACAACTTTAAAATTCTGTCCCCAAAGGGAAGCTGACTCAATCCTTAATTCCAGCTCAAAAAGAAAAAAATCATTCAGAAAGATTCTGATGGGCTCAGATTGGGCCAGAAAATGCTCCTTGTCCAATAGACTACATGAAAATTTTCGGATACCGTATAAAGGAGTTTGAATTGTATCCTATGGAGCAGGGTTTCTTAAATTTTTGTGTGCCATGCACCTCTTTGGTAGTCTAGTAAAGCCTATGGACCCCTTGTCAGAATGGTATTTTTAAATGATGTAAAACAATGCTATTGGAATTTCAAAGGAAGGCACTTGGATTGAACCAATTTTTTTAAAATTTTGATATATATATTGCTTTGTGCATTAAAGGTTGGTAAAAATAAAGATGTGAGGTTTTTGTTTTTTTTTTCTTCATCCATGTTCATAGACACCCAGAATTCTATCCACAGCCAATTTATAGCAGAATGAGGAACCTTGATAGAGATGATGGGAGCTGTCAAAAGATTATAATCTCAAGGGAGTAATGTGATTATAGAGACACTGTCAAAATAGTTAAGGGCATGAAATTTGGCATCAGAAAAATGTGGGATTGAGTCCCAGTCCTATAATTTTGCAATCCTTGTGGATTGATTGAACCAGTAAGGTGTTTTTCTTTTTCCATCTACTAAATGATTATAGCTATAGCTAAACCTAGAATCATTGTAAGGGTTAGATTTAAATGAGATAATGCATGTGGAATGATTAGTGAATGTTTGGCAAAGAAGTGTTAGGGTAAAAATAATCATTGTGTGTATTGCTTCCCCCCCCTTTTTTTTTTTTTTTACCTCTTATACTCTGGTTATTGACATACTTTGATATATATATTTGTAGAAAAAAAGATCTTTGGTTATCTTCTTGGAAAGAGTGCTAGACTATTGCACATTAAACCTTTCTTGGAAGGAGATGAGGGAGAATGATATTTCCTTTTCCTGTTAGTTTGGGGTTACAGGCATAAATTCAGTGACATCTTGGAAAGAGTGACTTCTCATATGGATGGCAGATGGGGCTGTCATGTTTCTTAAAATACCAACAGCATAACCAGGAAAGGCTCTATTCTAAGTTTGGGACGTAAGCTCAATCTCTTGGGTATGGCAAGCTGTGCCTCCCAGCCTTCTGAAATGATTCCTGCTAGCTAAAATAACACTGAAGTCGCTAAAATTTTAGTTGATTTTGTATCCAACACCTGGCTCTTGGTTGAATTGTTTATACTCGTGGGTTTAATTTTAGATTGAAGCTTCATATTTTTCCTACTACTCTAGATATTCTTGATTTCCTAACTGAATTTAAAATGTTTATGATTTACCAGCAGATTCTGTAGTTTTAGACCTTATTGTAAATATACAAAATGCTACAGCAGCCCACTAGCATGAACTTGGTCTATTTGCTCTCTTTTGCCAGGACACGAATTTTTAGATGCTTTACCAGTGCCTTTTATATTTAACCCTGTTTTTATTAACAAAGCCAATTGAAATATAAGTAATGAAACGAAGGGCTGTTTGTTTGATTAGCTGGCTTTTTGCCAGTTTTCATTTTTATTCTATTGGAAAGAACTTTAAATATATTCCAGCACGCCTTGTCAGACTACAAGGCCTCTTTATTATTCCTCTAGGTTGTTAGTAAAGCCATTAACTTCTCAGGGATCTCAGCTCCTCTTCTGGCCTTTGGAAGTCTCCACAAGTAATGGCAAATATCATACAAGATGTCTGGAGTTCTTTTGTGTTTGAACATTTTTCCCGCCTACTTGCCCTTCTAGATTGAAATCAGGCATGACTTTCTCCTTCGCTGTTTTAGTGGAGGTGAGTTTCTTCCCTCAGTTGTCCAAAAAGGCACTTAACCCACTTTCTATAGTGGGACGCTTGAATTGGAATATCAGTTAGATTTTTCCTCCTGTCAGCTCCATCAACTCCACATTTGTATCACTATTATCACACTCATTACAGATAGTGTAATTATTGCCACTAGACTGTGAACTGTGTGCAACCAGAGATTTCTCATTCATTCATTCATTCAATTAATAAATAAAAATAATTTATTGAGCACTTCCTCTGTACCAGGTAAGTGCTAGGCATGGAGTATATTATTGGTGAATAAGTACGAAGTTCTTACTCTCACAAAATTTAGAATCTAACGACTTGCATTCCATACCCCTAACACTTCCTACCAAGTCTGGCATACAAGAAGTAGTCAGGAAATGTCAGAATAAATAATGAAAAAGTAGACGTGTAGGTAAATGACTGACTTTACCAACATCTAGTTATAATAAATAAAAACTATCCTGAGAATACCCCAGGCAGAGGAAAAAGTAAAAGACAGGTGAAGTGTTTTAAGAAACATATCTTCTTTTTCAGGCAAGACAGGATTTAATTTTGGAGAAGGCTACTATAGTACCAATGAATTTTGAGGAAGCAATGCATCATTTCTAAAACTTTCCAATGCTGACCTAAGACAAGGCAGCCTGCAGGTATTTCAGGCCTCTGAATAAATGTTCATTTGCAATGATTATATTCAGATGGGTACTCATCAACATGCACTGACATGTTATAATGGAGTGTTTTTCCTCTGCCTGAATAGATTTCAGTGCACCATTCATTTGATAGTTTTATTCATGAAAAATCCAATCTGTACCAACTCTTCCCTATTTCATTATCTTTGAAATAACAACCAGTAAGCAAACATAACAGAGAATGGATATTACTAATAGAGCAGGTTATAAGAAATGCACTAACTGTATGATATGACTGGGATTGTTTATGTTATTATTTAAGGCCAAAATGAGGAGGGGAAAAGGAATCTCAGTGTATGCTTAGATAAGATAAGAGCAACGCAGTTCACATTGCCTGGCATAGAAGCTCCCAGAGTGGGAGACAAAAAAGAAGTGGAACAAAGAGTAAGGAATAGGATCATGGATAGGAAAAGGAAGTATTTGAAACATAGACATAGACCTTCTGAATTAAATGGATCCACTGAGTAAGATGGTTTGCATTCCTTAATCAGGTAAGGGGACAGCTTAAGAAATCTGCTTTTAACAGAATAGCAACTCACTGACTCTGAGGGAATTTAGGCAAATGATTTGACATCTCTGGGAGGCAATTTCCTTATCTACCTTTTAAAGACATAAAGAAAGTAGTTTCTAGGGTTCTTTGTTACCCAAGAGTCTCTAAATTTTTTCAGAGCACTTAAAGGCATTAAGTATTTACTTTGGCTGCTAAATGTTATCAATAATAAAACTTATATATCAAAAAGAAAAAAGTTCTTAGTGCTTTTAAAACTAATGACACAGCATTTTAATACCTTTTTTGGTGCATATTTAGCTTTGCATAGGTATCAAATTTGTCATAGTTTTGCAGCAGACATGAGAATTATATCATCTTTGTATCAGTCAGCAAATAGAGGCAGTGTAAGTTTTATGGAAACTGGGAGATTATTAAGAAATGTGGGAGAAGAAGTGAAGTGGAAGTCTGAAAAGGGGAAGTCTGAGTCAGACTAACAGTTGCTAACCAGCCTGTCTGCTACACTGGTGTAAGTGGACAGGTCAGAGCCAATGTGGACCACAGTCTCTACAGAAATGAAGTTAAAACTTTGTGGATTATTAGCCAAGTCTCTGGTGCTGTGCCTAGTAATTGCTGTTGGCCAAGAGAGCCTGTAGTCAGGCAGTAGCTGGATGTGGAGCAGAGGAGAACATGGGCAAGCTTGGATTTGCTGGATATCTTCATCTGTCCTTATTGTTTTGACCTTTACCATGTCTGACTGCGACAACTTTCAAGGGGTGTTGGTTCTACCTCACCTCTGTGTTCCAAACCACATGCAAGTTCCTCTTTTGACCAACTCTGACCTGGAACCATATAGTTGATATTAGTATTTAGGAGCATGCGTGCGCACATGTGCACACACACACACACACACACACGCCTTGAAACCAAGAGTGTTTGATTTAAGATTTTTTTTTAATTTATTTATTTGGCAGAGAGATAGCACAAGTAGGCAGAGTGGCAGGCAGAGGGAAAGGGAGAAGCAGGCTCTCCGCTGAGCAGGGAGCCCGATGCGGGGCTCGATCCCAGGACCCCAGGATTATGACCTGAGCTGAAGGCAGCCGCTTAACTGACTGAGCCACCCAGGCGCCCAAGAGTGTTTGATTTAAATCTTCTGATACCAAATTTCAAATATATATGGCTTTGGATACTGTCTTTAAGCTTGTTTAAGTAGGACTGAACTGAGATGATTTCTAAAAGCACTATCTAAAGCAAGGTGAATAAAGACAAAGCCTATGATTTGCTTGTCACATTACTGTGTATAAAATGCTTTGATTTTATTATTTTATGTGGTTTCACAATTAGCCTCAGAACTGAATAAGACAAGAGTTACTAATCCTGATGATATGTTAAAAAAAAAAAAAAGCCATGGCTAAACTCTAAATAATTGGCCAAGATCGGATAATAAAAGAGAGTGATAAAATTGGTTAATCTTAGAATATGCTGAGTAGACTGAATATTAAAGGATTCTACAAAGTGCACCTCACTTCAAGTGTCTTCCCATTATTTTGTTCTGACCAAGTGAAGATTTGATTAATGATATATTTCTTTGGATTATAAATAATTATAATTATGCTAAATAATTATATCACTTCATATGTAATCTATTTCAGAGTTTACAATGGATTGTCACATCTTTTATTTCATTTTTCTTCAGAAAATATTCTGATTTTTAATTTTAAAATAAAATTTTGATTTTATTTTATATAATCAATAAAAAACAATAAAAAATACTGATTTTTAATTTTTTTGATTTTGATTTTTATCTCCATTTTACAAATAAGTCAGAAAGACTGGGTAACTGCCTTACCCTCATGCTGACTTGACTTGGAGCAGAGCTCAAACCCACTCGCTTCAAGTTCAAGTTCAAATTTTCTTTCTACTGCTTTTCTACTGCTTGTCATAGTGGAGGCACTAAAAATATTTTGCATGCATAGATTTATGAATGGGAAAATACCTTAAACTTGGGGTGTTAAATAATCTTTTTCCTATTAAGTGACAGACCAAAGTCTGCATTTGATGCATCAGCATGTGGAAGGAACCATTTAAAAGAGGCTCTGAATCTAGAAGCCAGGGAGAGAGGTGAATGTTGGAGGAGAGAAAGTGAACAGATGCCTGAAGTCCTTTATCAAGTTTAAACAAGGAATGCTGGTATGGAAATTTGGAAAGTATCAAATTTCCTCTAGGAAAATGAGGATGTGAGCAGATGCATAATGATGGAAAAAAGAATATATCTTGTTCTCATGTATAACGTTTATTTAGAATATTGATGATGGAGAGATGGTCATGAGTGTCACAGGAAGCCCTTGAAATTAGAGACTTTGAAAAATATATTGTACTGTTCATTTTATAACTTGTATTTTAAATGGCTTGAGAGAAGGCTATCTGTTGATGGTTTTTGTCAATGTATTGTTTTAGTATATAATTATTTCAGGTACATCCCTAGGTTCACTGTTGTATAACAGAAATAGGCTTGTGTAAAGGAGGAGTATAGTTTGGTAGAATGTAGTAGTTTACTTTATCCTTGGATCTCTCCCCTATTTCTTTTTAACTTTTTTTTGTTGTTGTTATCAGATTCTTGAACCACTGAGGAATTTATACTTTTCATCCCTGAAGCTCTGGGATATGTAGGGTTAGAGAGCCTGGTCCCCAAAGGAAAAATATCCCTTCCAGGTGACAGAGCAGATTCCATTGAACTATAAGTTATGGCTGCTGCCTGAGAACTTTGGTCTCCTTGGGAATAGGGACCAGCAGAGAAACGTCACCCTCTTGGCCAGGACAATTGATCCTGGTCAGCAGGAGGAGATAGGGTTGCTTTTACACTTTGGGGGCAGAGAATATATGTGAAACTCAAGTGCTTTATTTGGTTTCTCTTGGTACTTTGTTAACTATTGTTACTATGAATTATCACATGAAATTATTCTAGCTTGAGATATGTATGATTACTAGAGACTTAGGAATGAAGGTTTAGGTAATAGTTGGTAACCTGCAGAGGTGATAAATGAAGGTAAGAGGAATTTAGAATTGATAGTAGAGGAGGGGGATGATCATCAGTTGCAGTTTCCAGACCAAAGGCAACAAGAGAGGATGTAAGTCATCCCATTAACCTATTTCAAGTTTCCTTTTATGAAGAGAGGGTCAAAGGAAAAATGGAGCAACTACTTTGAAACTATGGAAAAAATTGATCTGTGAAGGCTGGAGTGTGGACTATGGTAGCAACAGAGTTCTGTGGCTCAGATATCATGGTAAGAGAAAAGGTTTTGTGAGCAGTGTAGTAGCTGATAGTCTCTAGCTACCTTGTTATTGGAATATGCTACATTGTTTACACCAAGGTCATAACACCTCCATCCAGTAACTGAATGCAACAGGGGTACTAGACTCTGGCCATTTATGCTCAATGAAGGATTTCTTCTCTGGGTTTCTCAATGAGCTGGCTGAGAATTTCTCAGAGCTCCAATGCATCATGAAGCTCTTCCTATTGCAGTCTCCTTTCCTCCCTCTCGCCCTTCATAGGTATCTGACCTGCACCAGTCTCAAGTCAGTCACCACCTACTCTTGATCCCTCTCCACTTTATGTTTTTTACTGGCCTTTCTCTACAAAATATCTTGTGCTTCTAATTCTGTCATGGTATTTGCTTCCTGAAGCAACTGAACTGACACAAGGGCCTCATTTCGTTCCCTTCCGTGCCCTTCTTGTTGAGATGGCATCCATATACTTAAGATGCTTGAATAACAACACAACACAACACAAACAAAAAAAACAAGGCAATGTGGTTGGCAGGTGACTATGATATAGTGCTATCGATAGGTCTGAACTCTAGCTGTTTTGCTCCACTAACTGGTCAATAATAGTTTTCTAGATGCTAGTAAATTAGAACCAGAGGGGTGTCCAGACAAAATATGCTTCTTCCTGCACTCCTGGCAACATACATTTTCAACTCAGTCTATCTTGGTCATCTGCTGATTCTCACTTTTCAGTTTGGTAACTATTCCTTCATATGACATCACAAATTTCTCATATTAGAGCTTTTATCCTCCACTTCCCTTCAATAACTATAGCCCCTCTTTCAGCTGACCAGTTTTCATGCTTAGGACTTTGAAAAACTCTATCATGCTTCTTTTTCTTCCAGGCAAGTTCTGGTGACCAGAAATCACCCAAAGACTCCTTTGACCCTGACCCATAACAATCATTTAGCTAGGGTTTCAACATAAACTTAGATTTGTTTTAGCTAAATCATGGCATTTATCTATAACATTATTGCAGTTATAGATAACATTACAATATTTGATGTTTGTAGACCCTCACAAACACAATTCATATGAAATGAATTGTTAATCATTTCTGCAAAGAGACATTCTTAGTCTCCTCATCAGAACATAGCTATGTGACATCATTTTAAATATTCCTTTCATATTAATCAAGAAAGACTACCAAGTCTGGATAATGACTGTAAAAGACCTGAAGAGACTTATTTTTTCTTATATTTGTCTCATCTCATGTATTATTTTGATGTAACACCCTGGTATCATCATTGTTAAGCAGACATTTGAGTAAATAATTCTATTATTTGGGACTCTGGATCTTTTTTATCTGATGGGTTTAATGATCTTGACAAATAAATCCTATACTGCTGCCCCCAGATGTCCTATCAAAGACATTTCAATTGTGTCTTAGTTGGTAAGCATAGTGCTCACAGGAAGTATAGGAAGTTAAATCTTCTCTTCCTTTGCTGGGAAAGCTCAGGCTCAAATATAATGAAAAGTATAAGTTTGTGAGAGAACACTGATTTTATCAAACACAGTGCCCATCACCATGTCATAAACTCCACCATTTGCTCCAACTGACATTGTCCAGATGGCCATAAAACTTTATGAAATTGGTTGATAGTAAGGAATACTAAGATGATGAATAAATAATTTATGTAAATGTGACTCTAATTCCTAACTTTCTGCTGGTGTTTGTTAATCAGTAGGGGCAGCCAATTTAGCACCTTGTTTTTCTTAGGTTGATTGAGAAGTTAAAGTTTCCATCTCCCAGATGTCTTGTTGAGACTATTCATTTCAAACAACTAATTTACTGCTAGTTTTACTCCAATTTTCACCTTTCCCCACTTAATTGAATCTCATATTTGTGTAGACATGGTGACACTTAGCTATTTCTTCAGACTGAATTTATAAAAGTCTGTCAGTATAGTGCTATCGATAGGTCTGAACTCTAGCTGTTTTGCTCCACTAACAAATCCCCTCATCTGGGAACCACTCCAGACACTTTGATATTAATACCTAAGTATCTAATACCTAAGTATTAGATAACTTTAAAAATATGGAACAAATGTTTCATTTCAGGGAAAAGATCCAAACTAATTGCAGATATTGGCATCTCTGGTGTTGTAGGTTATAATTCCTGGTCATCCTGAGGCATAACCCAACTTATGATGTCAGGAATATTTTCATAAGAAAGCTAGTGTTTAATAAATTTGCTTTATATTCAGTAGAAATGTTCAAAGATAACATTGACTCTAGTTGTGATGGATGTTAAAATGGACACAACTGGGACATATGGTCCAGTCATTGACAGAACTATTTCTTATTTATTTGGTGTAAAAGAGTAAGTTATATTGGACTCTAAGCCCTTTGATAATAAGAAAATTTTCCTTGCCATTTTAGTTCAATAAAGTGTTAAATAAATGTTTACTAAATGAATTTTTGACAGATTTATAAAGGAAAGTAAGCAATTTAGGGCTAGATGATATAACATAGATGATTCTTATAAGGCCCTGATAAGAAGTAATAAAAAATAGCCATCAGAAAGGATGAATACCCACCATTTGCATCGACATGGATGGAACTGGAGGAGATTATGCTAAGTGAAATAAGTCAAGCAGAGAAAGACAATTATCATATAGTTTCACTCATATGTGGAACATAAGGAATAGAGCAGAGGACCACAGGAGAAGGGAAGGAAAACTGAATGGGAAGAAATCAGAGAGGGAGACAAAGCATGAGAAACTGTGGACTTTGGGACCAAAACTGAGGGTTACAGAAGGGAGGGGGGTGGGGGATGGGGTAACCAGGTGATGGGTATTAAGGAGGACACGTGTTGGGATGAGCACTGGGTGTTATACGCAACTAATGAATCATTGAACACTACAACAAAAACTTATGATGTACTATATGCTGGCTAACTGAACATAAAAAATAGCTAGAAGGCATGAGATCTTATGTCATATATTGAATAGTGATTTTTAAGATAGCTTTGATTAAAGTAATGGCTTAAATTATGGCCTCAAAGAGACAGCCTTAGTATAACAAAGTTACTGCTTCTTTGCTTTGACTGAACCCATTTTTCTGTTTTTTAATTCCTGAGACTTTTCCTTAGGTGTCATTTCTTCTTTCTGGAAAAAAGAAATCATTTTCTTTCTTGGTGAGTTTCTAAGCATCACATTATGTTCCCTTAGAACCCATCTGCTCTCAAACCTGCCTTTGAAATCACACATTATGCTGGTCAGCAGCTTGTGAATATCCAGAATGAACCTTGAAGGCATACATTTTATCTAATTACTCTCCACTCTGAGCACTCTACTCAGTTAAAAGATGCTTTTTGCATGTAAAGCTCCTGATGTAGGGAAGTAGCAATGAATATGGGTGTTTGTAATGTTAGCCATTCCTTATATTTCTGGCCTCTTCTAAGTACAAGCTCTGACATCTTCAACCTGCACCCACCTATGCCAGTTGCTGAGTCAATTCAGTCCAAACTGGATCATATATTATCTATCTCATCATACCTATGAATAAGTGGAATCTAAATTAGTCTTGCTATGTTAATTCTTATATAAAGCCTGATCATTTGAATCCCTCAAGTCAGCTTGAGAGTTAATGTAGTAATAATGTAACTTTTGTAGTTAATGAACTACAACCTTGCCCTAACCACTGCATCTGCCATATTTGGATAGTCTGAATGAAGCGTGTCTTTCTTCTATTTCTGATTATATTCAGCTCATAAAATCTTGAATTTTTCTCTGAACAATGTATTTGACTGGCACTTTGGCAACTCCTCCAGCCATGGTCAGTTTCTCTTCCTCAGACTGGTTCCTTTGTAGACCAGGGTTATTATTACTATTATTTTAAAGTATGGGACATGGGATACATACAGTCTCCTAGACTGATTAATAAAGTGAACATTTCAGTACCTTGCTATAGAATTTTGAAATCCTGATCTCTATACATAGGACCCTAGACCTTGCAAGTGAACAAACTTTCACAATTTGAAAGTTTGAAGAATATATATGTGTGTGTGTGTATAAATATATATATACACATATATATATATGTATATATATATACACATGATGGTGGATGTTAAATTACCATGGTAATCATTTCACAATATATATAAGTCATATCATTACACTGTACACCTTAAATTTATACAGTGCTGAATGTCAATTATATCTCAAAACTGGAAAAAAATTTTGAGAAACATTACACTAAAGTTTGAGAAATATTACTATTGCTTATACACCCATACTCATTGCTACTTCCCTACAGCAGGAGCCTTATATGCAAAAAACATCTTTTAACTGAGTAAAGTGCTCAGGGTGGAGAGTAATTAGATAAAGTGTATGCCTGCAAGGTCAATTCTGGGCATATGTATAAACTATAGTAATATTTGAGCTCTATTCCAATCAAGATATAACTATTTTAACAACAGCTTTATTGAGATACAATTAACTTACCATAAAGTTCACCCTTTTAAAAAGTTCAATTCAGTGGTCTAATTGTATTCAGGCTGTGATCTTGAGTTTTGTTTGTTTTTTTTTTTTATAACTCCTAGCCTGGAGACTTCTACTGCAGTACATTTATATATAGTATAGACCCTTCTAAATCCAATTAATGAGTTTCCCATATGTCTGAACATTTATTTTTACTTTTTTTGATTTTTTTATTATGTTATGCTGATGAGCTACCTTGGAGTCCAAGTCTATTACTGGGAATATTTTATTGGACTCATGCTTGCAGATTTTTTTTCTTCCAAACCAGCTTTCTTAAGAAGTAGCAGACCTTATAGTCAGCCCTGCTAGAATATTTCACATGAGATTTTTGAAGACAGTCTTGTATAGAATAACAGATAAACATTAAAGAGAATACACCACAAACATGGCAGAAAGGATGGGACCATATTAATAAAATGAGTTTATATTGGTTTTGGGAGAAAATAGAGACTCACTGGAAATCAGTGAAATAATATGAAAGAATATGCTGTGGGTCTTTGTGTAAAATTGGACAGGTAAGGATGTACCAGATGAGTCAAAGAGGAGTGAGCCTCATTTCAAGAGAACCAAGAAGATGGATATTTATCTGGATGAAGAGCTGGATGATGAGGGTCTGGGTTTGAGTGATATCAGTCTGAATGGCAAGGAAATGTTGCTAAGATTTGTTGAGTAAATGGAGCTGAAACGGTTAAATTGCATAATATCATGGCTTGGTGGCTGAGAGGCTGGTGGTGCTGCTGAGTGTGCCAACAAAGTTGATAGAGGAGTTGATAAAGATGAATGAAAGCTCTAAGCCATGTACCTCACAGCTGAGCCCAAGCTGCCATTGCCATTTCTCAGCTATGAAGTGTGATTAATGCCAGGATGCAGAATGAAAAGAAGGTGATTACTGGATGTTGGGGTGAGGTACATAATGCTATGTTGTTTGAGCAAATAATATTGTTTCTGGAAAGTGACAAGATGAATGGCGCTAGTGTGCATCATCAAATGGAATCATATTAGGCATTTATCTAGTAGTTTACACAGGGAACATTCTCTCCAAAGAGACTCAGTTCCACGCTCTTTGCCTAATACCTTTCCTTCTCTATCCTCTTTCCAGCAGGCAAATTATTTATAATTTACTTGAAAAATATTTCTGTATTAGTTAGGACATTTAGTTAAAAATACCCAAAAAAGATTTTGTGGTAAAAATATTGCTCAAAATATTTAGTACTCCTATTTTCTTGGCACAAAAGCCATATGACTAGTTTTAGCCAACAAAGCATGAGCAAATATGATACGTGCAACATCTAGGCCAAAGTATTTGAGAAGGATGTATCACTTTGTCTCTTTTGAGGGGCAGTTGTGCAGGTCACATGTTGAATCAGCCTGGATCCCAGAGTCACTGCATGGAGAAGAACTTCCCTTGAGAGTTGCCTGATCCACATCAGATTTTGTGTGTGTGAGAAATAAATGTTAAGCCACTGTGTTTACTTGCCACCATGGTCTGCTTATGTATCTTGCCTGATATTCTAAGTTAGTGTGGCTTGTGCAAAAAAATTACATAGCCTAAAACTCTAGAGGTAACTGAGTTTAGGAATAGCTGGACTTAGGTGATTCTGCATCTTTGTCTTGTGTTTCTCTGTGTTGACTCCATTCCTAGACAGGCTCTCTTCCTGAAGTATATCAGCTTAGTGGAACAATAAAAAAGAGGTTTTTGAAATTCTGATATTCTCACTCTGAAAAACAACAACAAAAACCAAAACTGAAAAACCAGGACTTGAGTATCATTGTATTGCTTTGGATCATTTATTTATCTCTCTATCCATGAATATGAATTGTGACCATAGATTTAACATGTTATGATTGGCCTGGCCAGGTGCCAGAGGTATGGTCAGTCCCACCCAAATCATATAGACTAACAATGAGTGTTTCCCCAAAATTAAATAGAATTGCTATTACTAAAAGAGGGTGAGTTGATGCTGGGAGGCAAAAAAAAAAAAAAAAAGTCCACATTAATTTATATATTTTCAATATAGACATTATTTCCTTATAATTCTAGGCAACATTGTGCAGGTGTACCCTATAGAGTATCTCTTGAAATAATATAACCTGATAGCATGATTTCTTTTAGGTTTTAAGATCTAAACTTCATTGTGCTTACAACGCTCAATTCCAACATTTCAACCTATGTTTGCATCTGAAAATTTATACTTCTGTCCTCAGAGTCCAATATAACACTTCAAGCAAAATGTTTAGGAAAAGCCTTGAGTTATGTTCCAAAAACAATTAGTATAATGTCAAAGTCATGATAAATATTTTGAAAAGTATAAAGAACAATGAATGCTGAAAAAGGGGACATGTAGGTTGGACATGTCTGTTGCTAAGAAAAGCATCACAGTGTTAACTCAAGGTGAGCCATTCTCTGCCATGGGGCATTTGTTCTGAACGTCTTTCATATTGTCGCCAAGTTTTTGCCAAGAATTTTACAATGTGACCTCTCAAATATGGGGAAATATTCATGAAAATTGTGGGGAAATAAAGCAAATGAGAAAGTGATTGCAATGGAACTGAAATGTAACTGCATAAAATGTGATTTTTAAAAATTATTATTTGATAACCACAGAGCTATATTCTGTTTTATATCCAATATGATAGTTTTTTAATTCTCTAGAGGCTTTTGTGTATTTTAGTCATATTTAGAAATAGGGTGAGAGTGTTGGGTTGAGGCATAACATGCACGCACACACACAATTTTTGCCATATAAAACAATGGAAATACTTTCCAGGTATTCTTTTTTTTTTTTTTTAATACTTTCTAGGTATTTTATGTTTTGTTTCATTTGGCTTTTTTTCCCCCCAAAGCACATGTGATTTTCAGGAGTGGGTTGCTAATCCATAAACAGGAGATATCTGTGCTTCTGAGTTGCTGTCTTGACACTTTACTTGGCTTTGTGTTAACCTCTCTCTAGAGTCACCTTCTCTGCTGTCCTTCCTTTTCCAAGGCAATGGGGTATCAAGAACTTTTACTTAATGAGGAGTACAATATAAGACTGAGAGCCAAAAGTTAGAAATGGCATTAAATACCAGCATCTTATAGACCTGATTTTATGCCATATAACATCATTAAATAACCCCAACACCCTCATTGATTCTGAGAATGTTCCTTAGGAAATGGAATTGATGAATTCAACTCCTTTATTTTACTTTATACATATTTATGGATTATACATTTCATAAGATGGTATAACACAGGGAACATAACAAATAACTAATTGGGCTAATAATCAGTCCAATTTGTAAATATAATATGTTGGCAACACATTATAAAGAATAGAGCATCTGAAATGATTGTTTTTCCTATTTTTGGGTGAACATCAGCTGTGCCTTCTGGTTTTTTTTTTTTAATTTATTCATTAATTCAACAAATCTATCATTGACCTCCTATTGTTTACAGGGCTTACTCTGACCAAAATATTTCCACTTTGAAAAATGAATCTTAGCTTTTGATAGATACTCTCTTCAGTGATCTATTTATTAGCTAAGGTTTGAAGGGATGCAAAAGAATTCATTCACATCTTTGGGGACAGAGTTCTGGAAAAAGAATCGCTCAGCTAAATGACACTATACTGAATGAAGATAAAGTCTACTTAAATACTTGAGGTGGGTTTCAATAATAAATGGCCTTTATTGAATATTTATTGTGGGCCAGACACTGTGTTAAACCCTTTACATGCAATATGTCTTAATCTTCCTAATAACCCTGGAGATAATTGCTATTACGACACATATTCTATAAATAAGGAGAGGATTAGGGAGATGAAACAGTTCACCCATGATTACTTAATTAGGACATGGGAGCTAGAAAGTGTAACCAGTTGTGTCTTGAAAGATAGTTAGAATTTGGTACATAGGGAATGCAATCTGTATCACAAGCAAAGACATGGAGAATGCACATGTCAAGTTATATTAAAAACCCATTAATCCAACTGGAATGAAAAGTTTGTATAGGGAAGGTATCACAGATTCACATACCATTTAAAGATAATGTATGCTTTGGTTATCTATTACTGTGTAACAAACCACCCCAAATCTTGGTGGCTTAGAGCAATAATAACCATTTATTATCACTCAAAATTCTGTAGGTAGACTGGGTTCAGTAAGGTGGTTCCTCTGCTGCATATGGTATCAACTGCCCCTACGGTGGTCCAGAGGCTTGAATCCATTGGAGTTGTAAGAGCACTTACTCAGATAGTTCACACATAGTGATGGCTGTCAGCTTGGGGCTCACCTGGGATTTTGAGTGGAGTGCATTGGTTCTCCTCCACATGGTCTCTCCTTATAGCCTGGGTTTCCTACAGAATGACATATGAAATCTATGGAAAATGTATGAAATAGAAGCTATCATACATTTACACATTGCCATTTTCTACTGCATTCTATCAGAGCAAATCACAGAGCTAACATAAATTCAAGTGGAGAGGAAATATACTCAACTATAGTCAATATACTCTTACGTCAAAGAGTTTGTAGCCATTTTTAGTGAATCAAGCAGTACACAAATGAGATTTTAAAAAAGTGGTAGGTAACATACAGCTCAGAGGGCATTTCCCCCCTCCTATGTACCTTAGATTTCAGATATTTAAGAAACACTCTTCAGGTCATATAGAATAGGTTTGATTTTCACCATTGCCTGCTGTTTGTAAGCCTTGATGTAGGGAAATGTTGGGAGATATAAACTATATAGGTAATCTTGAAATTGTTAAGAACAGAAAAAATATTTTGAATGCATTCTGATAGAAATATATGAAGAAAATGAAGTAAAATTTGGTTTGATAAAATACTGAGGACTTTTTTTCTATGTTCATGAAATAAACCAGTGGCCTACAAGTAGGATATGCAAAATGATCCATGATGGAGACAATGAAAAATATTAGACTTAACATTAATATGTATTATTCCATTCTTCCTTGAAGTACTATTTTGGTCTATGCATTGTTATGCAAGGTCTTTTCAAGTAGTATAGTCCTATGCATAATTTATAAATTATATGTATTGTTTTGCAAAATGTGTGCCCCCAATTTTTGTACTGATAGTTGTGTGTGATATTATTAGGGATGTAGAATATTGGTCTAAAAAATGAAGACAACCAGTGTAACATCACATAATTAAGCATGTTGCCAACTGGTGGTATAAAATGTCCTGGTGCATGGGTATAGTTAATGCTAAAGTTTAGACCCAGTATATGACAAAAACAAAAAGATAATCTTTTCCCCCCACCTTTGGAAAAAGAAAAACATTGTATTCATCACTGTTTAAAGGGAAAAATTATAATTTCGAGGATAAATGATCAAATTTTATTGTCTGGAAAAAAACAGTGTCTATTAACTTAAAACTTTATTCTCCTTATCTGGAAGACCAATGTGGCTATATTTGCATGTGGTGATTACTAAAACACTCATCATTATATGTGAGCCTGTAGCTAAATGTCCAGACAAAACTCCTTGATTACTAAAATTGATTTATTAAGCACTTGATTGTCTAGAACATTATTCTGAGTCATAATTTTATTAGCAGTTATTTTTTTCTCTATATCAAACTCCTTATGAGCATGTATCCTTTTCTCTTGTAGAACTCTTGCCCCCACATGTCATCTTCAAATTTCTTCCTGTTTCCCTCTGTTTTGGGTGCTGGAGCTCTTCATAATGTTGCTGCATGTGCTATTGATGCTCCTTATTTCTTTGGGAGCACAGTATTTTTTTTTTTATCCCATCTTTATTCCTTGTGTAACTTCAGAAAAGTCACTTGGTGTTTTGTCTTTAGTCTCCTCATCTGGAAAAAGTCAAGATTGGAAAAGGAAATTTCTAAGAACTTTCTTAAATCTAGCAATACAAGATTTGTCTCCCAAGATCTCTCTTTTAATAAGTACCACTAAGAAATCAAAGAGATCCTGACTTATGCAAATTGTACTTATACAAACGATTTTGAAAGGTAACCATGAGTAAAGAGCTATTTCCTAGAGAGATAGGTAGTTACTGGGCAGTCTACAAAAGGCGAAACACCAGTGTACATATGGCCTGTGTTAGGTATAGGTGAGGGGAAATGGTATTGCTGATAAAAGTAGTACAAGCACTGATTTGGGGAAGGGAAATAATATTGTGGCTTGGAATTGGTGCAGAAGTCAGTGGCTTGAAAAATCTATACCATGTGTTCAGTTGATTGGGTTTATATTAAATAATCAATAAAACAGGGTTAAAAAATAGAGCCAGGAATGAGGGTAAGGTTGATAAATAAATGTTGGATGTTTGTGTAGGTTTGGGTCCTTCAATAAGCAGATGCCAACGTAGGATTAAATTGCAGGACATTTATTAGGGGAAACCTCTGAAGGATAGATGGGAAGGGGAAGTTAAAGGAGGAAGGGGAGACTTCACATAACTATGCAGGTCTGACACTTGAGAAGGAAGGGGTGAAGAAGATGACAGGACAGGAAGAGTCTCAGTTTGGAGGCAGTTCTAAGAAAGTTTTGGCCAGGTTGATGATGAGTCCTCTAGCCAAAGACATTTGTTAAAATAATCCTGTGTTTTATAAGATGGATATACATTACTATTCTCATTATGCTCAGCCATTGGCTGGGAACACCCCACCAGAAGTGGGACCTTGCCATGAATGTAGGGATGAATCCAGAAAGGCAGTTGCTGGGGCTGTCCATCACTTAGACTCTCACAGCAGGTGATTTGAGTGGCACATTTTTGAGGCTGCTATAGTATCCAGTGGACCCCCAATATGACTGCCATATGTAAACTGGGTTGAATAATATAGAACATACTCCTTTGTGATAGATTCTAGATAATAGATTTTTCTGAGCTCTTGGGGAAAATAAGATAATGATAAATGCTGTGTTTTGACTTTATTCTATGAACTAGCCCCATGCTGGGAGGTTTACATGCACTATCTCGTTTACATTGTATAAGAATGCAATGAGATAGCTACTGTTATTTTAAGACTTATTTTACAGGTAAGAAAATTCTCTTTTTGAGATTATCATTCTTACACAAGGTTGAACATGTAAATGGCATAATTTTTAACCACCATCACAAACAATTTTTTAATACTACTAGATCCCAATTCAACCTAGGAATTATGAATCTCACTTAGAATTTTTCTTCTTCTTCTTCTTCTTCTTTTTTTTTTTTTAGAGAGCATGTGCATATGCATAAGGGGGGAGGGGCAGAGGGGGAGAGAGAGAGAATCCCAAGCAGTCTCCAGTCACAGCATGGAGCCCGATGAGGTACTTGATCCCACGACCCTGAGATCATGACTTGACCTGAAATCACGAGTCAGACACCTAACTGACTGGGCCACCCAGGTGCCGCTCACTTAGAATTTATCACAAAGAATTTGACCTGTTGTGAAGCTATCACACTGTCATGATTTTCATTACTGTCCAAGAAAATCATTATTTTTTATTGCAGTTCCCCAATATTTTCTCTGCTAGTTTTTATTTTCATATTTCTCTTCCAAATCATATTCTAGTCTTTCCTCCTAAGATATACCTTTTTATGTTTTCCTCACTATATTTCTCACCATGTATTTCCTCACTATATATTTATATGAGGCTTTTGATAGATGTCTGTGGTACATGAGAAGGAAGGGAAACAAGGCAACAATGCTCATAATATTGTAATGTAACAGGAGCATCATTTCCTAAAACATCCTTGAAATAGCTCAAAGTTTAAATGACTACTATATTTTAAGTTTCTTGAGGGCTAGGACAATGTCTTATGCAGACTAACCCTGAGGAAAGGCCCTTGTCCAATGCATGAGTTCAGTCAGTAGTTCTTTAATGAAAAAAAAAAAATTAAGAACTTGTTTCCCTATGTTCTTTAATAAAAATAGCTAATAATTTTTGAGTATTCTGTACTAAGTGCTTTTCTAAATGTTTAACATGCATATATTAACTCATTGAATCCTTACCAAACTATATGAGCTTAATAATTATCCTCATTTTAAAGATGTGTAAACTGAGACACAGAAATGTGAGTTAATTTGCCCGAAGTTATATTGTCCGAGCTAGAGGGGCCAGAGCCAGGATTTGAAGCCAGGTGGTCTGGCTCTGGGGTCCATTCACTGCTTTGATAGAGTCTCTCTACTTAGTAAAGACTAATTACTTAGTAAGGAAGTGATACACTGTAATAGTGACCAAGTAATTATTCAGTAGTTCTGGTGCAATAACTAACTGAGGTGAAAGAGTTTGTCAGAATTGTTTTTGCTCTCCTGTTGGCATGGTCATATAAGGATTTCAGTTTGAAAGAACATTTATTCACTTATTTTCCCTTCCTTTGTTTGCAGCAAATGTAAAAGAGTGAACAGAGAGGCAGTGGAGAAAGTATGTTCACTGTGACCAGCTTTGTCCAGGCAAGAGGCTGCTGGTCATGTGCTATTATTCTACTGGCTCCATTTGGAGTATACTTTACAGCTTTTTCCTTCAGGGCTCCCACCATTGCCTGGGGCCAAAGGAGAAGTTTGGCAAGAGGATTTGTGCAGGCAGAACCTTCATTTGTGAATGAAAATCACTTAATGTCAAATTGAGGGGAAGAGATTGTTGGTCACTTTGAGGAATGAAGCTCAGTCACTAGTTGTATTGAGCAGGGGCTAGGTGTACATCTTTATATGTAAGGTGGAACACAGCCAAGCTTATCCACTGATGTATTATTTGTGTCTGCTTTTGCACTATACCAGTGAAGTTGACTAGTTTTGACAGAGATATTGTGGCTCATAAAGCCCTAAATATTTACTATGTGGCCCTTTATAGCAAAGTTTGTTGGCCCCTGGTCTTGAGCATGGAAGTTCAATCCATGGCTCTGGAGCTAAATTGTCAGTGTTGAGATTCTAGCTCTGTCACCCACTAGCCATGGGGCATTGGACATGGCATTTAACCTTTCATCATCATAGTTTCCCACTTTTATAGTTTGAGATGATAATATTTACCTCTGAAGTCTTCTTCAAATTAAGTATATTGGGGCATGTTAATCCTTTAATATAATGGGTGCTACAGAGTGAATACTCAGTAAATGTAAGCTGTAATTATTTTTATCATCATTATTTTTACTTTACCATTATTAAGCCTTAAATTCTTTCTTTGTTTAGCCCAATCCATGATCCTTATAGCTAGGGGAAAAATTAAAGCAGCTCCCTTTTGAATTAGACTTTGTATTGGGATCAAATACTAATATTTATTCCAGGGAATGCAAACTACATTTCATGGCTGCCTGGGCTGTCACCTGTCTCTCTACTCCCATGGAGAACCCAGAGTGCAAATTTCCCAACCAGCGTAAATTATTTTTCAGTATGTTTGTAAGCTTCTTATAGTTACTTCCTTAGAATGAATGAATTGATAGATCAGTTATCATAAGAATAGCCATGGTGGTTTCTGTGATTTCCTCCTCTCTAGAGAGGAGTGATATATTTACAAATGGGGTAGGTGACACAAGAAACAAGGAGAGCTGTGAGGGATGTGTAGTCTGATGTACCAGCAAGTGAAAGGAAATTCAGCCCCTATGGTTCTTTAGGGGGTCAAAGAGTAAGCTGCCGACACAGTGGTTCTGCTGAGCTGTCTGTGGCTTTCAGCGAAGCTGCTAATGGAATAATGATAATTCCTGACATAAAGCAGAAGGTGTTCTATTTTTAGGCAAGAGGAGCTATGCACCAGCGATGATCCAGATGCATTCTTATCTTAGAGGATACTGAAATATGCCCACACTGTTTTCTTTCCTACCACCCTGTTGCCATATGTAAGATGATGATCTTCTGGAGAGGAGCCATGCAGAAAGAGTCCTAATAATGCTACCATTTAACAAGCATTTACTATGTACCCAGAACTGTGCAAAGCTTATTATCACAGTAAATCCCGACAACAATCCAATAAGGAGACATTAATATTGTTCCCATTTTACAGATGAAATTGCCACTGAGAGGAGTTAAATACCTTTTTGGGTGTGAATAGCAGAACTGGTTTCAAGTCCATTTCTGGCTGACTTCAAATTCCAAGCACAATTGGAAAAGGAAAATGGGATATAATTAGTTTAAGATCTTAGCTCTTAAATAAAATTAGAGAAACAATTCCCTAGCCTTTCAATAATTTCAAGGCACATTGCTCTCTAGCCCATGGACTGAAAATGAATAAAGCAGTAAGTTTAGATTGTGATGATATTCCATGTCAGTGGAAAAATTCAGCCAACAAGGGGACAGAATCTAAAGTTAGACTTATAAATAGTGAAAGGAGTTAGGATATGGTATTCTAAGGAAATAGAAATAGTGGGATCAGGGCAACAGTTACCTTCAAGGAGAATTGGTGGGTAGATCACAGAGGTGGGTTATGCAAGAGTAGGTACTATTTGGGAAGGCATCTACAAGGGAGTCAGGCAGCAGTTCAAAGAAACTCAGCACTGGGATGGGTATGTTTGGGTCAGGTATCCTATATGAGGATTTTGGTAAAAGATTGACAAGTCCTTGTACAAGGAGATTAGATTCATGGAAAATTTTTCAGGACAAAATATTTTTTTTTAAGATTTTATTTATTTATTTGAGAGAGAGAATGAGATAGAGAGAGCATGAGAGGGGGGAGGGTCAGAGGGAGAAGCAGACTCCCTGCTGAGCAGGGAGCCCGATGAGGGACTCGATCCCAGGACTCCAGGATCATGACCTGAGCCGAAGGCAGTCGCTTAACCAACTGAGCCACCCAGGCGCCCCTTTTCAGGACAAAATATTGACTACAATCTCAGTTATCAGAATAAAGATTCAACTACTCAGATTATAAAAAGAAATAAACAGTCCAGCAAAAATTTGAAAACAAAATCTCTCAACAGTTGTGTGTTAACCACCTACTGTGTTCCAGGAACTGGGGACCAGAATATTAGGCCATATTTCTAAAATTTTGGTTTCAGAATCTGGAAAGGAAGATCAGTGAACTTAGTGAGGACAAATGAATAAAGCTTCAGATACATTTGTACTTAGTAGTTTTAGATAGTATATGGGTTTGGCTCCACTTGAAGTAAGTATCTAAATGGAAGTGACTCATAGGACATGGCAGCGTTTAAATCTTAGAACTGCACGTGTCATTTATTCATCATTTACTCTTTCATTCACTCATTTCCTTGAGAAAAATTATTGAGTTCTTGTATATACGAGGCTGGGGATCCAAGGTGAAATATGATTTTGTTCTCTCCTTGAAGAGCCTAAAGTACAAGGCAGAGGTTCTCAGATGTTGATATATATAAAAATGACCTATAGCACAAGTTAAGAATTCAGATGTAGGTACCCACTCTGAGATGTGGATTAAGTGCATCAAGGTAAGTAGGCTGGAACTGTACATTTCATCAAGCACCACAGGGGATGCTGATCAATCTAGCTTGAAGCCAATGTCTGGAGAATTCTGATTTAGATATATAGGAGAGTCTCTGGTGAGACTTTTTCCACGTGAACTGTCAAATTTCAGTGCAAAAGAGGAAAAAATCTAGCATTTTGACCTGCATTGAAATAAAACGTTATTTAGGGAGAAAGCAAATTATTCATTCCTAAATGTGTTCAATTAAGCATAGGTAATCACCTAAATTTGGAATAGGAAGCTGAACCCCGTGTCTTTTAAAACATTCTCAACACTGGTATGTGTACTTCTGTGACATCAAGGTTTAACTCACCCCAAATTTTATATTTAAGTAAAAATGATTTTTCTATTTATTTTAGTCAAGACCTTGGTTTTGGTTGATAGCTTAGTGTTAATTTTGTCCATTTCTTTTCCTTTTTGTATTCCCCCCTCCCTCTGCCCTTCTTCCTTCCTTCCTCCCCTCTCTCCCTCTCTTCCTTCCTTTCCCTGCCCTTGAGTTACTTACCACTTCCTTACTACTATTGTTTCAATACTTCTTCTGAGAAATTTGTAGCCAAGATTTTTAAATACAGTCAAATAATCTTACTTGAATATAAACTAATTTTGAAAGACATGAGACAGCATAAATGGAAGCATTATTTAGTTTTATTCAAATTCTTGGGATCACCTTTAACTATCTCAAAATCTCTGAAGAGAGGGTAAACTTGATATTAGTGTTTCTCTATCACAGGTGAGTTAGAGATAGATGAAGGATAAGTACTTGCACAATGTCTCGTGGTGTTTCAATTATCTGTGGATGTATAACAGACCATCAAACAAAGCCTCAAAATTCAGTGGCTTAAGAAAACCTAATTTATTATTTCTCATGATACTGCAGGTTGAATTGGTAATTTTTCTGCAGATCTCATGCAACCATAGTTACCTGATGGGTCAGATGGGAGGACTGGAATAGCCCAGATGACCAATCTCTTTTTATCCTCATTGTTTTTCATCTTGCTCTTTCTCATAGCATGGTGGTCTCAGGTTATGATAGGAAAAAATCTATGATGCCTATTGAAGCCTTGGCTTAGAATGGCTTTCTTCATATTCTTTTGGTCAAAGCTAATCACCAGTCCAGCCCAGATGGAAGAGGTAAAAAAGTAGACTCCACATATTGATGAAAGAAATGACAAAATTGTGTTGCAAAGCGGCTTTTATAGTAGGAATGGGGAAATATATTTTATAACTTATCACATTTTACTAGTAAATTTGATAAATTTCTGGCTCTCTGGCCACAGAGTATTCACATTTCCCCCACATAAAGAAAAAGACTCCACCTCATTGCAGTATCCACAGTGTCTCATTCCAATTGCAGCATCAAACTTGAAGGTCTTATGTTGTCAGGTTCTCCTATTTGTGGGAAAGAACATATTTTTAGATTAGTTTAGGGGTCATCTCCTGCTTTCTGAGAGTAATTCTTTGGTCCTCTTTTCTCTTCTGCCATTAACTCTGACCTCTAGCTGCTGGCTGTGCCCACTGAGATGTAATTAATATTCCATGTTTATAGCTAGGTGGCTTAATTATCCTGTTTTCTGCTTATAGAATTTGGGGAACTACAAACCTCTTTTCATTTTGAACTATCTCTTCTAGTCTGAGTTGGTAAATCACCTATAACAAATTTTGTGGGGCTTTATAAATCTGATTGAGGTTAACATTATGTCCCCAAAAGTTATATCCATAATTCTTTGTGTGACAGACATCTCTCTACCTTAAGATGCATATGTGACTGCTATGGAACCACAGCTTTAAGATTCCAAGAATGTCTAGTGGCTACAACCTTAAATCTTTCTGCAGCCTTAATAAGGGTTCTTAGAATGACACTCTTGCTTTGATTTCTACCCGAGATCATTTCTTACTTTGAGAGAGTTTGGTCTCTATTTCTAGGACCAGAAAATAGGGAATAGTCTTATTTTCCAACCCAGAAAGGCTTGGATTTTTTTATATTTCTTTTAAATTCTGTTCTTAAAGTGGAGAATTCCTTTTTTTTTTTTTAGTTCATCATTCTAGTATCATAATTTCTAATGGTCAGCTTAAAAATAAAATCCAATTGATGTATTTAACATTCTTCTCTGAAACTTTAGCCAGATCCACAAATCCATTAGTTGCATTTTGCGACTATCCCAACTGACAGATTTTCTAAATTTACAACATAATACAGGTTTCCCTTGTCCTAGTCTCCAAGAGCAGTTTCTTCAGGTACATCAGGTATATTTCCACTAAATCTTTTCTTGCTTCTTGTCTTGTCTCTGCTTATTGCCTTGTCCAAGAACCAATGCCACATGATTTAGGTTTTAGTTATGGGGACACCCCATTTCTGATACCAATTTTTTTAGGTGGCATAACCAGCAACCTAAAACTTATTAGGTTCAAACAACAATAATTTATTATTTCTCATGATTCTGTGTGATAATTGGGCAGTTCTCCTGGTTTTTCTTGACATCAATCATGCAACTTCAATATGCTGGGGAATCAGCCAGAATTGTCAGAATATCTGGACCTTTCTCTCGTCATCACATCTTTTAACCCAGGCCTTCTCACAGCATAGTGACATCAAGATTTCTAAAGAATAAGTGCAGAAATATTAAGACTTCTTTAAGCCTCAGCTTGAAACTCACAGTATACCACTGCTGCTACATGTATTGGTCAAAGCAAATTACAAGATCAGTAGAGATTCAAGGGGTGAAAAAATTGACGTTCTCTCTCTCTGGGAGGAGTGGCAATATCACAATGCAGAAGCAAAAGTATACAGAATGGGAGGAATTATAGCCATGTGTCATCCATCACACACAGGTAATGACAGCTTCAAACAGAACTCAGCTATATTGATTTCCTCTATAAAAAGTGCCCAGTAATGTGTAAGAAATGTTTTTAAATGTCATTCTTTAACACTTTTTGCTTCCTCTACATACTTCATGAAATATTTTTTGCAGGAAATAGGTTGATTTGCTCTACATGTTATATAACTTAAAACCTGTAGGTAAACATGCTTCAAGTGTTACAGATTTTTCACTATAGAAGGTGGCAGAAATGATATCGGAAATTCAGCAATGGGATTAAAGCAATTACAATTATAGGGTGTTGGGGCGCCTGGGTGGCTCAGTCGTTGAGCGTCTGCCTTCGGCTCAGGTCATGATCCCAGGGTCCTGGGATCGAGCCCCGCGTCGGGCTCCCTGCTCCGCAGGAGGCCTGCTTCTCCCTCTCCCATTCTCCCTGCTTGTGTTCCCTCTCTCTCTGTGTCTCTGTCAAATAAATAAAATCTTAAAAAAAAAATATAGGGTGATTTTTTCTTTTTGAGTTGACATTTGAAACTTTCTGAGATAATGTAAAAATAATGGCAACAATGGTTTGTGGTGCAGAAATGAATATCCTAGGAAGTATAAATCAGTTTTGAGATGCAGATGTAAATTGAGATGTAAATTTAGTTAACTAATGAGTTATTAATAGGGAAGCCCTTTTAGTGATAGCACATATGGATAACTCTGAGCAACAGGCATGTCCTTAAGGGAGTTTAGACATCTGGAATTTTAGGGGGACTTACCTCAACATGACTGATGCAGGCAATTAATGGACAAGTTTATTTAAACAATTAAAATATTAAGAAATTTATTTATTTTATTTTTTATTTTTTTAAAGATTTTGTTTATTTGAGAGAGAGAGAGAATGAGAGAGAGCACATAGAGACGGGGTTGGGTCAGAGGGAGAAGCAGGCTCCCCGCCGAGCAGGGATCCCGATGCGGGACTCCATCCAGGGACTCCAGGATCATGACCTGAGCCGAAGGCAGTCGCTTAACCAACTGAGCCACCCAGGCGCCCAAGAAATTTTTTAATCTTACCTTTTGAAGTATATCTTCTGGTTACTTAGTATTGCTTCTCTCTGGCCTTGCTTGGAGAAAAACAACTTTTCCCTCTCCTTGAATTTGGCTATCAACTCTGTCTATTCCATGTGATGATTGATGGCTACATTTGGCAGACAGTGGAATAGGAAGGACAGGCAGGAACCAGATTGAGAAATAGACACCTGTTGTAAAGGTGCTGTAGCTGCACAGTTAGGAAGAGTTCAGAGGGTAGAATACATGCTCTCCAGAATAATAAGAACATGTGGTTTGAGGCCCTTGGTAGATGTCAGTGGGGCACAGTCAAGATCTATTGAAGTACAGGGTACCACAGTAAGGATGTGGTGATGAAAGCAGGAAGAAAGTTGGCAAGAGGCAGGTGTGAGAACATGTAGCATGACCCTGTATGTTGGAAGAGCTGGAGGTGATAATATAGAATTGGATAGGTCAATATTTACAAAGACAGTATTCTGGTCAAATCATTGGCTTTAGATTACACAGATCTAGATGTAAATCTCAGCCCTCCATGTATTAGCTCTTCAAACTTGGGCAGGTTATTTGTTTTCTCCTTAGTTTTTTAATCTAAAAATAATTGGGAGTAAGAATCGTTATAATTTGTGAGGATTAAAGGAAGATTATTTGTATTAAGCACATACCAAGTGTCTAACATAAATATTACTCCTCATACTACTACTAATTGCAACAATAGCAACAATATTAAGGGTGAAGTTCAGGCTTAGAGAGAAAGATGGGGGAAAAATTCTCAAAATGTGGTTCAAGATTGAGACTTTGGTCAAAAATAAGAGAGAAGTTTGTTTCCTAGGGCTAGGGTAGTAGGTCACAGGGGAAAGAAAGCAAAAGTGACTTACTGATAAGTCATCCAAGTTACTGAATTTGGCTCAGCTTCCCTTACCTGTAGACCTAATAGACTTCAGAGCAGGCTCCCAAGGGAACTTGTGGAGGTGAAGAATGGGAGGAAGAAATCAAGAGGAGACACCAATGACACAAGATGCAGTGGCCAGTGTTAGGGAGCCAGTCAAACATCACACTAAGGAAAAAGCCTTCTGCTGGTCTGTCTTGTTTGTATGCTAGGACCCTTCACGGCATGCTGGTACATTTTTACAGGCACCCCAGTTATCTAGTAGAACAGATCCTTCTAACTCCTTTCCTCAACTCCGTTCTGTAAGCTGTGAAAAAAGATGCTGGCTGGGGAACACCAACAGGAGTCTCTCATCCAACTATACAACCTACCAACCTCTTTGCTCTGTTCCCACTTGTGGGCAGGGATTTCATTCTACAAGTGCACCTGGGCTCAGAGGCCCAGTCTGTTAACCCTGTCTAACTGTACAAATTGGATAATAGGTACAAATGGACCAGCAGAAAATCATTTCTAGGAAGAAACACAGGTTGGTTGTTGTTTTCCTGCTGGCACCAAAAACTATTGAAAAAGATGGGCTGTGCTTTTCTTTGGAGTTATGATTTGGTGGATTGCCATTTTGGAATCATCATCATGTTGATCTCTAACACTTTGTATCCTAGATTGCAAGTTTGCCACTGCATGGCAGGTTTCTCACCTTAAATTCAGTGTGTGTCTTGGAGCTTGTCAGTGTATACTCATCATGAAAATTAGATTTTTCATTTTTAGAGTGAATTATATTTCTTATAGAAAGCAAAAAGAAATTATTCCAAAAGGAAAAAAAAAAGATTAAATTCTCCTATAACTACATTTTGATATAATTCTCTACTAAGCGTTGAAAGATGGTCCGTATGAGCATTATAACTGTGTGCACTATGAAGTACCTTGTGGGCATGTCTTAAATGTTTCAGTGTACAGTTTGTCCTAATGTACGTCTCCCATCCCCTATCAACTTCTCTGTGCTTTATTTTCCTAGTAGTTACACACTCTATAATAATTTGTATTAGTTTTTTTTTTTTTTTTACTATTTGTCTATTAGTCACAACCACCTTGCCACCCCGATAGACTGTAAAGAATGTTTTTTCCCATGTTTCTCCCCAAGTCTAAGCTTCCCCTTAATTATTGTTGGTTTTGGTGGTAATGTGAGTAGTAGTAATAGTAAAATGTGTCAGGTACTTTATTGTGTGCTTTATGCACATATCTCATTTAATCCTTACAACAAAAACTCAAAGTAGCTATTTTTACCTTCACTTCTCTACAAATGAAAAACAAAACAAAACAAAAACAAACAAAAAACTAAGGCTCCAGAGTAGGTTATTTGCTTTGTTCCTGGAGTATCACCAGTGCCAAGAAATATACTCGGCATATAGTAGTAGGTCCTCAGTAAATTTTTGTGAAAAGAATGCATAAAGAAGGTGGAAAATAAGAAGTCATCTTCAGACACGCTACAAAAAGAAGAGGTTAACAGAAAAGGGAAAGTATCAGTTATAAACACAGTTGCCTTTTAAAGGTAGTAGGCTATATTATTTAAAAGATCCTTTGTTCAGGTGAGTGCTTTGCTAGCTGGCTGAGTTATTTGGTATTTGCTATGTGAGCCCTTCAGGATGACCCTCAAATCAGACCCAGGAAATCAGAACCAAAAAGGAACTTGAGAATGCAAACTCCCTGGAAATTTCAATTCCCTCCAAGAAATACTCTAAGGAAACCAATCTAGTTTCAATCTTAATGAGGTGGAAGACATGAGCTAAAGTTAGTGTTACATGTACCTGGCACAAAAAAGGCCTCCTCCTTTCTTAAAAACTAAAGACAACAAAGAACAACATATGAAATATGTATTCAACATAGTTTAAAGTGGGGGGGGCACCTGGGTGGCTCAGTCATTAGGAGTCTGCCTTCGGCTCAGGTCATGATCCCAGGATCCTGGGATCGAGCCCCACATCGGTCTCCTTGCTCAGCAGGAAGACTGCTTCTCCCTCTCCCACTCCCCCTGCTTGTGTTCCTGCTCTCGCTATCTCTCTCTCTGTCAAATAAATAAAATCTTTAAAAAAAAAAAACTAAAGACAACAAAAAACAACATATGAAATATGTATTCAACATAGTTTAAAGGGGTAATGTAGTTTTTCTTTAATTGAAAATGAAAAAAATTAAAAATTAAAATTTAGAATAGGAGCTGAAATTGCATATATGTAAATATTAAAGAAGGCTCTAATTTCAAAAGATGTTAATGAAGGCAAGGCATTAAGAATGGTAAAGAAGTAAAGAAATTATTCTGTTTTCATAGATGATTATCCTCCTCCTCAGATGCTATATGGTTTCCTTTTTAAATCTTGGTTAAAGTATGGATTGGGACAGAATTAAGACAAACCAAAAAGGCAAATAATAAGTTGTGGAAGCAAATGGCATAGTACTATCAGTGCTTTTAGGGGGGACACTTAGATGAAGCAGTCACCTCTCAATATATTTCTTCATTTGGTTGATCGGGGGACACCACTGTAGGCCCATGGTTGCCAACTGGATTTATAATTTCCTGCATGCCTGGCATATTTTAAATGCTCAATAATTGGTAGCAATTTTTAAAGATACTGATTTTTGGTTTGTGAACTTCTCAACCTATAAAGTCCAATTCAAAGATTATTTTTTCTTTGAAACATTCTCAACTTCCCTTTCTTCCTCTCTGGCAGGAATAATCTTTCCCCCTTTTATTGTGCTCCCATAGTACAATACACAATTCTCCTGTGGCCCTAAACAATTTCTATTGTGAGTATTACATACACATTTGTCTTTTCTGTTGCATTGTGTGCTCTTTAAATGCCAGGCATACACCTTATTCATCTCTGCCACGTGCAGATAGTTGGCAAAGTTTTAATAAGTGAAAGGAAAAAGAAACAATGAATGAGTGAATGAATGAAAGAATGGGGTGACCCTGAGTGATGGTCCTATAACAACCCCGGTTTACTGAAAAGTGGCAATGAGGGATGTTAAAGTGGTCATACTTTTAGCTAAAATTTACGGAATACCTATCATGCACCAGCTCTGATGGTTACTTTCCATGCATTACCATCATCCCTGCAATACCCATTCCAAGTAGATGGTATTAGCTCCATTTCATATTCAACTTGTTAGCAACCATGAAAGATATTTATTGTCATTTTGCAGATGAGTAAGTAAAGGCTCATAAAGATCACAGACATGACTAAAGTTATATAACTAGTAATTGTCAGGGATAGGATTTTACCCAGTCAAGCCAGCTACAAAAGAGCAGTTAAAAACAAATGGGACTAGAACCTAGACTCTGACATTAAGTCCAGTATTTCAATTTATCTCTCATTCTCATTTTTAAAATATTTTTTTAAAGATTTTATTTATTTGACAGAGAGAGACACAGCGAGAGAGGGAACACAGCAGGGAGAGTGGGAGAGGGAGAAGCAGGCTTCCTGCGGAGCAGGGAGCCCAATGCGGGGCTCGATCCCAGGACCCTGGGATCATGACCTGAGCTGAAGGCAGATGCTTAATGACTGAGCCACCCAGGCATCCCTAAAATGAATATTTTTAAGTAATCTCTACACCCAACGTGGAGCTTGAACTCACAACCATGAGATCAAGAGTCACATGTTCCAAAGACTCAGGTTACAGTAGGGAGGGGCGTGTGGGGGATGGGGTAACTAGGTGACAGTATTAAGGAGGGCACATGTTGTGATGAGCACTGGGTGTTATACGCAACTAATGAATCATTGAACACCACATCAAAAACTAATGATGTACTATATGCTGGCTAACTGAACATAAAAAAATAAAAAAACAAAGACTGAGCCAGTAAGGTGCCCCTCATTCTCATTTTTGCATCTCAAAACTTTTAATGAAGGGTTTAATAATCCCAAAGATAATCGTGTATAGATAGGTCAGGTATTCATATACATTGTGAAATTTGAGAGTAAATAAAAATCTACCTTGCTCTTTATTATCTGCCTCATCAATTTGCTAAAGTATCTGTAACTCCCAGCATCACAGAAGATGTTGTTTCCCAAAGTGGGTTCTGTGGGCTATTAATAGGTGTTTTGTGTTCAAATAGTCCAGAGATTTGGGATTAAATACAGTTGTTTTTTAAGTATCTTGTGCAGGACTCCTTTGATATGCTAATGTACATTGTGAATCATAACAGGTGGATAAGATATAGAGCAATACTCAAAATCAAATATGGACACCACCCCCCTTCCTTTTTAATGTTTTTCTAAGTATCACAAAAGAGTTTTGTTCTGTAAAAGACACTTCTGAAAAGTGCTTGTTTAAGGAACCATCCCTCTAGAAACCTCTCAAAAATGTCAACGGTATTAGTTGGGACAGTTTGCACACAGACCCCTGAGCTTTTACCAAGTTGTGGCAGAAAAGGACTATTTTCTACCATGCAGTTCTAAGTGGAAACTGGACTATTTAGGAGTCGGATCTGTATCATCATCTGAGTTCTGTACATTAAGAGGAACTTGTTCAAGTTATTTTTCTCTGTGTAAGCTCCAGTTTCCTCTTCAATAGGATGAATAATGTAAAAACTACTTCACATGAATGTTGTGACTAAATAATAAGAAAAATAAAACTATTAAAAGAGCAACACTTACTTTGTCCCTATTACTGTCAGGCACAAGTTTAGGTGTTTCATACATTATCTTTTTTAATCTTTGTGGCAACCATGAGAAAGGGTTATTATTATCTTCATTTTGTAGATGAGCAGAATGTGACTCAAAATTGTTATGCAGGTTTCTCAATATCACACAGCTAGCAGGTGAAGGAACTGAATTTCAAATCCAGTACATCTGATTCTTTTACCTATGGTTTTCTGACTTTAAATTTCAAATGTGATTATTACTATGATAAATAACAATTATGAGGATAACAAGCTTTTTTTTTTTACTCCTCATTTGTTTTCTTTTTTCTTTTTTTATTATGTTATGTTAGTCACCATACAGTACATCATTAGTTTTTGATGTAGTGTTCCATGATTCATTGTTTGTGTATAACACCCAATGTTCCATGCAATACGTGCCCTCCTTAATACCCATCACCGGGCTAACCCATCCTCCCATCCCCCTCCCCTCTAAAACCCTCAGTTTGTTTCTCAGAGTCCAGAGTCTCTCATAGTTCATCTACCCCTCTGATTCCCCCCCTTCATTTTTCCCTTTCTTCTCCTAATGTCCTCCATGCTATTCCTTATGTTCTACAAATAAGTGAAACCATATGATAATTGACTTTCTCTGCTTGATTTATTTCACTTAGCATTATCTTCTCCAGTCCCATCCATGTTGATGCAAAAGTTGGGTATTCATCCTTTCTGATGGCTGAGTAATATTCCATTGTAAATATGGACCACATCTTTATCCATTCGTCTATTGAAGGGCATCAGATCTTTCCACAGTTTGGCTATTGTGGACATTGCTGCTATGAACACTGGGATGTATATGGTCCTTCTTTTCACTACATCTGTATCTTTGGGGTAAATACCCAGTCGTGCAATTGCTGGGTCATAGGGTAACTCTATTTTTAATTTTTTGAGGAACCAGATAACAAGCTTTTAATACTCCCAGTGCCAGGCACTGGTCTAAGTAGGCTATGTGTACTATTTAATCATCAAAATAATCTTATTTATGTAAATGTGCCTTGTAGATTTTATGTTATATAATTATAGTTTTATGTTATTATTACTATCCTGAATAATAAATAAATCCTTATGTATTAGTTTCATGATTCTGTTTTCCTATTTTTTTAAAAAATTTAATGTAAGCAATTTTATAGACTATGAAAGCTGAATGAGATGTTAGGGGTTACTTAATATTATTGCTCTTCTTTTTGAGACTATCTCTTAATTTCTAATCCACTATAGGCCTGGTGCTTGGATTGGATTGTTTATGATTCTGGACTTTGGTCAAACTATTTGGGAAGTACAGCTTCAAAAGATACATTGAGCAGCAAACAATTATCAGACGTTACCAAAATCTAGAAAGTAAGTTTTAACTAGAAATTAGACAGGCATCTTTTTTTGTGCATATTTGCCCAGGATTTAGCAGACAGGACTCACTACTGCCAAAAGGCTCATTCTTGGTAGCAAACACCCAATTATAAAACTTGATGTTGGAGAAAGTCATTAAAAGGACATAACCACCATTGACCCACAGGCTGGACCTGGGCAATTAGAAGCTCCTTTCCACCTCCCCTGTCCTTGGAATATACATTCTCCTCACCATTCTCATACTATGAGCCACTTTCAAGGATGTGGCTTTGAGAGAGCAGTGCAGTGTTAAGGCCATCTGGATAGTGTGCATGACTGAACCCTGACAGGTCCTCTATATAAACTTTTAGGAGTCTAGCAGGTGAATGTGGAGATCTACATATCTTGAGTTCCTTTGCTTATTAAATCTGCCACCTACCAATCTGGAGTGGTCTGCTGCTTTCTTAGGTCTCTCCTTGCCTTCTGTGTATTGAGGCTGGTTTCACATGGGAACTCTCAAGTTTGGGAACCAACACTTAGAGATGCCTTTGTGGCACAATGAAAAGCACATGGGTCTAGGTGTCAAGAAAACTGTGTTCTAAGCCACATTCTGCTATTGGCTTGCTCTGTAGCTTTGTTTTTAATGAGACAGTTATTCATTTTTGCATACATATTTATTGAGCCGTTATTAAGTGTTAGGTGCTGTGCTACATAGGATAAAATAGGAGCAAAAATTGGAACAGTTCCTAACCTCAAAAAGCCAACCTGATAAGGCTGATTTAGGACACATAGCACCCATAGATAGTGTGTTTTGCACATAGTATAAGCTCGGTACACTGCATTTTCTTTTTCTTGGTTCCTTGGGCCAGTAACTTCAGTTTTCTTGTCATTTTTTCATCTGTGAAGTGAAGGTGACAGGATGGGGAAAGTGAAATGATGGAGAGGATGATTTCCAAGATTCTTTCTGGTTCCAAACTTCAAAGATTCATTATTTTCAGGATAATAACTGGGTGCTGATCCAAAATTCACTGTGTTTGTGATGGATGTTGTTTGGCAATAAGAAAGTGTAAGTTACTCTTCTGTTTATTTTTCCTTTCACTGTTATAATTTAATACCATGAATCATAAATCCAACCAATATGCAATCCAGTGTACTAACATACCTTGTGAGAATCTAGACTATGAGACTTGAATGCAAAATGAAACATCCCTGAAAAAATTAAATCCACCTCCTCCTGCCTTTTGGAAGGTCCTATACTTAAGCTGCGTCCAGCCTTTATCACCGGTAAGAGGTGAATTTCATTCTCTGTTGATAAGTAATCTTATTTAAAAAGCATTACCTTGGGGCGCCTGGGTGGCTCAGTCGTTAAGCGTCTGCCTTCGGCTCAGGTCATGATCCCAGAGTGTTGGGATCGAGCCCCGCATCGGGCTCTCCGCTCAGCGGAAAGCCTGCTTCTCCCTCTCCCACTCCTCCTGCTTGCGTTCCCTCTCTCGCTGTGTCTCTCTCTGTCAAATAAATAAATAAAATCTTTAAAAAAAAAAATAAAAAAATAAAAAAAAAATAAAAAGCATTACCTTTTTTGATGATAAACTTTTGTACATAAATTCTATGAAGTTTATCATACCAGCTGCAACAGGAATGCAAGTCAGAGTTGCAAATTTTCTTTCCTTGAATATGATCAGAATTCAAGTGTCCTCATCTGGGACAAAATCATTATATTATATACCATTTCAAATAATTAGGTTTTAAATGGTTGAATATATTTTTTATCTCCTGTGTTGCTGGGCATATTTTAAAGAGTTGGTTATCATTTCTCAGAGAAAATAATTTGTCCAAAAGTTTTGGGGCAGATTTAAATTCTAGTGACAGAATTTTCTTTTTATAGTCATTCAACTTCTCTAATTGGAAAGAACTTTCTGAAATTTTGGTCAATGAGTACTGATTTCATCAATTTCTAGATCTGAAAATCTTTGCTAGCAGCCTATTTGGAATGTTGATGCAATGATGCCATGAATGTCCAATGAATAACAACAACAACAACAACAACAATAATAATGATAATAAATGCCATTTCATACCAGAGTCTCTGAAGTTTTTAACTCAGAAGACTTTCACAACAACTTTGATGCCTATGGAATAGTCAAACATTATTATTGCTGTCTTCTGATGAAAAAAAATTTGCAAAGTAAAGAGTGAGTGTAAATAAAATGCATTCCTACACTTTATAGGTATCTCACTGCACCCTGAATACTGTCTACTTTTAACTTCTATCACAATTTATAATTATTTAATAACATATTCCCAGATTGTAAGTTTCTCAAGATCAAGGTCCTTCTATGTCTTTGTATCCATGGCAACTAAATACATTGATTGGCACACAGTTGCTGCTCAAATGTATATTGAATAAATATCTCCTCATAACACATAGGTAATTGTGACTTGATTGAATAAAGTTAGACCTGACTTGAATAGGCTGAAACTGTCCTGCATGTAAAATTTTTTGAAAAATATAAAAGGTTGAGGCAACACTGCTGTCACATTTAGGACTCTGTTCCTTTAATTTATTAATTCCCTCATTTATTTATTTATTCATCTATTATACATTTATTTTGTGCCTACTACTTACCATATACCTTATTATAACTTGAATAAACTCATAGCTTTTTTGTTCTCCTTAGACTTGCTTTTCTTCATTAATATTTTGAGTCTTCATCTTAGCTCCTACCTGAACTTTTAATGATAAGTCAATTTCAGAACTTCTGATGCCTCTTCATTTTTTTTTCTGTAAAATAGAAATTATGATTCATGCACTTGTTCTTTAGGGTGAGAAATGACTAAGGAGCAATTATTTGGAGATAAATGTTTTGGTGACAGACAAGGGAAAAGTAGAATGAGTTCATACTAGATAACCTCATTTCCAAGAGAAGAAAATGATTTGTGGAGCTGAGTGATGCAGAGTGTCCGTCTGCCTTTGTCAAAGTCCCAAGACTCTTCCTCATTCCTCCCCTGTCTTTTCCTTAGGAGATCTCATTTATGTTTCTTCTTCCTAGTGGGCTGTAACTCTTCTCTCATGGCTTTCTTCCTCTCTCCCTAACACCTACTTACTGGTCTCTTCTACTCCAGCCTTTCTCTGCTCTACCTAATACATGATCCCCCAAGTACACTCCCGAACCCTACCCATACCTGGTAATCATTCAGTGGCTTTCATTGTCCACATCTATTAGTCAGGCTTTTGATGACTTCTACTTTCAGGCTACACTCACTTTAAGAAAATTATTTCGTATGGCTTTCTTTACATGTCTATCTCAAGTCAAACTGACTATTTACCATTCCATATTCTATTTCTCCTAGGGAGCTGCCTCTGTGCATTGTTCATGCTTTTATTCTAACCCTGTCATAGCCTTTCCCTTTCCCTTCCTAAATCCATATTCTACCCATTCTTGAAGACTCTGTTACCATCTTCATTTCTTTGTTAAATTATTCTTGATCTCCCAAACTAGAAGTATTTTTCCTCTACTTGAACGATAAACTTCAAAGCACTTGTCTGCAACTATCTTATGAAACTTATAAATTTTAATAAAACATAATGATTCATATAGAATATAATAAAATTCTAATCAGGTGTACAAGCTTTATTTGCATTTCTAAACTAAAATTTACAGTGAGGTAAATGTCTGATTTCTTATTACAGTTGCAGCATATAATGTAGAAAAACTATTTGTTGAATGAATGAATGAATAAGTGAATAAAATAGTGAATGAATGAATGAGTGAGGTATTTATCAAGGACTATCAAGGTATCCTATCTTCTTTAATGCTACAGTCAATGTATACCTAGCATGACTTTTTTATGAAATCATCAGATTGTTGGAATCCTCAACTATCTAATTACAGCCAAGCAGCTGAAATTAAGGGAAAAATTGTTCTAAGCAGCAAGGAAAATAGCTATCACAAAGTTTATTTACATTGGTGCATATCCTCAAGCTAGCTGGAGCTTATTTGGTTAGTATTAGGTGTTAACTTGAATTATTGCTTTAATGAACTTATTTAGTTGCCCTTGAAACTAATTGCAATAAGAAGGGACAGGCATACCATGAGGAAGAAGGATGAATAAAAGCAAATAGTGTGACACATCATATTAGCCTGGAGACCATTGCTGTGTTACAGGTCTGAGAAATAATTCAATCATTTGTATCAAATGCAGTTTGTTGTGAATTTGTATTTTGCAAACATTTCCATCACAATGTTCCCCCAAAATTTAAGTTTGTTACTTAAAGGCTTCAGATTCAGTTATCTGGACATGATGATTGTAAGAATACATTACAGCTGTAAAGCATTTTGACACCTTTAAATGACTTTCATATAAGATCTGTGAATGGTAAATATTATTTCCAATTGGATGAAGTGGAAAGAGAGGCTTAAAGAAATTACATAACTTGGTTAAATAGTCAGACTAGGAAATGAAATAGGCAAGACTCCAGTACATAGATTCTATACCCCAAAGTATTTTTATTTCACTATATATTCAATTTTATTCAAGTTATTAAATTTGTTCAATACTTCATCCCTTACTGCTTTTGAAAAAAATATATTTCTCTTTTGGGTTAATAAATCTCTGATGTGATAACTTGGCTGGAACACACCTTGTGTGATCATTTCAAAGGCCCCTTTAATATTAGAGCTACATAGAAGTCACTTGCCGTAGTTTAGAGCTGTATCCTGGAGTCTGTTGTGTTTGAGTCCATGAGTTATGGTTAATTTCAGATCTCCATTCAGTGCTCTGGACATCTTCCAACTTTCTGTATATGTATCTCTTTGCCTGGGGGCTTTTTCCAGGAGGCTGCTCTGTTCGTTGACAGTAGACTAGAAATGCTGGGGAATTAGCACCCTCCACCAATTACTGAAGCATGTGAATATATAAGTACACCAACTCTCTCGACTTTCAAGTGATATGCAAGCATTTTTTGGGAATTCCCTGCAGGATTAAGGTTCAGTCACCCTGTGTGTTGGCTGACTTTAACTATATTGACTGCTTCCCTCATATCACTGTCTTGTTTCCCTGCAATTCATCTCTGAACCTTCCACATAAACCTCCTGCACTCAAATCCTTGTCTTGGTCTACTTTGGGGGGAATTTGGATGAAGACAAACATATCTGGGGAAATTATTGCATTATAAACTATATCACTTCATCTACTAACTTATAATAAGAAACAGTGTAACAACTTATAGTCTTTTGAGGGTTATTATATGATATCCACGATTCTAAGTGTTTAAATGTTTTATTATCACAACAACCCTATGAGGTAGAAACTATTATTGTTCCCGTTTTACAAGAAATTGAGGCTTGGAGAGGATAAGTAACTTAGCCAAGGTCACTCAGCTTGGCAATGATGGAGTTAGTAGTTGAACCTGAGCGTCTGATACTAGAGCCTAGTTTTTAGTTTTCTAGAAATTGAATTAATTCACACTTGTGTGGACTTAATGGATTTATACATAAATATATTTCTTTATCTTTCTCATTTCAATACAGTATGGTGTATTCCCTGAAGAAGTAAGGTACACATTTTAGAAAAGGACTGAAGTAAAACTCCAATAAAATTGAAGGGTAAACTGTTCAGGGTCTGGGGACCAAGTGTGATGGCTCTGGGCTTGGTGATGGGACAGGAGCAGTTCTGAATAGTAGGGAGCTATTTGCCAGCAGGGAGTACACAGAGAGATGGGTTTCTTCTCGGAGGGACCCATCTGCAGCTCCCTAAACTCTCTATGTCCTGAACTTTTATCTTTCAGAGGTCCAAGAAGCAGCATCTACTTTTAGTGTCAGTTTGAATGTGTAAATATTTAACTGAAATAATGAAGCCTAAAAAAGCATGGTTTCTTTGCAGTTCCCTTCACTGTAAGGGAATTGGTCATTAGAATAAATAATTGCTCTGAAAATAGCTCCAACCCATTTGTTCAAACAATTAAGCCTATCAATGAAGTTAATTTATGGGAGGAATGACACACATGTTGGCAAATCGTTCTGTTCATCTTGGCAGCCTTCATTTGTTCTCATTCTCTCTTTTTTATCTTCCTTTCTGCCTTTATTGCTGTTTATGCTGTCACTTCTCAGTGTCTTTTGGAAGTTGATGTTTCCTATAACAAATTTGCTTTTTTTAAAATCTCAGAATTCATGCACAGATTTATTTTATCTACTTATAAGGACAGGCTTGCTATCTCCTTTCTTTTAACTTTGGGTGATGAACATTTGATTTCTCCTGGCTTTGATCTGTTACAGTCATCTTTTATTAACTGTCCCTCAAACTTCTTGTGTTTTGATGTTGATACAGCATAATCACAGAGAGTCAGGTGAGTAAAATAGAAGCAAATGATTCTTGCACATGTAAAAGAAAGAAAAATAATCTCTACTTTAAAAGATGACTGTATTTGAAACCTACTAAGTAGAATTCCTGCTGGGAAGAGATTTGCCTCTTTGCTTAGGAAAACCCTTTCTCTAGGCTTGTTTGGTTATGAAAAGCCAAGCCTTCCATCTCTTGTCCTGTTCCCCACTGTTTTGAGAAGAGATTTGGATAAATGGAAGCAGGAATTCTGAACCTGCCTCTGATTGCTGGTGAGGGGTAGACAGGAGCTTGGGTGGGGATCTTAAGACCTGGAGAAGATGGGGGAGAAAGATCTGGATAGACAAAAAAGGTGTTGTGACAAGGTAACAGTGAGGTAGGGCTGAAGGTAAATGGAAGCCAGTGAGAAAATCCTGGTAGAAATTATCCAGGGGCTTTTAAGAGAATAAAGTCTAATGTTCAATGTTAAGTTTTTGCCTTTTTTGTAGTCTACTGAATTCCCTTCTGTAATCACTAAACATTAGTAGAAAACATAACACATACTGCCTTGTGTTAGCAGTGTTTAGAGGACTAAAGAAAACAGGGCAATTTCCAGTGTTGGGATCAAATGATGAAAGACAGAATTGTAACCACAGGATGCATGTTGATGAGTGGATGATAGAAATTAAATGAAAACAAATTCAGAAGACAAGATGGGCAGGAGAACTTATTTGTGTCCCCTGCCCCACATATACACCTGCACAGAGAATTGATTCTTTACATCTAAGCAAAAGTGAAGTTTTGAAAACACAAAACTGATCATGTCATATCCTACTTAGAATCCTTCTGAGGCTTTCAGGAAGAACTGCTTGTAATAATTTACATGCTCCTATATTGTCCTAGTCATTTCTTCAGCCTCATCTTGCAAAAAGTTCCCTTCTATATTTGTCCTTCATCTCCACTGGCATCTGTCTGTTCCCTCCAATTTGCTGTAATCTCCTTTACCACAGGACTGCACATGCTGTCCTACCTGCCTGAAACATGTTCCTTAACTATTTTGAAAAGTTGATTCCTATTTATCCTTTAGATGGCAACTCAAGCAACCCTTCTTCAGAAAGTTTCCTTGCCCTCTTTGACCAGTCCCTCTCTCAAAGCCTTTTGCACCTCTTTTCCAGTACACCTGCCACAGTTGTAACCTGATTTGTGGGATCACATGATTGCCATCTCCCCCACTATTTGCAAAGCTCTATTCAACAGGTACATCTGACTTTGAGAGTTTCATCCCCAGGGCCTTGTCTAGGGCTTATCACATCACAGGCAATCAATAAACATTTTCTGAAGGAAGGAAGAGGAGAGGAGGAAGAAAGAAGAAGATAAACATTTATAAGGGGCCTCAAAAGTCTTCTCTGCCTGGTGCTGCTTGAAGGACAAATATTGGAAGACTCTAGTTCCCTTCTGGTTCTCAGAACTGCCTAAGAGTTCTGTTTTAGAGATAAGGGAAACATTTGCCAAAATTAACAGTGAAGGAAATTCTTATCTATTTAGTTAAGCTTTGTCCTTGGATGATGATGATGGTGGTGGTGGTGGTGCATGAAATTCATTTTGATTACCCCTCTTAAACTCTTTGATATGTATGCAGATTTGTGTATGTGTCTGTTTGTATAAAGAAGGGAGAAGTTTCTTTCCAGCTGTGATCATTTAGCAACAAGCTGAAGACCTTGTGAAGAAGAAATTCTCTCTTGGTCTAAATGAGTGACAGTCACTTCTGCTTAGAAAGGAGAATGATTTGGCAGGAGCATGAGATAGGAGTGAACAGTGATCTAATTAATGACCTTATCTTCTTTTCCAAGTTCCAGTTTTACAAAACAAACTCTTTCTCTCTTGTTCTAGCTGACTGTTAAGGTATTTTATCCGAAAGCACTAACTATGGAGTTGGATTCCTAAATTAGGACTGTTATCCAAGCTAGAAATCTTAACCTGACTTCACCTTTTAGTAGCTTTGTGACCTTGAGCAAGCTATTCAACCTATTTGAGCCTTGGTTCTCCCATATTTTAAATGGATATAATATATTCATGTCAGGGAGTTGTGGTGAGTTCTAAATGAGATGATGTGGGGAAAGCTAGCTGCAGAGTAGATACTTGAATATTCTTTTTTTTGTCTCCTGTTTGAATCCCTTTTTTTTTGAGCATTTCCATCCTTCCTAGCTTCTGCCAAAGTAAGTTGGCTCATCAATTATTCCACAGTACAGGTGGGTTGCCTTCCTGTACCAGGAAAGATAGGAAAAGAAAAATAACATTGGTAATTTTTTTTTTAATTGACCTTCCTGAGAAGGATCAAATACCTGGACTAAGTTTTAGGAGCTGCTTCAAATACAAGGGGCTGAAGTTAGATATCAAATTCTTATGAATACAGAGGAAGGACGTTGGTTCACAACATCCTTGGAAGCTTCCAAGGTGTAATCTGGAACCAGCCCCACCATGGAGGGCAGGGAGAGACCAAAGAAAGAGGCACACCAGATCAGACTGGTAGGTGGCAGGTTTAACAGGTAAAGGAACTTAAGCCCATCCTGGGTGGCAGCAAGGCAAGTAGCTCTCCACACTTTCCCCCCAGAATCTTAAATGTTTATGTAGAGGCCTTAACTAGTTTCAGTCACATATACCATCCAGATGGTCTCAATGCCATATCACGTCTCAAGGCTATGTCTTTGGGGGCAGCTTCTGGGACTGGGAAGACAAGCAGAATGCACATTCCAAGGATGGGCTGGGTGGTAAGAAGGCTGTGATTGTCAGAGTCCAGCTCACAGGTCAGTCCGTGGTCATGTATTCTCAGTGACCTCATCCAACAAAGGAGAAATCTCTGACCCAGGACATCTTTTGCTTAGTGGTCTAATTTAGCATCTCTGAGAGCAACTGCATCATTTAGGTTTTTGTCTCAGTTGAAAAAAGTGGGAACAGAGGAACAAAGAGCTCCTCTGGCTTCTCCCTCCAGCCATACCTTCCTCCACTAGCTACCTGAGGGAGGTGGGGAGCTCACCAGTGCCAGTCAAAATCTTTAGAGAGAGAATACTTTCCTTATTTTCCAGCTTTTGCTCTCCTTCTAGGATTACCAGAAGGATTACCAGAAGAGACTTCTGAGCAGGACTCCTCTATCTGCAATGACTTGTCCAACCTATAAGAAATAGACAAATGCCACTCGTGGTGATTTTATCTATGCTTCTCTTTTTCTCATTCAGAAGCACCATAATTCCCCAAATTGAGTTTTGAATGAGATACAGTGAGTGTATGAATAAATGGAATCAAACCTCTTTTCTCAAGCAATTTGTCTTCACTCTAGCCTGAAATTGTCTTTTAAAGCTGGGGAACTCCCAATTCAATAGTTAGTGTCTGGGGATTAAATCTTAATGATCAACCAGAGAAGTTTGTTTTGTAAAAATAAGAAGGGAGATGAGGTCATCATAACATTGTCCACTAGTGGTCAGGAGAGGAATTGGTAAGGTCAGGTCTGGAGTATATGAACAACTTTTGGAGCGAAGAAATGCAATCTCTGCAAAGTACTATTGCATTTAATTTTCTGCATCAGGAACCTGTTAAAAGTTAGTGACTATTGTGGTGCCTGGGTGGCTCGGTCAGTTAAGCATCTGACTCTTGATCTCAGCTCAGGACTTGATCTCATGGTCATGAGTTCAGGCCAAGAGTTGGGCTCCACACTGAATGTGGAGCCTCCATTAAAAAAAAAAAAAAAGTTAGTGACTATTATTACATTAGTCCATTTTATAGATGAGCTCTGAATGGGGTTCAGAGAAATTCAGTAATGTGTGGAGGATCTAATAGTTACTAAGTGATAGGAACATAATATAAACAAGAACTATCTGACCTAGACAAAGCTAGAGCCAAAATTCCTAACTGTGTAACTAACTGTAAAATTCCTAACATTATACTGTGAGCTAGTATTAAATTTGTGGAAGCATACTTAAAATGATAGCTAACAATACCAGGTGATTTGGGATAGAAGTGAAGAAAGGAGGAAATCTCTGATGAAGTTTTGTTTAGGATGACAGCCTACTATGGCACCAGAACCTGGAAGCTGGTTTCAAGGTCATTGGGATAACTGAAGCCTGTCTCCTGTTTCAATTTGTCACACCAGTGAAGGTTGATGAAGCTGTACATATAATAGAAAGTTTGGACCCTATTCATACTTTCATCCAGTGTCAAAGTGTCCCACTCACTTTATTCCAGTGAAAACATTTTCTTAGTAGGGAAGGTTCTTGGATTTTTCTTACAGAAGTCTTTTGTCATCATGGAAGGTTTTAAGATGACATATTTGGAACTACGTAGAAAAACTTTGTTTTTGATTCTACTTTTACATTTGTATTCATTCATTCATACATCCATTCAGTTACCCAACATCTCTTTATTGAATGCCTTCAATATCCAGGCACTATATACTTTGTGCTTTACTTGGCCTCCTCATTCTAGATGCCATCTCCTGTGTAGAGGACTCTAATATCCCTCTGAAATTTTCCACAACAGCTGCCTCCACATTTTGTGGAAAAGTAGATACTGTGATTCAAAGATAGACAAGTTACTTAAGCTTCTTAGTGCCCACATCTGTAAAAGAAAGGCAGGTAGAAATGAGTGGCTTAGACTAGGTAGGCTAGTAGGTATCTTCCAGTTCTAAGGTTCTTTGATCTAGCAGCTTTGGTCTTAATTAAACTCAGAAAACCAGTGTATGAGTTCACTCAGCTTTGAAGGCCTTGGGGATTCCAATTATAAAATAAAGTTTGGATGTATTTTCTTCCAGCTCTGAAGTTCTATGATTTAACCAAACTTCTGCTCCATTTTGCTCCAGAGCACCTCCTTGGGGTAGAAGAGTGGCTGCATCTCTGAAATCCCCATTGATACTGAAGAAGTCCTACTTCTCTTGTTGGAGGAAATGAGAGCTTGAGGAGAAAACACTGCTTTCAGAGTCCAAGCTAACCATTTGTCATGTCCCTCTTTTTCTCCCTTCATGGGAGGCAATGTTGAGGGAAAAGAATTGGGAGCAGGAGTTCCAGCCTCAGATTGCCTGTGGTTGAATCATGATTTCTTACTTGCTGCACATCCTGAGGCAAGTTTCTTCACCATAAAATTGAGCTCATAGTAATTTACAGGGAGGCAATGACAACTAGAGACTAGAATACTTACAGAGCCCTTGGAATGGAGCCTGGATCATGAGGAACAATCAATAGCTACTCTTGCTATTATTTTGTCAAGAGAAGCAGGTGGTCAAATATTGTCTCCATGTTTGGGAGCCTGTGGACCTGAGGGAGTATAGTAGGAGCATGGCTGGGGACACAGGGAAGCAGGAGGGAAGCAGGAGGACTGGTGAAGGGATCAGGAAAGGGCTGTGGCCTTGGGTTCAAGCCAGTGAAGAATGTGTGAGCCTATTTCCAGAATAGAAAGATAACTTTTTAAAAATATTCCTTTCTATATTTATTCAACAAATAATTATCTCCTCTTATCCCATTCCTGTCCATCCTCTTTTTTCTGTCCTTTCATTCCTTCTTCCGATTTTTCTTTTTTTTTCTTCCCTCCTTTCTTTGCTTCCTTTGATATAAATTCTAACTTGGGAATGGAGAAGAGCCTGGACACAACAGTGGAGATGGGAATATGTGGGAGAGGAATGCAGGGCAAAGGAGGGAGTCTATTTTGGTCTTCTTTCCTTTTGACTTCAAGCCATGCTTCTCTCATGGCTGGGGAAAGGCCAAATAGGCCTGTGACTTATTGATCAAGAATGGAAGAAAAATCATGTTGGCAGGAGGCAGACTGTGCTGCATCCAAATGAGCCTGGGCCTCATTGTGGGAAGCCTGGAAGGGAAATACCGGCTGTTCCAATGGAAGCTGAAGAGCAGGTCCAAGCTTTGGAACTGAGCAGGGTAAGAATCGCTGTGCAGTAGGGCCCCAGCCTTGAGGGAAGTCATGACATCCAGCCCCTTTTATTCTGTGCTGGTAACAAATGGGCCACCTGGCTGGGGTGGGGACAGGAATCATGGTGTCTCTGGAACAGGAGTAGGGCAGCCTTCCAGAGAGAGAGCTCAGAGGCTCATCTGTCAAGAGGCGCACTGGCATTCGCAAGCTTTATCTCTGCCTGTTGCTATTTACAGTGAAAAACACAAAATGCATCCTCACCAACTAATCTTAAGCTTTGCTCCGAATCAATAGCCAGGTTCAGACTGTCATTAAAAGAAGCACTGCCATTGTGGATTGGGAGAAGCTGTTTGATAGAATGCCTGTGCCTGATGACATGGACAGAAATAGGGAGAAAGCTACAACTAAACATATTAGACAGCATGCCCATCGTGTTCCTCTCTCCTTTCATTGTCCTAAATGTTGTCTCTTTGATTCTTGAAATAATAATGGATTTACAGAGCTTTAAATAATAGAAGGACACACACACAACCTGGCATAACTAAACCCCATGAAAAACAGACTCTTCACAATTCAATAAATGTTAGAAGGGACTTTGGGTATCCTCCACAATTTCTCAGTCAAAGCAGGAAGTTTTCTACAATATCCTGGCCAGGGGGTCATCCTGCTCTCTCTTAAATGTTTCCATTAACAGTCATCTCACCACTTCCTGTGGCAGCTCATTCTGTTGCATTCAACCACACCTCTGGGCTCCTGCCTTTCTGTATGCACCAGTCATAGCGATGATAGGAGAAATCAACTCTTTATCACTGTCCTACAGCTCCAGCTCAATTTAGATCTTGTGTCTCAAATTCCAGAGCAATCCTGCCCTCAACTTGCTTACTTTACTGCAATGACACCAACCTCATGACCACCGATGCCAACTCAGACTGGTGTCAGACACCAACTAATTCTAGAAGAATGGCTGTACCTTAAAAGTTGCTTCTGCCTTCCTGTTAGCTACTATTGCCCTCAGTATCACAGTGCTTTCTGTGCCAATTAAAGGTGTTTCATTTTCTCCATAGTCATTCTTTATCCCACAAGACATTTGTCCTGTTTTATAGCTCTTAATAGGAACTTATAGCATGATCTCAAGGAGAGGATTGAAGAGCTGCTGGTGAAGGTAACATCTTATGCTGGATGATCGGTTTCTTTTATTTCTACCAAAACTATATCAGGACAAGGTACACAATCTTCAATCCCCCCCACCCTGAGTGAGCTACCCTTGCCTTCTCAAGGCTCCTTAACTCACTGATAGGAGTTGGGCAAGTATTCATCTCTTCTTTAGCCAAAGGTCTTTTAGTCAGAAGTTCCCACTGTATTAATCCCCTCCATTCCTGTCCCCTTTAAATGATCTTCTCTATACAAATAGTTAAATAAACACCCTAGCTGTAAATGTTAGCCCACGAGAACAATTTGTCCAGATTCTTCTATTCTGAACTTGATTTCTTCTTGCATCTTCCACTTTATTCTTGTTCTCGTGCCTAGAAAATAATCTGGGTGTTATTCTCTAATATTATGCTCAGATAAGAGCCTGAGATTCACATAACGTTATACCAGAACAGAGTGGAAGACAAACTCTCCTCCCTTAGCTCTATCTTTGAGAAGCCTGGTGATCGAGATCAGAGCTTCTTGCCCTTTAGGAAATAAGAATGGACTGAGAGTCTAACCTGCAACCCAGTGTTCCCTTCCCTTCTATTCCTCTGCTGTAAATGAAAACACAGAGTAGACCCAATGCAAACTTTATCCATTAATATAAAGACAAAACTTATCCCCTAGTAACATCCATTCATCTTAGGTCTACGTCATGGAATAGCACAGATATGCCAACGCCCAGGTATTAATTTGGCGAAGGACAGAGAGCCAGGGCAAATTCAGCCAAGACTAAGGCAATTCATATTAGCTATAATAAGTAGTTCAATAGCATTTCGTCATACACTATAATCCTTCGATGGAATTTAAGAACAATGTGAAAGAGCATTAAATGGTTTTGCATTCAGATAAAGGTATATTTCCATTGCACTGGTTGTCCTTAGGCATATCTCTGGCAAAAACATTTATGGCTGACTGAATTTCCGCCTGTTCTCCCTCCCACCCCATCCCTACACCTTTGCAACGATGAGAGGTTATGTGACCAGCTCTGGGCAATGTCTTAGTAACATATATCATTTCTGGACCAAAGCATCTAAGAGCTTGTGTGGAAAGTGCCTGGGTACTGAGTCACTGCTGGAGTGCAGCTTCTTCAGAGAGTCATCAGCTTGCATAAGAATTTATAAGACCAAAAAAAAAAAAGTCTTTGTTGTATGGCATCTCTGAGATTTCGAGCCTAATTGGTTGGCACAGCACAGCCTAGCTCACCATGATTGATACAATATCTTTGTCACAGTGCTTAATAAAAATGGCCATCTGGCTTGAGTAACTGTAGTTCAGTTCTCTTGGGCCCCATACCACCCTTGTTAGATAGGAATGTCAGACCCTGAAAAGTCCTCTCTGAAAAAAGGAAGGAAGAACAAGGGGATAATATATGGGCAGCTGTATTCTTTGAGATTATGTGAACTGCTTAGTATTGAAGGGCCTTATGGCTTTGCCACACACTCTGGTTCATCTCTGGGCTGCTGGGACAAAATGCAAGTTTGGGAGAGAAACATATTGGAGACTCAGGAGCAAGCTTTCCAACAAGCCTATGAGAGAGTCTTTGTTATTCCATTTTACAAATGAATTATGACTTAGAGGTGTTGCATATCTTACCCTAGGTCACATAATGGCAGAGCTAGACCCCAAACTCAAGTCAGTCTGTTTCCAGTTTAAATACTGCTATGATGGGAGAATCGAATTGTGGTGACGCAGACCATGTAACTTGCAAAACCTAAAATATTTGCTATCCAGCCTTTTAAAGAAATAGTTTTCCATATTGTGAATTGAAAGCAAGAGTACAAAACCTTTGCACATTGAAGAACTCTGAAACACAGAAAGCATTTATCAAAGGCTCCACATCCAGTAAAATAAATTTAGTTTGTGATAGGTTAAATTTCTTTTGTGGCAGAGACAAAATCTATTACTTTTTTCAATTTGATATTAAGGCAAAATACAAAGTTATTTAACAAATATTGCAATTAATAAACATGTAGTTCAACTCTATTGTTTCTGGGCAAGCTACAGAGAGAGGGAACTGTGTCTTGTGGACTGATTGCCTTTTCCTGTGGGCAGAATGGTAATGAGAGTGTCACTGGACAGCCTGATGAGCTGTAGCAGCCCAATTGTGATCCCCAGGGAATGGTACCCCATCAATCCCTGGAGATCCAGAAGACTACATTTGCTTGAACATCAAAGACTGGAACTTTCTGAGAGGACACATTGTGCTTTACTCAATAAGGAAGGAGGTAATAAATTCCAGGACTCTTCAGATTCTTTCTGCTTAACCACAATTTGATGCTTTACTACAAAAAGCAGAACATTCTATTTTGATTAAATGAAAATGATTCTTTGTACACAACATCCCATGGAGTTTTTTACATCCTCTGGCTTTAATGTCTGCTTAATAAGATCACACATTCAATTATTTAAAAGAGCCAAGAACCAATAGGGGATTTGCTGACCCGGTGCTTAAAGCTTAGAAATCCAATTTGCCTTTCCTTCATTGCTAGCAGGTCAGCCCCAGGTTGAGAGTGATGGAAACTATTGGACATTTTAGAATCGTTATGAAGAGCTGAGAGATTTGGCTCAGCAAGTCTCATCTATAACTGAATAGAATGAGTTTTATTATTGATGCTATCACGATTGACATTTCTCCAGGTTTTCAGCTATTCTATCTCCAGATTCATTACCTTTTTTCAAATTCTTAATGTATTAATGTACTGAGTTCTGGCAATTTCCACTATGATTTTTGTCTGTACAAGAATTCTCAGAAATACTGAGGATAAACCCATAACCAGCTGTTAAACTAGCCTGGAAGGATGGTCAGTGAGGCTTGCTGGAGTTGTCTGCACCTTCTTTAAATATATCCAGCTTTCCTAAAACAATCACATGCATTTCACGTAAAGAAAATAACTGCATAATTATTGAAGATACCTAGATATATTTTTCCAAGTGAAGACTGAGGAATATGTTTGTTCCTTACAATTATTAATATGAATACTTAATAAGAATTATTCTCTTTTTATAAATGAGGCAGCCAATAAGAACTATTAATATGTTCAATTATCACGGAGTGCTACTAACAGCTCTTAAACTAATCAGGTTGGATTTTAGTCAAAATATTGAATAGGGGAATTGCATTATTTACAAAGTTATAGGGATAATGGGATGCTGGCTCAGGAGAAATGACTTGTAATTATACTCCTTACTAGGTGCATGGCCATCAATTTGTTAGTAAATTAGAATTTTGTTTTCATAATCTTGGCCCAAATTACTTATGATCTTACATGCCAGAACTCTATACTTAAGCCCTGTGCTTTAGCCAAGTGAAAACCATTTCAATTCTTTGAAGCAAGTATTTTTCAAATTACTATTCAACTTTACCTCTCTATTAGCTATTATTTACACATCCCTTTACTATTATTTTAGTGGTTCCTCTATAATAGTGGTTCTCAAAATGTGGTTCCCAGATCAGGAGCATCACCTGCATAGCATACCTAGGAACTTATGAGAAATGCAAATTATCTGCTGCCACTCCTGGAAATGGAGCCCAGAAATCTGTATTTTAAGCCCTCTGAATGAGTCTAATTCACAGTGAAGATTGAGACCACTGCCCCCCTACCATACAGTTTGCTGCTTTTCCTCATTTTATCCTATATGCCCTATGTTTCCTCCTTTTTACCTGATTAAAAACAAAACTAACACACACACACACACAAACACACAACACACACAACAAAACCTTTCTCTTATTCCATCTGAAATATCTTACTTGGTTTCTCCCTTTGAATTGTCTTAGAATTAACATTATAAACAGTATAAGACATATATCCATTAAACCTTGATTTACAGTTATTTGGTAATATCTGTTGTCTCCCCTCCAGTGAAGTCAGGCAGTCTGTCCTTATTTTCTACTGGTGTGTAGCCTGGTAATTGGTGCTCAATCAGGGATTGATTACATGCCAGATCTTTTCTCTAACACATATCCTCTACCACCACAGACTCATTTTTGCTTCTGAAACTTTCCTAATATTGTTCTACCTTTCTGCAATATTTATTCCTACCTCTATGCTGTATAATTCTTATTAAGTTCCTATTCAATCTGTCTCCTCTCAAGAACTCCCTGATCAGACTTTGTATGAATTTCTACTTCTGGCTTTAATGGGTTACCATTTAGGAGACCAACCCACCCATCAAGAACAACTGAAAAACAGCTAAATAGGGTAATTAAAATAAATGACTTTAAGGTATCAGTGCGCTATCAAGGCATCTAGATCTTGGAGGAAGGAAGTACTGTATTGAATGAACCTGACACACTACCCTGTTTTTTCCTGAGTTATTCACTGATTCCTAAGAGTCATGAACTGAGAGGATAAGCTGCTGCAAAGAAGTTAAGATGTTTTATTGAAGCAGTGTTACACTCATCCTTTACATAGTGTCAGAGAAAGAGACCCTATAACTTGTAAATCTTTACTATCTGACTCTTAACAGGAAAAAACAAATGAACAAACAAAACTGAATTCTAGACCACCTCAGTGGGCTTCCTTGTCTTTTAAGTTCCAGCTGGTTGATGCATGTAAGATCTCCTTGAGCTAGGGAGTCCCCCTGCCAAAGCTCTTAATTCTTAAGGCAGTTCTCTGTTCTTTACTCTCTTCATCATAACTCCATACCTTCCTCTGTTCCCACACTGAGATAGTGATAGCCCTGCTCTATCTCTTGGGGTTTCCCAAAGCCTTCTAAACATCTTTGAATTTGTCCCTTTACTGAATGCTCCTCAAATTACCCTAAACTGTATGAGCCACATATTTCCCAATGGGACCCTGGTTGATAATGTAGTCAGCACATATTCCTTGCCATACCCTGTGTTAAGAGCTTCTTATTCATTCTGTAACTTAAACCTAATGAAATAGCTCTGTGAGTCAAATATTATTATTCTTTTTTTATAAATGAGGCAGCCAACGATCAAGTTTGGAGGCTTCACACAATTAATGTGGCAGACTTGGGACTTGAACTCAGTGCTATTGATTACAGAGACTCCAAAGCTGAAGATCCTATTATTCTCAATAATTTTCATCATCTTATGGTTTTCTTGATAATACCTTATTGAATTGATGCTTAGCATAAAAAAGTTTTCTTAATTTCATTTAATCATACCACAACAGTGGAGCTGAAATGATTCTTACTATTAAAGATAGATATGTTGAAACCAATGAAAATTATTTTTTTGAGGATTCTATGAGATAAAATTCCATATAGCCAAGTTTCATGTCTCTGAGTCTTATACATAACTGTAATGTCATCCTTTATGAAATATATATTCATTTTGAATGATATTTAGAATTGTATTTGCTATAAAAATCATATATATTTATATGCATATATATACTTATATTTATAAGTTACTATTCTGAGTAATGTGGTAAAATGTGGTACCTGTTATGTGAATGAGATAGAGAGGTAGAAGTTTAGGAGAGAAAGCTAAGAGGCTGAAAATAAAATTTCCATATGAAATGGGATTATTTTTTTTCTGGTCCTCAAGTATTATAGGTTAATTGATTCAAACCAAATTTTAAAAGTTGAGATAAAATGCCCTCCCATGCTGCTGAGATTTGACTGGTGAGAAGGAATGTTTCAACCAGGTTGCCAGCTGATGTCTGTGTAAGCCTTGGCTTCCTACAGTTCACTCAGTCCCAAGCCAAGAGCCTGGCCAGGAGAACTGCTGGAGACACACAGATTCTGCATTCCTTGTTTAATTGGCCTTCTGAAAAGATAAACAGAGAGCAAGCCTGAAACAAGTCCTAGCTATTTCCTCCAGCCCTAAGGCAGTGTGCTCTATGGACTGCAATAGAAACTCCTCTTGGTCTATGGAACACATTTTATATTACCAGTTTCCTGTTGTGGGCGTAGATTCTCCTACTTGCCTTCCCCACATTCAGACAAGATCTATTTAAGGAAAATTTGTTTTAAAAAAGATACAAATATCTAATCTTATTTGATTTATTCTGACTAAAGAGGATATAATTTCAAAAGTACTGACTTTTTCTTGAGGTAAGAACTCAGGATGTGTGTGTGTGTGTGTGTGTGTGTTCTAATCCTTTGTTTTTGATGATATCCTCCTATCAAATCCTCCTTTCTTGGATTCTGGGTGGAGTTGGGAGATAAGGAGAGCATCTGATTTGAGCAGCCATCTGCAGGACATCATCCTATCCAACAACAGGACAGTCAGCCCTTTATCATGTGTCCATACCAGTAACCAAAGGAGAAGACATTTTTGTTTGTTAAAGTCCTGGAATGCATCAGTTCAATCACCATAGATAGGCTATGATAGCAATGCTCTATCTCCCACATGTCCCAGAAGCAGATGTCACTTCTGGGTTCTAAGAAAGTAAGATTCTGCTCTAATCCCTAAAGAGGAATCTTCTTTCCATGACTTATTAAACATACCATTTTTGTGTGTATTTCTACTGGGCTTATATAATTCCAGTGGAATCTGCCAGTTAGTTGGTCAAACATTAAGTCTGCCTGCCAACTGATCAGTCAGGCAAAAATGCAGGTAGTTCAGCATTCCTTGCCTGGTGCACAAGGCTCAGTCCCCTTCTGGAGGAAGCATTCTCACTGTAGCTGGACAGAACTGAACACAAGCTATTAAAGAATCTGGGTCACTGGGTCCCAATATATTTAGAGCAAAACTGGTATTCTATAGGCTAAACTGAAATGTCCCATACTTGAAATCTTTTAATGTTAACGTTTCTCCCATTACCAGAAGCATATTGAAAGTGACATAGATCTCTTTCATTAGCTTAAGTTTTTTTTCCCACACATCTTTTTTTCAAAATACTATCTATTCCTCTTATCTGATAGCAAGTGCCCACTAAAGACAAAACAAATCAATAGCCATATGTTTAATAGAAAAAGCTAGGAATAGCTGATTTCATTTGACAGCATATTTGTGAATACAAATTTATGATGGCTACCTTTTTATATGTATTAATGATATGCAGTTTGGTTCAGAAGATTTCCTTCCAGGCCTATAAAGTTGATTATGGAGAAATTTTCAGAAAGGCAGTAATTTTCAGAAAGGCAGAATTCCACTTTGGGGTGGAATAATCCAGACCTTTTCCTCAGCTATCTCTGGAGCTAGATCTGAAAGGATTAACAGGATTTTGAGAACTAGAGAGGAAGGGTGACCAGCAGGAGTCAAAGATGGAAGGTAAGACAATGGGTTGCATATATGGAAGTCTGTTCAGGCTAAAATGTTTGGATGGAAGGCTTATTGGAAGTGTTTGGTAGATAAGAATGAAACGTTTGCTTAATTGTTATGTAAGGTATATTTACTTGATTTGTAATCTTGTTCCTGTATGGAGTGTAGTGGTCTACCTTCTAACATTCTGAGGCCAAAACTCAAATGTTTTCATTAATACAAAAGCCAGATGTCCTCCAGTGTCATGGCCCCACCAGTACTCTGGCCCCTGGAACCACACTTGCTGGTTTCTCAGCCTGGGATGAACTTTCCAGCCAATATTGCAAATATACTTGGCCAACTGTGCTCTCACAGTGAGAGAAGTCCAGAGAAGTCTGAAGATGGCACCTTCTGTCCTTCAGCATCTCATGAACTCCCAGAAATTCTCCAATTATCACAGTTTGCCTTGTATGAACATCAGTGGAAATAAGTAACCAATTTTAATTTCTCCTTTGAGGATGTTGCTGCAACCTACATCTGCTTGCCTACTAATTTCTGCCAGGCTGACATTAATGGATTTGAGTTTCCTTCCAACCTGTCATGATATCAGAAGTTTTAAAATTCTGAATTTTTAACAGCAAGGGATGTATTGGGAAGAAAGTTGGAGGAACGGACATGTACACTGACGCACTGTTTTGTGGCATGTATATAATCTAAATTTACTGTTGTTTTTTAGTGTAACAGTGAATCAGATCCTCAGTGGTTTTTATCTTTTGCATATATTTAAGATATTATTTATATAAGGTATATCAAAATATATGTTTTTCTTTTCACCACCACACAATTAGTATAGTTCTTCTTATACATTATTGTCTCTATCACAGTACTCTATATTGTCACTGAAAAACAAAATGACTCAAACAATACTGCTTTCCCTCTTATAAGGATGACATTAACTCTATCGTGATATAGCCAACAGTGGTCCCTAATATATTAAAATCCTATTTTAGTTATGAAAGCTTCCAGCCTTTCTTAATATCCCGTTGTCATGTATTTTTGTTCTCTGCCCACATATTTGTTTTCTATTTATCAATCTATAAACAAGAAGGGTTGCCCTTTGCTGTACTCTCCTCAACTTGTGAAAGTGGACTTTTCCACTCAGATTATCAGTGTTTTATCTTCAATAAGAATGGAGATATCTTCTGATAAAATGTGGACCAAACTAAGGTCTCTTTTCTTTTTATGAAAATGTAACCTATGCATATGTCCCCTTTCTCTTTTTAAAGTGTGAAAATCTAGAAGGCTGAGTGAAGTTTCTCTTTTCTTTGCTCTAAAAGCCCTGTTCTAATCTCTGCCATAGCTATTACATTGCACTGACATACCTATTTACTTGTATGCCCATCCCACTGGGGGAAAAAAACGTCATTTATTGATATTTGTGCTGCCCTTGGAGTAAAATTAAATGTCTCAATAGAATTGTAGAGCCTTCCCCGTCAGAGTCCTGTCCCTCCACAGCCTCCTCTTAGCACTTTCTCATTTGTTTGACACATTGAGTCACACTAGCCTTATTCAAGGTCCTTCAACTTTTTTTTTTTTAAAGATTTTATTTATTTATTTGACAGAGAGAGACACAGCAAGAGAGGGAACACAAGCAGGGGGAGTGGGAGAGGGAGAAGCAGGCTTCCCGCAGAGCAGGGAGCCCGATGTGGGGCTCGATCCCAGGACCCTGGGATCATGACCTGAGCCGAAGGCAGACGCTTAACGACTGAGCCACCCAGGCGCCCCCCTTCAATTTTTTAGACATTCCATTTTTGTCTCTTGAAATTCTGTCCTATTTGCCAAAATTCTGTACTCTGAGGATCTGCTTGATGAATGTAGAATACAAGTACAGTTATGACAATGATGATATATTTTGGGTTCTGATTTTACACAAGTGATTCTGCTAGGTATTTCACTAGGTTTCCTCATTTGTTCCTCATATCAGCCTTATGATATAGATATTAATATTCTCATCCTGAATTTACAGATGAGGAAACTGAAGGATAAAGAAAATAAGTCAGGTGCTGGAGGACATACGGTTAAAGCTGTGTGTCAAACTTAAGAAGTCTACTTCCAGAGACTTTGTTCTCAACCATTCTTCTGAACTGCCTCTTAAATTTTATGGGACTTTCTGGACTCCAGATAATGTTCTGGAATACTTATGATCCTAATCTACTCACAAGGGTCTTCTGTGAAGTAGAGGTAAATGGTACATTTCCTGCATATGTGTGGAGGGTGAATCCGAACCAATTCATTGTTTTCTATAAAGGGGGCCTTGGTCTGTGTGTCAGGGACTGTCTGTAGACTATGTTTTTGCCTCTCTTTACACTCCCATCTGCAAAACTGCTCAGTTAGCCTTGCTGATATCAATTGCTTCACCTTTAATTTGATCTAAAATTGTATGTCTTTGAGTAGTCTCTCTTTTGATTGGACACTTTTCCCATTTTGATTACCACCCCCCAACACCTTATTCCAAAGATGCAGGCTAAATAATCTCCCCTCGCCACAGTACACATATACTCAATTCTGACTTCTGAAATCCTCATCTGAGTCTGAGTTTCCGGGTCCTTGCCTGCTCAGGTGGCAAATGCAGGTATTATTAATGGTTGCATGTATTTGTTGCTTTCAATGGGGTTGTCCTACTAAGGACAATTTGAACTCAAATATGATTGAATTTAAATTGTCAGATTTCTTCAATGGTTTCCTCCATCCCCCATTAGGATACTTAGCACTGTGACATTTCTTTTAATACTCCATGAAAAAGGAGAAAGGATTGAATTGTGATTAAAAGTGTATGCTTTGTAGTAGAGCAGATCTGGTTTCAAAGACAAGCTTCGACACTTGGTAACTGTTTATCCTAAGTTTTATTATCTAAAAAAGTAGAAATAATACTAGTACCAACCACAGAGAATTGTCATGAAGTTAAGTGAGATAATGCACATAAAGTATTTATAATAGTGCCTGAAACCTATTAAAATGAGTAATAGGCATTCATTTGGGATTCTATTTTTAAAGGGTAAGGCCATTAAAAATTTTGGTCCATAAAGGCTAATATTATGTCTTTACTTTTGCTACTTTAAAGTACTGTTATTGACTACAAACAAGAGCTATGTGAGCTAGTGGTCAGTTTGTAATCAGAATTAACTAGATGGAGAGGGTTTGTGTTTTTAAAGAGTGCTTGGGACTCCTAAGTTATGGTCATTGTGTATTATATTTTAGTAATAAAATGTGAGAGCATCCAGCTGCTTCTATTGGTGGTTTCACCTTGAGGGAATAGCCTCAGCTTCATAGTTTCAGAAAGTTAATTTCATTAGCTTACTCTGGGGTGTAGCCATTCATTAGTTTATATTGGGGAAATAACACATGCCATCCAAACTAATCTGGCATAGTGGTAAACCAAACCTCTTTTTCTAAAATGCAAATATAATCATGCCTTTTCCTTCCTTGCTATCCATCAAGGATACCCACTGGTCTCAGGAAGAGATAGAAACTTCTTAATATAAGCTTGCAAGGCTCTCCCGTGCTCTCTTCCATGAACCTTGCCACCCTCATCTCTCTTCACTTTCCCTTGGTAAATGATACTCCAAACATATAAAATTTTGATACTTGGTACAATTTATCATAGTTTCAATAGACTGTGGGTCTTTCCAGATGTTCTTTTATCCTAGAATACTCTTCACACTGCTTCTGTTCTCTAGAATCATTTCTACCAATCCCTTAGTGCCATGTGAAGTACAAATTCTTCTGGAAACCCCTTAGTTTTGGTTAGGTTCCCTGACACCCTGCATCAATCATTCAGCTGTCATTGACTGGCCACTTTCTTGTTTCTTTTTTTTTTTTTTTATTCTTATGTTAATCCCCATATTTTACATCATTAGTTCTAGATGAAGTGTTCCATGATTCATTGTTTGTGCATAACACCCAGTGCTCCATGCAGAACGTGCCCTCCTCAATACCCACCACCAGGCCAACCC
>NC_138379.1:26303683-26329619 GCF_054177405.1 Leptonychotes weddellii
ATGAAAAATATTTGCCACTGAATAGTTCAGAATGAAGAAACTTGTGTAGTGGAAGAAATATGTGTCAATCAGACTCTGATTCTGGGAGTGGTACCCTACTTGTGCCCTTCTCAGCTCCTTCACTCCCAACCTGGGTGGTCTTATTTAGCAAGGCTTAATTTCCCTGCAGATAATTACTTGCTTGCAAAATGGAGTTTAATATAGTATCCACAACATTTTATATGCCTTATTATTTGCCCCTCTATATGCTAGGTATTTATTTCAAAATCTGGGATCATCTAATTTAGAATCACCATCTTTTTCTTTATGATACATTGCAAGAGTCTGTAAATATTTTCTCATCTGAGTGTGAAGTCCATTCCTTCGACACAAGCTTTGATTTATCTTTTCAGATAGAGTCATACCTCAGTGAATAGGCATGATTCAATCTCATCAAAAATAGTCCTGAATCCATAGGCTATATTTTGATCTGTTGAACCACCCGCAGTTCCTCCATAACGATCAATTTCTAGGTATTTTTTGTTATTGTTGTTGTTATTGCTGGTAATTGATGATTTTATGACTTCTTTACTTGGCATGATTCATTTGGATACCTAGTAAAGGACCTAGCCTTTGGTTCTCAGTCCAGCCTTTGCTTCTTCTTTAGGTTCGGGCTTGGAATTAAGTCACTGCTTCTGTCCTTATATGCTCCTTGGTCTTGTCTCATTGCCACTTACCCAGTCATTTTGGTACATTCATATCTGTCTCCTGCTAGTGAAACTCTAAGGGAATGGCCTCAGATAAAAAGAAACTTTGCAGTAGTAGGATGGAAGATGAGCTCAGCTATTCTGTTAGAATTTCTAAACAAGATTTTATTTCATGTATCTTTTAGGTAGGCTGATTCTCAATGGGAATTATTATCTCAATAATGAGGAGATTAAGAGCATAAGCCTTGAAGTTAGGCAGCCTTACAGTATTATCCTTGTGACTTTAGAAAAATCACTCCTACTTCCAAGGCTCAGTTTCTCCATATATAATAAAAGATGATAATAGTGCCTATCATATAAGGTTCCCATGCTTATAGAGGGTGATAATGCTTACCTCTTATTCCAATACAGATTAAATAAACAGTATGGATATTTCTATTTTTTAATTATCAATTGTCAGCCATCTTCAGTGGTAAGCCATCTTCAAACATTACAGTGGATGACACAGTCTCTAATTTGGGTTCATAATCTGGCAGTAGGTCATGAAAATAATATGGGTGATGAAAGTATCAGTAATATTGGAACTGATACAGAGGTCATAAGGAGCTGGTTTACAGGCAAAGAAAGGAGGCTTCTACAATGACACCTAGAGTCCCAGGGAGAATCCTGGAATTCAACAATGATGACCTTTCTCATAGTTGGGTCCAAAGCCTGCCCCATGGAATACCTTGTTTTTATGAGATGACATTGAGAAAAATATAACCCTTTGGCATTTTCATTATGAAATCAAAGGACCAGATGTCATCCTAAGGGATTTGTGCTTATTTGTGTGTGTATGTCCCTGAATACAGGACATGTACTATTGATTTTGAGCTGGCAGCTACACAAAAGCTTCTGAAGCCTGACCTTGGATTATCTGAGTTGCACATAAGAAAGCTCCTTGGACGTTTAATCAGAACATGACTCCATCCAGGCACAGAGAGGAGGGGGATGAGGAGTATGTGAGGACAGCTTCAAAGCTCTGTAAATAATCATTTTTTATACATTTCCTTTTTAATGAGGTAGCTAAGAAGAGAGACTTCTAATTAGAGAGCTGGAACTGTGGAATGGCACAGGATCTTAGTTGATCCACCCCTCACTTTAGACAGGAGAAAAGTCAGGTCCAAGAAGATAGATCAGGTCATGTCATAGAGATAAGCCAGATCTGCAATTCTGCTCTTCAGACTTTAGGTTTGGTAGTTATCAATTTAAAATCTTGCATTATGTCTGTCAAGTCTTTGAAGTACAGTACCCTGGAATATATTAATGTGAGACCATCAATCAGTAACTTTTATAGGACAGTGGTTAAGAGCATAGTCATTGGGCGCCTGGGTGGCTCAGTTGGTTAAGTGACTGCCTTCGGCTCAGGTCATGATCCTGGAGTCCTGGGATCGAGTCCCACATCGGGCTCCCTGCTCAGCAGGGAGTCTGCTTCTCCCTCTGACCCTCCCCCGTCTCATGCTCTCTCTATCTCAGTCTCTCTCTCAAATAAAATAAATAAAAAAAAATCTAAAAAAAAAAAAAGAGCATAGTCATTGGCATCAAGCAAACCTGGGTCTTTGTCTTGGTTCTACCATTTGGTAGCCATGTGGCCTTGGACGAATTACTTAATCACACTCAATTTAAATTTCTTCATCTCTAAAGAGGATAATCATAGTTTGCATCTCTTTTTATATTTGTGAGAGTTACAGTGTTTAATAATTTAGTACAGTGTCTAGCACAAGCTAAATACTAATAAATAGTACTTAAAATTATTTGCTTCAATCAGTAATCATTGTTACAAATATAAAAAACTATCCAAATTTGTTTAAGCAAAAAATAAATTTATTAAAAGATATTGTGTAGCTCGCTAGATTCCTAGAAGGGTGAAAAAACTAGATTTTGAAGCTTTGTGGTAGGAATAATGTCCAAAATCATGTTCCAGAACTGATGCAATGGTGACACTATTGCTGGGGAGTGACCTAGAAATTTGCATATCTAATTCCGTGGGTGCTGGACTCTGCAGACTACTTCTAGAGTCTCTAGAGCGTAAGGCCTGATTTTTCACATTACTAGCTTTATAAAATTATTTTTTATTGTTGTAAAATACATATAACATAAATTTACCACTTTTTCAAGTTTTTATTTAAATTCTAGCTAGTTAACATATCGTGTAATATTGATTTCATCACTTACATACACCACCCAGTGCTCATCACAAGTGCCCTCCTTAATAGCCACCATAAATTTACCATTTTTAAGTATACGGTTATGTGGTATTAAGCACATTCATATTATTTTGGGTCACTAGAATTTTATTCAAAATAATTTGATGTGGATGTATGTTTTTGGTGGAAACTTCTATATCTGGCTTCTATAAATGACTTGGGGTACTAAATTCCATATATGTAGGGAGACTATTCAAAGACTTGGTACACCTAAATTTAAGAAAATTATCTATTATAATCTACCTTTTTTTGCCCAATATTAAATTATGCACTTAGACGATATTTAAATTTCAAAATTTCCTTCCAACCCATGCTTCAGCCTGACATAATGCAATTATTCTATAAACAAAATAAAATACTCATTTCTTCTCCTTTAAAGAGTAGGAGAGTGTAATACTTATAGCAGGTGTCTCATTAGGGTGTAGTCCAATTCTTGTAGCTAATCCAGCTTACAGTACAAGCACTTCTGCTACGACGCCTATGATTTGATGGATCCAGTGGTGTTCAAGATATCTTTGGAAAATCAAGCTGCCGTATGAAGTTCAACCCAATGTTTTATCAGTACTGTGGTTTAGAATGAGGATTCTGGAGCCAGAACCCGCCTAGGAAAAAATTCACTTCCATCATATTCTTGCTTTGTGGTTCTGGACAACATACTAATCTCTCTTTGACTCCTCATTTTTTTTTTTTTTTATTTGTAAGTACCTATCCCCTATTTTCTAAGAAAGACTAAATGAATTAATATAGGTAAAGTGCTTGGAAAATGGCTTGGCATAAAATAAGCCCTAACATAAACCTATCACTGCTTCCTTTCTGCCTTTAGTTACATATTGAGCCCCTTGATATTCTCTAAGTTATGCAAGTTATGCAGTAAGTTGTAATGTTAACCGCCAATAACACATTTGACATAAAACAGGGCAAAGGAAGAGGAAAACAGAAGAAATTTATTTAAATTAAACAAACAGTAGGAGAGAAAACATGGGTAGATATGGTGGACCTTATTTCTCTTCTAGTGATAGGCTCATAGCTGGTGTTTATTCTCCCTGCATCTGCTACCAAACCCATGTTTCCTTTAAATCAGCTGCTGGGGTATCATAGGCACATGGTATCCCAAGACCAGGAGTTCAGCCTCTATCAGGGCATGAAAGCAAAATAAAAGCGATTTTGAACATGAAGAAGGAATGCCTTTGCTTTAAAAGGTCAGGTGTCTCCACCATGATTTCTCTAGAATCTTAATAAAGAGAACATACTGATTTGTCCATTTACTTTACTGGGCACACTCAGAGAAGTAAGGGCCTCATTTGTGTATCCCCAGCACCAATGGGCTTACACAAATATTTATTGAATATTCAATAAATATATTTTTGAAGGGAAATCCTTAACAACTAAAATGTAAATATATGAGGGTAGAATTTTCCTCTGTTTTATTTACTGCTATGTCTACCATGCCAGTACCTGGCATATAACAGATCCTCAACAAATATTTATCAAAAGAATAAATGAACCATATGCAGTAAATGAAACTTATACATAATTATAAAAAAAATGGATAACATACCAGTTCTGGGGAGATGATATGAATAAAAGTAAGTATAGGTGGTTGGGATATTTCTTCTTGTAAATCATAAATACTACATATTTTCAGGAAATAGGGCTCGGTTATAGTTATGCTATGGTTAAAAATCTACCCTAAATTTTAGTCCTAAATGTTGAATAATATTTTCAAAAGATGATGAATGGCTAGAAAGATGGATATAGGATAGAATTCTGTAAGTGACCTTGATAGCTTCTTTGACAATGAGTACTCAAATCATATTCCATTATTTAATATTGTGTGCAAATTGGGAGGAAGGAGGCCCTGATGTGATTTATGATCTATCTCTAAGGGAGTTAGCAGAAGGCTCAATTGTTTTATGAATGACTTTTGCTGGTTTAGTCAGCTCTCACTTTTTTTTCAAATCTTAGATATTCCCATTTGCATGAGTAAGTGAAAAAAGGGCATCATTTATAATCTAATGGAAGAGAAATTCTGTCATTTTTCAAGAAAATTTCAGTTTAAATTTTTGTAGAGAGGATAACCAATAAGTTTGAAAATCCTCTTTAGAAGCATTGAGAATAGTTTTGAGTTACCTAGAATTTCACATAAGCATTTATATAATTTTCAAAAGAGGCCATCTGGATTAAGGGGGTGTAACAGAGGAAATTTATTTAAATTTTACCTAGGATGAGTTATTCTTTTTTACATATCATCTATACTTGCAAAAATGTTAGCAGTGACTTAGGATCCTATATCCTGAGTTTTTTCGGACTACCCAATCTCAAAGCCAGGTTAAAAAGTGGGATCCTATTAATACCACTCATTCAGGTTTAGTTGTTCTTGTTAATAGTATTGTCAGATAACTCACCTTCTGTAATGTCTTCTCTTAGTAGAGAAGACTGTTTCTCATGTATGTTTGCAAATATGAATTATCTTAAAACATGCACTCCCTCATTGCCCCACAGGCATGAGGCCTCTGCAAAAACTTCTGATCTTTGATTCATCTCTTCTTGTGGATTCATTATACCCTTGTCCTCCTATCCTAAAACCATGTTTACTTAAGCTATTATATGTGTGAGCTTGACGGCTTACCTGCACTCAAAACATATTTACATCATATAGCCTTTCTCTCTCTCTCCACCTTGGGTAGTTAGGATATGTTTCTTTGTGTACTCTCCTCAGGGTCTCAAAAAACATGAAATAGTGAAAAAGTAGTAGTGCCAACCCCCTTCCCCCAATAAAAGCCCTGAGAAGATAGCAAAATAAAGAGAATGGGAGGGGACACAACTTGAATTTAACCATTACTGTACTTCCAAGAAGGGATTCCAGCATCCTGTAACCCTGAGAGTCTCATCCAGGGAGGAAGCTAAGATGATAGAAATCTGAAGGCTTAACAGGAATCTCACACTTTTCACCAAAGCATATCCGTATCCAACATGGCACCTAAGAGATGCTATTTATCTCCTTCCTTTTCTCTTCTTGCCTTTTGAGGAGGTCTCCACAACCACAATACTATCCTCAATAAATCATCTTCCACTTCTACCAGTCTATTACCAAGGATAATCAAAATGTTAATTCAGATATTACTGGAGTCTTTCAAAGCACATCAAATGGTATATTAATTCATGTGTAAACAGAACTTAAAAAAAAAAAGATTTTATTATTTGACAGAGAGAGCATGAGCACACAAGCAGGGGGAGTGGCAGGCAGAGGGAGAGGGAGAAGCAAGCTCTCCACTGAGCAGGGAGCTGGAAGCAGGGCTTGATTCCAAGACCCTGGGATCATGACCTAAGCTGAAGGCAGACACTTAACCCACTGAGCCACCCATGCACCCCATTAAACTTTTAACACCTCTCCCAATTCTGTTGTGATCTCACTCACACAGACGGAAGTGGTTCTCAAGTGTTCTGTACTTTATTCATGATGTCAGCCTCCATTTTTCAGACTTTCTACTCAAACTGAAGCTAAATTGTGGATTGTGATGCTCTGGTTTCTCTTCTTACTGTTTTGTCCAGTTCATCCTCCTTTTTTGGTAAATTAACCAAGATTTACTGGCTTCTTTTTGTTTTCTCTCTCTTTTTTTTTTTCATTGTCCATTATTACCAGATTCTATAAAACAAAGGATGTTCAGGCTCAGGGGTTGATCAAGCAGTCAAGATTAATCATATAACTTATTTCATGTTATCCCTGTCACCTGCCCATCTTCCTTCCTCCATTCAGCTTTTACTCTTCCTTTCTTTCAAAACAAAACTTTCTCTTATTTATGAAATGAGAAGATAAAATTATCTTAAATATATTAGTATTAATTGGGCCTGGGAAACATACAAGGATGGATAATTTATTGAAATTGTGAAGTTCTCTGGATTCTTTTTCTTGGGGGAGCTAAATCTTCTCTGCTTCAGATTTCTTCATCACTGCTGTCCTAGGTTAGGTAATGTTACAAACCACTGTCATCCTGGATTCAGGTCAATTAATCATGAACACAGGAAATAAGCAGCATTCCTTTGTTTCCCTGTAATGCTTTTTCCATCTAGTTGATGAGATGTATCTATAAACCCTAGATGTTTCTCTGGTATGGACTCAAGTTAATTCAAATGAAGTTTTTATTGCTAAATGCTCACTAAAGCTGAGATGCTTAAGTGTTTATGGACAGGTTCTGAAGGTCACACAATTCTAATAGAGAATAAACAGAAGAGGAGAGACCATTGAAAAGGAGGTGACTATCCCAGTGACAGTCTGACAATACTTATCTCTCTTGACCATGTGTTTGTTCCACTCCTGCCATGTTCTCCCATGTGTGATAGCATTTAGAAGGAACTGAAAATAGGGAGACTATGAGAAATGTTGTCATGGGCGCCGTATTTCCTATATTTTTTTAATTAAAATGAAGTTGATACACAATGTATTATTTCAGGTGTATAATATAGTGATTCAACATCTCTGTATGTTATGCTACGCTCAAGTGCAGCTACTACCATTATTCACCATTCAGTGTTAATACAATACCATTGACTATATTCCTTATGCTGCACCCTTTATCTCCATGACTTATTCATTCTGTAACTGGAAGTCTGTATCTCCTACTCTCCACCCATTTTGCCCATCCCCCACCCCCTTGTATTTAATTTTAATTCACTTTTATTGAAATGTAGTTTAAATATAATGAAATGCATGTACTGTATATATACCTATGAGTTTGACAAATTTAAATGGACATGTAATGACAACCACAATCAAGATATAGAACATTGGGGCACCTGGCTGGCTCAGTCAGTAGAGAGTGTAACTCATGATCTTGGGGTTGTGAGTTCAAGCCCCATGCTGGCTGTAGAGATTGCTTAAAAATAAAATCTTTAAAAACAGATATGGTACATTATCCCCCAAAATTAATTTTTGCCCCATCCCAGTCCATCCTCTGTCTTAGCTCTAAGTAACCATTGGCTAGCTTTCTATCATTATAGATAAGGTTTATCTTTGTAATTTTGTATCTAAGTGAAATCATATAGCATATATTCTTTTATATTTGGCTTCTTTTACTTAGTATAGTGTTTTTGAGATCCATGTTGTGTCTATCAGTAGTTTGTTCTTTTTTGGGGGGGAGCGGTGAGGGATAGAAGGAGAGGGAGAGAGAGATTCCTAAGCAGGCTCCATGCCCAGTACAGAGCCCAACTCAGGGCTAGATCTCACAACCCTGAGATCATGACCTAAGCAGAAATCAAGAGTCAGATGCTTAACCAACTGAGCCATGTAGGTTCCCCAGTTTGTTCTTTTTTATTGCTGAATAATATTCATTATATGGCTATAGCACTGTTTATTCATCAGTTGATGGACATTTGGCTTGTTTCCAGCTTGGGACTATTATCAATAAAACTGAATATTCACATACAAGTTTTGTATGAATATATGTTTTAATTTCTCTTTTGTACATTCCTGGGAGTGAAATTTCTGGGATATATAGCAATTGTACATTTAATTTTATAAGAAACTGCAAACTTGTCACAAATGGCACAATCTCATTCTTTTTTATGGCTGAGTAATATTCCATCCCGCGTGTGTGTGTGTGTGTGTGTGTGTGTGTGTGTGTGTGTGTGTGTTTCACATCTTCCTTATCCATTCATCTATCGATGGGCACTTGGGCTGCTTCTATATCTTGGCTATTGTAAATAATGCGGTAAACATAGCGGTGCATGTATCTTTTCAAATTAATGTTTTCCTTTTCTTTGGGTAAATACTCAGTGCAATTACTGTATCATATAGTATTTTTATTTTTAATTTTTAATCTCAGATCTTCATGATATTTTTGTCTGCAAACATAGCTATCCTCTGCTTGGTAATAGATCCTGCCACCTCATCCTCTGCTTGGTAATAGATTCTGCCACCTTTATCAAAGGTTAGCATATGACCAGAAATACACCAAGCAGATAATTTTTCTTCTAATATTCTTATGTGGAGAAATATGAAGACTGGCAGTGGTTGTAGCAGAGTCATGTGATGGAGGATCCCCAGGTGGACTTGTGTCCTGCTGATAAGATTCTGGACTGTACTGGAGCCTGTCCTCTAAAGGCCTGGATTCCATATTCCTTCTTGGATTCTGTGAACTATAAAATTAATTTTATATTTCAGTTTAAATTTAGTTCAAAATGGTTTCTGTATTTTATATTCAGAAATCTTAACTGGAGCTAGCCCTTGCCATATGCCTCCATAGTGCCCTTTGCTCTTGTCTTAGAACATGTCACACTTGTAATTAATTGCTCAACATTTGTTTCTTTTACCAAAGAGTAAATTCTATAAAAACAAGGAATATTGTCAGCTCTGTTCCTTTTTCCCAGTGCTTATTAGCATAGTACCAGACACCTAGAAATAGTTAATGCGTGGATAAATAAGGAGTTTATATAAAGTAGTTCTCACAGTGCTTAATAAATGTAAATGCCTTTCCTCTCTCTTTTTCTGCTTTCCCTCTTTTCTTTTTTTGCCAGAAGCACATTTCTTTGAAAATACAAATACTGCAATACCCACATGTTCTGGTGTTTCAAATTGTGCACACATATCTCTCTTCTTCCTACCTCTCTAATCATTGATTCTAGAAAACAATTTAACTTCAAGTTTCTCTTGCAATGAAAACAGATTCAGAATATGTTTTGAGAGTCCAAGCAAAGGGTTGGTGTCTTTCCTTTGGGAATATGATGGAAATGCCCCTCATCCAGTTAGTACAAGGAGGGTTTTAAAGAATAGAGATGGTTTCTGCTGACGTCTTGCCCTTTGCTCCATCTTTTCTGTGGTCACTGCTGTATTAGGGATAAGACTAACTCAAATCCTACTGTCAAGGAGGTCTTATAAGAAAGTTAATATAATAGGTGCACACAGGGATTGAACCTGTGACCCAGTCCTTATTAGCAACTCTATCCAGCAGAACTGACTCTAAAGAGGTTGCTGAATTTCTCTCAGATAACCCCTGCTGTGTTAGCTCCAAGGTCATGTGTCTGACCCAATAAAGATAGGTAACTTGAGAAAGTCTTTATGCCATTTTTAGAATATCTGGAACAGAATGACCTCAGCATTGGACAGTTTATAAAGGGCATTTGGTTTGTGAGAAGAGGAACACATTGCTATTCTGGAGACCTACAAGACAATGTCATGTTTTTGTGTTATTTTGTTTTTTTGATTCTTGATCCTGGGGATGGTTTTGCAGGATAGTTATCAGACTATAGGAACAGCCTTCTAGCTTAGTATGTAGCCAAAATTAAACAGAGGGCTCTACAAATATACAGAGAATTTAGGACTATCCACACAGGAGAAGCTAGCTATTTTAAGAAAAAAGAAGGTATTTCTAGCTATGTTCCTGCTACATATCAGACACTCAGTTACACATTTTTAGTTACAGTATTGTTATTCCTTTACATATATTATTTTCCCTATTTTATACATGAGTAAGCTGAGGCTTAGATTTAAATAATGTGTTCAGGACTACCTAGTAAAGTAAGCAAATTGGTCACCTACTTCTATCTTAAAAACTCTTCCCATTCTTTCAACAGTACTGCTCTGTTAATCTGTTATCCGTAGCCTCTGTGACTAATTGTGGTATATGAAGTGATTGAGATTCTGCTTCAAACTTAGTCTTAGCTACCACAGATACACAACATATTTGCCCATCACATTAGCCAGTTCTGAAAGGATCAATAATAGTTACTCAAAATTCCATTTCACTTCATTCAACTTCCTTCCAGTATCATGGTGTTTAATATTTTCAGGTTTCCATCTTTCTTCCATAGTTCTGGATATGTTTTTTTCAGTAGGTCTGTGTGAAGCTGATAAACTGGCATTTTTAACAAGACCTCTCCCCACCCCTGCTCCAGACCCAAACATCCTGAGCTACAAGATTCCAGGACACAGAGAAAGACTGCCAAGGGGTTATGCTGTTTTTCTCACTGCCTTTAATTTGAAAGTTGGTCTGAAAGGAAGCTGATGTTTTGAAGACATAAGGATTTTGTTTAAATCTTGTCTCTCTTATTGTTTATCTGCATAAACTTGAACAACTTACTTGATTTCTTAGTGTCAGCTTCTTCATCTATAAAATATAGCACCTCCTTCATAAGGTTGTTATGAGGTTAAAATGAGATACAGTGCTTGACACAGAGCAAATATTCAATAAAAATTTCCCTAAAATTTATTATAAAGATTGTACTTCCTACATGATTCAGGATAATTCCATAGTAGACTCAGTAAGAAAATTCAGAGTAAAAATTAGAAAAAGTTTGGGAAAATGAGTGAATGAGTTATTCTTGGAAATTAGAACTTCAGTCATTCCAACAAAATTTGCTATGTGTCTCCTCTTCTCTGTTCTAGGCACTGTGCTAGATACTCATATATTTTGCAGACATAGCTAAACCTGTGGCTGATACACAGGTGGGCAAAACACCCCACTTATTTTTTTTGTTGGAGACAAACATTGGATTGAGAAATTCATGACTCTGACTTAATATGGACAGATTTGGGGATATTTGTTTTAAGTTTCGCCTTTAAAATATGAATGGATTAGTACTAAGTGAAAAGATCTCTCATTCTCCCCAAGCATAAAAATAACATAACCCATATAAGATTTGCTTAAATTTGCAATTCCAAGAAAGTATAGAACTTTACCCTGAATATTCTCCTGCCTCGCTTCTTTTGCATGACTTCAACTCTGTGACTTAAATGAAACCAATTTATTTTGTGAGGATTTTAATAACATATTAATTATGATCAGATTGAAATCTAATGGCTAGCTCCTTCAGACTGACAGTCACTTGACTATTTATATATACTCTCCGCCCTTTCCGTCTGACCTACTTTGACAGTTCAATTAAACCAATTGACTTTTGAAGTTTGTTTATGAAGTGGCTGGGGAATGCTGACTATTTGGGGGTGTTTGGCATTTGTACAACACACCATTTAACAAGTTCCCTCAGTGAATTTCTCGAGTCCAGGAAAATACTGTTCTTTAACCTGTTAGGCAAATCACAGTTTGAGTCACCTATGGGGAAATGGGGTGTATTAGTCCATGTGTGCACTCAGAACTTATGTATATCATGCACACATGTAATTTCCCCATTAAACAAAAGAGCTCTGTTGTGTGTAACTCAATTATTGTCAATCTATAGTTTTCAATTTCATGTAACTTGAATGAGATTTGTTCATGTCCTTAATTAAATACTTTTTCATTCACTGTCCATTCATTCATTTACTCAACAATTATTTATTGAGCATCTACTCTGCTTTAGGTGCTGTACTAGACTCTGGAAATAAGCAACAACAACAAAAACAGTGTTATTCTCTAAAAGGGCTAGACCGACCTTAAGTAAATAATCCTATGAATGATTTACTAAGTACAATAGCCATAAGTACCACAAATGAAAAACAAAGGTTACTTTTTTTATTATTGTATTTTATTTTTTAACTATTAAATCTTTCTATTGTTAACATTTCCCCATCCCCCAGAATACATATATCCTGGGATTCTGTGTTTGAGCTACTCTTTTATACCTAGTTGGTGTAAAAAAAGAAAAAAAATGAAAAATATATTTTCAAACTTTTTTGAAATTTCTATTTCTAAGTGCATGATATTGTGTATATGCAATGCTATTGTTCGGGAATATATAAATTATATATCTTTTCACTGCCGGCTGAGAAATACCCTAATTTTCCCCCCATCACCACCAACCCTTCACTGCCTTTGATACCTTTGATATTGTCTTGTGTTGACCACTGTCTTATTTATTTAAGCCTTAATTCCCTATGGAAACCCTAGGCTCCTTGCAGGCAGGTCTGTACCTGGTTACAGTGCTGCTAGACAGACCTTAGCTCCAATATGTGCTTAAACAATGCATTTCTTCCCGTTTATAGGTTATAAATGGATGAACATTGATTAGTGGTCAGGATCATTGTAGCCTCATAAGTGTACCTATTGTTGATTATTTTTCAAGGTTACAAATCTTGTTGTAAGTTGTAAAAGGTAGTAGAATCCAGCTTTCTTGGCTCTATGAATTTGTAAATTACCAGAGTTGAATTTAGTTGAATTAACATACTAACCTCACACTGCTCCATGTTGATATAGAAGCACATTGGTTTTAGACCAATCCACTGCCAAGGGAAATGAAGAAAGGAGTGACAGAATTCAGTTAATATAAAAACTTGGTAGTGGAGGGACACCTGGTTGGCTCATTTGGTTAAGCGTCTGCCTTTGGCTTAGGTCATGATCCCAGGGTCCTGAGATCAAGTCCCACGTCCAGCTCCTTGCTCAGCGGGGAGCCTGCTTCTCCCTCTGCCTGCCGCTCCCCCGCTTGTGCGCACGCACTCTCTCTCTCTCTGATAAATAAATAAAATCTTTAAAACGAAACAAAACAAAAAACTCGGTAGTGGAAATGTGGATGGGATCCGATTCCCTACTTCCCAGTATAAAAGATAAAAACCTCAAACCCACCTGAGAAAAGAAGCTATTGTTGCTGAGTACACCTAGGCTTTAATAACCTTGCCTTATTATGGGTACCAGATATCTGTCCTATGAATCTTCTGTTATAACCTCAAATGCCTTTTCCCTATTTTTTCCTGTAAGTGGATTTATACTTGCTTTATTTTTATTTAATTTAGATTTACCTAGTAGGGGGCTTGTTACCTTTCTAATTAAGGAATAATGGTGGGGTAGATTGGAAAGTTCAATTTCTGCATTCACCCCCTATTTGTAGGCACCCAGTGAGAGGCAGTATATTACAAAGAATAAGATCTGTCTCTTGCTAAGACCAAGTTTTCTGGCTTTACATCCCTGCTTTGCTACTTATCAGCAAAATGGTACTCATAAGGTAGTTAATGCTCTTGTGCTTCAGTCCCTTCAGTTGATTGGGTTGTTCTTAAGACTTCATTAGTTAATAGATATAAAACATTTAGAAGGGCTCATAAGGAGCTCAGTGTATATTAGCCTCTATTGTTATTATCAGTATTGCTACTGTTGTACACTACATATTCAGAGGATGGGGATTTGATGGTATTACCTCCAAGAGCAAAGGTAGAGTCAGACCCTGCCCTCCATTTACCTTGTCTGCCAGCAGAATTCCGGACTGAGAGAAATAATATAACAAAGGAAGAGTGAAGGGTATTGAGTTAGTGCACAGTAATGTCTAAAGGAAGCCCCTCTAGTTAAAGATAAGTTGTAAAATGAACTTTAGGTATTTACTCATGTCTTCATCTCTAAGAAGGAGGAAAGGGATAAATATTAAGAGTAATACATACTTAAACTGTCCTCCTCCACTTAAGTATGCGTGACTTCAAAGGGTGAGAACAAGAGTAAGAGGGAGAGACATGCTGGTTACAAGAGAAACCCTAGGTCTGCTTATCAAAAGAATAGTAGAGTGACAGGCTTAATCAAAAGTGCTGCCTAGTAAAACATGGTCCAATACCATTTTTTCAACCAATAATATTAGCAATTCCTCTTAATCTATATAATTACTATAAGGAGGACAGACAGAGGTAGATGTATAAGGAAAAGATAAGAAAATATTCCTTTACCTATGCTATATTCAGGACTTGCTGCCAAATCTTATCCAGATGCTGTGGCATAAGAATTTCAATTAAGTAAGGAAGATAAAATGAACCACATAGTTCACTATTACAAAGGGTTGGATAAGATATTTTCCATATGGAAAAATCAATAAAATGCATAGGCATTGTGGGCAGAGTTTCAGCTTGGAAAATTTAAGAAGGTTTCCTGGAAGAGGTGACATTTACCGAAAGTCAAAATTTACTATGCACTTGCTTTGTATAAGCACTGTGTGAAGTATTATATATACATGATACCATTTTAGTCTCACAACTACCCTATGAGGAGAAGATATTTGTCCCCATTTTACAAATGACAAGAGGCTTAGAGAGATATAACAATTTCTAAGGTTTGCAAGTAGTAACTGCCCAAATCTGGCTCAAAGCCAGGTTGTCTGACCCTGAGTATTAGAGCTTAACCTCTGTTGTACTTCCTTCTTCCACTTTGCCCTGCTGTTTCCAACTAGGAGATAAGAAGTGTCTAATCAAAGGAAAAATAATGTGTTAAGAAAACAGTGGATATTACAATTGGTTCCATGGGCTTCACGTAGCACTTTGTACAGGGCCTGAGGCTGACGGTGGAGACAAAGACTTGCAAGCCACAGTCAGTTCCACTAAGGGGCTGACCCTTCACCGAGGGACAAGGCTATGAATAAAGAGTGCCAGATGAATAGTACAAGTAAGTAGTAAACATTTAATCGATGATTATTTATTAAGCAACTGCCAGGTGCTGAATTAATGGGGTATAAAGCTGAATATAATTCCTACTTCTAAGTGTTTTTGTAACTTGATAGGTAAGATAATAAATGGCTATAATTAAAGGCAGGAAGTGGTAAGCCCTAGCATAGAAGATTAAAAAAAAAAAAAAGGGTCCAGAGGAGAATATTGAAATAGAAAAGGAGATATGTCATCCACTGTGCATGGAGCACATTATGGCTAGCACTCTATTTCAGCATTTATATTTTTTAACTCATTGATTTTCACCACAACCCAATAAAAGTATAGATACTTACTCTAATTTCTTACATCAGGACACAAGGGCACATACAAGCTAAGTGTTATACTTAAAGATGGTAAGTGGCAGATTTGTCCAACTGCCAAGCCTGTTTTCTTTGAAGGTAGTCTTTGACATTTGATGAAATAAGAAGAAAAACATATAGAGTAGTATAGTAGCCAGACTCCAAGATAGTCCCATCTTCCAATATACATGCTCTGTGTAGGCTTTTCCCACATTAAGTTGTGATTGGCCTTATATGACCTTATTCATATGGCAGAAGTGATAGTGTGTGACTGCAGAGACTAGGTCATAAGAAGCCTTGTAGTATCTGCTGCGGTCTCTTACAAGACTTTTTCTTGGTGCCCTGGACGGCAAAGTAAGCAGTGTGACTTCTCTGAGGCCACTCTGCTGGAAACACCACATGGAGAGGCTACATGGAGAGACCATGAGACTACATGAAGAGAGAGAGATGCCCAATGAGTTCCCATCTCTTCCCATCCCCACAAATTCTAATCATCCCAGTTGAAGCTCCAGATATTACAGACCAGAGACTAGTCCAACCCAATAATTCCTAGCCAAAGGGAAAATTATGGAGCTAAATAAATGATTATTGTTTACTAAACCATTAAGTTTTTGGAGTGACTTGTTACACAGCAGTAACAAAAGAAGGACAGAGAGTGTATGTATATTAGTTACATATTGCTATATAACAAATTGCCCCCAAATTAGTTTAAACACACATACTTCTGTTACCTCAGTTTCTGTGTGTCAGTAATCTGGTCATGACTTATCTAGGTCCTCTACTTCATATCTCTCACTAGGTTGAAATCAAGGTATTGGTGAGGACCATAGTCATCTCAGGGATCACCTGGGAAGAATGTGCTTCCTAGATCACTCATGTAGTTGTCAGCAGAATTCACTTTCTGACAGTGCTGAACTTCAGTTGATGGCTCACAAGCTGTTAGCTGGAGGACTCTCTTGGTTCCTTACTATGCAGCCTCTCCATAAAGTATTTCAGTCAAAGTAAGAAAGGAAAAGAGTGTGCCAGAAAAAGAACAATAGTAAAGTCACAATCTTTTGGAACCTAATCATAGAAATGACATCCTATCACATTTACTGTATTCTATTCATGAGAAGCAAGTCACAAGATCCAGTCCTCAACCAAGAAGAGGGGATTATGCAAAGATGTGAATACCAGGAGACAGGAATCATTGAGGACCATTTTTAGAAGCTGTTTGCCATGTATGATGAGTCTTTTTTTTTTTTTTTTTTTTAAGTACCCAGTGTGGCGCTCAATGCGGGGCTTGAACTTATGACTCTGAGGTCAAGACCTGAGCTGAGATGGAGTCAGATGCTTAACTGACTAAGCCACCCACGTGTCCCTATAAGCCTTAATCCTTGTTGGAAAGAGTTCATTCTTTTATTATTTTTAGAAAATAATGAAGAGAAGTAGTAGTTCTTCAAGAAATAGAATTTGCCTTAGGTTTCAATCATGATTCCAAAATGTAGTAGATATGTAGGAAAGGTAATTATTTTAGCCTTTCTGCATCTCTGCTCATTTTTATGTGCCAATAATAGTTCTTTGTTCACAGAATTATTATGAATATACCACATTTTCTTTATCCATTCATCTGTTGATGAACATCTAGGCTCTTTCCATAGTTTGGCTATTGTAGACATTGCAGCTATAAACATTGGGGTGCAGATGCCCCTTCAGATCACTACATTTGTATCTTTGGGGTAAATACCCAGTAGTGCAATTGCTGGGTCATAGGGTAGCTCTATTTTCAACTTTTTGAGGAACCCCCATACTGTTTTCCAGAGTGGCTACACGAGCTTGCATTCCCACCAACAGTGTAGGAGGGTTCTCCTTTCTCCACATCCTCGCCAACATCTGTCATTTCCTGACTTGTTAATTTTAGCCATTCTGACTGATGTGAGGTGGTATCTCATTGAGGTTTTGATTTGGATTTCCCTGATGTCGAGTGACATTGAGCACTTTTTCATGTGTCTGTTGGCCATTTGGATGTCTTTTTGCAGAAATGTCTGTTCATGTCTTCTGACCATTTCTTGACTGGAGAATTATGAATATTAAATGACTGAATGTAATTACAGAGATCTGTTAGAGCGTCTGTAATATATGATGCTCTTAGAAAATTCATTAGATCTGATCTTGAGGTTGTGTGTTAGAAAGTTTAGTTGAAGAGGAAATCATAATTCTAATGGACATTTAAAACTATATGCGGTGCCTGGGTGGCTCAGTCAAATGTCTGACTCTTGGTTTTGGTCATGATCTCATGGGTTATAAGGTTGAGCCCCACATCAGGCTCTGCATGGAGATTGCTTAAGACTGTCTATCTCCCTCTGTCCTTTCCCAACCCCCTCTAAAATAAAGAAATCTTTTTTTAAAAAATAGAAGGCATGTGTTGTGATTGCACTGGGTGTTATATGTAACTAATGAATCATTAAACACTACATCAAAAACTAATAATGTACTATACAGTGGCTAGCTGAACATCATAATAATAAAAAAATAGAAGTATAGACATGGATTAGAATCTATGGAATCTGCAATCCTCAGGTACTTGCTAGCATGAAAAATAACTTTTCTAAATGTGAGACAAGAAAGAAATCAGTTCTAATTTTTCAGTTTTTAAAAGTCCTCCCCTTTTTATTGTCTCTCTTGTGTGTCTTGTGGAAAGGAAGTTACTGAAGGAAGCGGTCTTATGATTTCTTGGTCTTAGAATTTAACATTGGCTGGTAATGATGCCTTAGAGGAAGTACCAAGCCCATTCAAAGGAGAATGAAGTGGAAGCAACTATGAGTTCTTCCAGCATTAGAGCAGCCAAGGATCTTTTGTGGTGGCATAAACACCAGAATCTACAGAGGAGATTTGGCTTTGCTTCATTCTAGAGTGAACCAGGAATCAAACTAACAAAGCAAGGCCCTAAATGTGTCATGTTGCCCTATTGGCTTGAGCCAACCTGTGGATACATAGAAAGAGAGTATCATAGGGTCTGTTATCAATGCTGGTGAACCATAAGAGTGAGCAAAAGATGCCAAAGAGGCCAGAGTACTGCTTTCAGCCAGTTAAGCAAACAACAGGTATTTGGACATCAACTATGTGTTGGAAATCTGGGGTACCAAGGTGTTACAAAGCAAAGTAAGAAAAATCATCATCAACAACAAAAACTGTAATAGTTTTCCCTTCCTGGAGCACTGGGTGCTACACGCAAACAATGAATCATGGAACACTACATCAAAAACTAATGATGTAATGTATGGTGATTAACATAACATAATAAAAAATAAAAAAAACTCATAGTAAGTTGTATGGGCTGTAGAAGAGAAAGAATCTGAATCAAGCAATGTGAAAACATACATGGAAAACAGTTATTTCCAGTTGAGAAAATTAAGAAACAAGGAAGCCACATTTGACTTGACAGTTGAGTGAAAATTTGCTGAGTCTGGAGGTACCCTGAAGATATATTACTTACTCTTACCTCCAATTCTGTACCTAACTATCCAGTGATTTGCATGGGGGTCTGGAGCCTCCTGGAAATGAACTTAGGAACTCCAGCCTATTCATCCTTGGGGGTCAAGGATATATGAACATCTATGAGACCTATGAAAGTGGTACAAAGAGGACACAAATACAGAAGTCTCAGGGAAGGATTCATTCAATCTGAGCAAAGAAAGTCTATAGCTCAGTGAGCCAGACTTCACAAGAGTTTGAGGGTCATATGGGAAAAGTGACTCTAAGAATAAGTACATTGTTTTTGTACCTGAAATGAGCTAGAATCAACCATCTGAGTAGTGTGTATGCTTCCTAAGAAAGGGAAGTATTTTATCCATAAATATTAAAATATTTGAAACACCTAGTTGTTCAAGCCAGCTGGCTGAGGGACCCTGAAAATGAGCAGAAGAGTGAGGTCCAGGGGGGACAGAAAGGAGGGGAATGTGCTTAAGCAGATTGGAGGGAGGTGAGTACCAGAGGTGTCAGAATAGAAATGACAATGATGCCAACAGTAGCCAAAGGGAATGTGAGTGTCCCAGGATTGGTAATTGCATGAGTAGGGGCCATGATGATGTGAAATTTCATTCCAGAGGAAAGCACACAGCAATGCTAAAAGAAGCCTGAATTGAGCACCAGAGGTAGGGTGACCAACCATAACAATTTACCCAGGACTGAGAAATTTTTCAGAATAGGGATAACTGGGGCAGGTTTGTCACGTTAACCAAAGGGATGTGGAAATATAATGTGATAACAATGGGAACCTTGTAAGACTTTAAAGGAGGAAGATGGCCTTAAATAATTGAGGAACAGGGGCTTTATTGAGAATCAGCCATTCTGCAGATGGAAGATATCAAACTAATGCAGGCCAGGTACACATGAGGTTTAACTTCATTTTTATACTGACTTGTGAAACTTAGGGTTATTGATTTTCAAACATAATCCACCTTCAATTTCCCTATTCTCAAACATAAAGAGTTGGTCCAGTGGTTAGGCTGAAGACACAGTTCCATGGGGCCAAAACTGAAAAATGGGATTCTTACCTGAGACCATCAGTCCAGAAATCAGGCTGAGCCAGAATTGGCAAGGAAAAATAGAGGCCCAAATGTCATAGTAGGTGAGGATGAGGTCTAATCTAAAGCTGCCACAGCCATGGATTCAAGATGGGGTCACACAAATATGGCCTTGACCTAGGGAAACAAGATAAAGAGCAAGCAGATAGAGACCAATTGTCATAGGAGGAGGGATCAGTTATGGGAACAGTACTGATAAATTACAAAGAATAAAGCAGTTTTTATTTAAGCTTCTTTTAACAGACCAGCAGTGAATGGTAAATTAATAGGCTATCCTGGTTTAAAGAGCCAGAGGGAGGGGTACATTTTGAGCCTACTTTGGGGGGAAATTCTTCAAGTGCTAGCACAGTGTCTGGACATAATAAGCCTTTAGTAAGTGTTGGCTTTCTGTCTTCATTCTTCCTGAATATGAGGGAAATATAGCATTTTTCTGAATTACATGCCTTGCAACTAGCTGATCTGATTCTAGTACTTTCTTCAGGCTGCTTCCAGAACTATCATTTTCCAAAAATAATAGATTACCTTTTAAAAATCATTAGGTATTAACTATCATTAAAAAATTATTCAGGGCACCTGGGTGGCTCAGTCGTTAAGCATCTGCCTTAGGCTCCGGTCATGGTCCCAGGACCAAGCACCACATCGGGCTCCCTGCTCAGTGGGAAGCCTGCTTCTCCCTCTCCCACTCCCCCTGCTTGTGTTCCCTCTCTCACTCTCTCTCTCTGTCAAATAAATAAAATCTTAAAAAAAAAAAAAAAGATTCAAAATTCCTGGCATTCAAGGCCCTTTTAAACCTGACCCCAAAGTTCTTCTCCAGTACTGACTCCAGTCACTCCTTATCACACATTGTTTAGTCCAGACAAACCAACTCTCTTTCAAAAATAAAAAAATCTGGGGTGCCTGGGAGGCTCAGTCGTTAAGGTCATGACCCCAGGGTCCTGGGACCGAGCCCCACATCCGGCTCCCTGCTCAGTGGGAAGCCTGCTTCTCCCTCTCCCACTCCCCCTGCTTGTGTTCCCTTTCTCGCTGTCTCTTTCTCTCTGTCAAATAAATAAATAAAATCTTAAAAAAAATAAAAAAAATCTGTCCCATATTGAAAACACCCTATTTTGAAGAAAAAACAAACAAGGATGAAACACGAACACCTGTGAAAAAATAAACTTGACAAATAGTATATAAGATCTACATGAAGAAAACTGAAGTGTACCTAAAATATAAACAAATGAAATAAAATATTGTATTCTTGGAAGGACTCACATAATGCTCTTAGTACAAATTTTATCCATTGTTTTCTTACTGGACAAATTTCGCATGAGACAATAAGCAACAATGTCCAGGACATTGTTTGATTGACTGGGGAGGGGATAGTCCTAACAATTATTAAAACATAAAGCTAGAATAATTAAAAATGCATACTATTACATACGTGGACCCATCAATGGGATATCATAGAAATTTCAGAAATAATACCAAATATACATGAGATTTTAAGTATGTGGTAAAAATGACATTTCACATTGGTGAGGAACTGACAGACTATTCAATAAATGTTGTTGGAATATCTGACCAGTCACCTGTAAAATAATAAAATTATTCATAGCTTACATCTAAATGAACTTCAGATTTAAACATGAGATATAAACTGCTAAAAATATTGGTCCAATGAGTGGAGAATAATTTTAAAAAGTTTTCTTAATGTGACACAAAGTCCAGAGTGAAAAGAGAAAATAGATAAATACCACTAAAAAGGTTTTTGAAATTTATATTAGAAAAACACTATAAATAAAGTCATGAGAAAACATGAAACTCTGGGAAGCATTTGCTAATCCTATCACAGAAAAAATGGCTGTGAGCTTTATAAATCTGTAAGAAACAGGCCAACAATTCAATAAATAAATATGCAAAGGAGATTAAACAGTTCTAAGAAAAGGAAATATAGCTGGCTCTTAAACACATAAAAATCCATTTGACCTCACACATCATAAAAAGAATATAAACCAAAATTACACAGGTCTTCACATTTACTTCTCAGATTGTAAGAGGTCAAAAATCTTGACTATACACTATGGACTTGCCAGAGTATAGGGAAACAAGCCTTCTCATAATTCACTCGTGGAAGTGTAACTTGATATAACCTTTATAAAGAAATATATTGGCAATCTCTAATAATTTCATTGCTTAGGATATTCTAAATTTACTAATAGGAGAGACTTGCAAAAGTCTGATAGAATCTGAGTAGATTCCTATTGCAGTTCATTTATGCCTTCAGCTTATTTTTGTTGAAAATTTAACAAAGAATCCAATCATTTTAGAAATGGTAGGACGCCTGGGTGGCTCAGTTAGTTAAGCGTCTGCCTTTGGCTCAGGTCATACTCTAAGGTCATGATCCCAGAGTCCTGGGATTGAGTCCTGTGTCTGGCTCCCTGCTCAGCAGGGAGACTGCTTCTGCCTCTGCTTGCTGCTCCCCCTGCTTGTGCACTCTCTCTCTCTTTCTCTCTCTGACAAATAAATAAATAAAATCTTTAAAAAAAAAGAAATGGTAGAAACAGTAGTGATTCTCTCATGCATGAATTCCCTTTGTAACAATTTCGCCACCTTTCAAAGCAGCTTATCCTATGCATTTTAACTGTTAAAATTCTCTTCCTTAAGTTGAATCCCAAACTTCTGGCCTTCATTCTGTCCTTTGAAGTTCCCACAAAATTCTAATTCTACCGATTCACAATGATATAATGCTAGATTTGAGTTTGAAAACATCTGATTTAATAAACAGCCTTTTTTTCAGCCTTCACTCTAGACAAGTGTGTCTAAGGCAACATTTTTCTTTTGGGAAGGTGGGTATAATCAAGGCTCCCATTAGTCTTGATTAAGTAGAGATCATTATGTCATGTGCCCTTTGTTGTTAGTGTATGCACAGAGCTTACCTCAGAGTCCAGGCTCCTTCATGTGTAGCACTTAAAGAAAGCTCTAAGAAGCAGGAGACTCACATTTCACTTAGGGCTAGATAAACTGCTTGCGCACGGCAACACCTTAATCAGAGTTTTTTTATGATTCAGCAAGGGAATGTCAGCTATGATGCTACCCCAGGAAGAAGCATATAATGAACAAGTAGATGGATCTCTTTTATGGCTATTGTACAAGTGTCTTTGATGATGAGAACAAAGAGATGCAAATGAAAACTAGGGACAACCTTCTGTCTATAAATGTTTGCAGCATCTGGGATCTTTTCCCTAAGCTTTAGTATCAAAGAGATACATTGAACTAGAGCCCCACAACCAGTGGGCTCTCAGGTGCACCTGGTTACCCGCTGAAGTGGCCAGACAGATACTTCAGGGAAAGATGTAGAAAGTAGGAAATTGAATTTACTGGACATCTATGGAGATGGGGGAGCATGGTCATATAAAGAACATTGGAAATTCATTTTCCCCATATGATACAGTTGAATAAAAATGCTAATCAATAATGTCATAGTAAAGAAGATTTATTAGCAAGTTGTGATGTCTTTCTGAATACACTTTTATTCCCAGGGGAAATTGTTTAGGTAGCTTCTCATTGTATGGATAACTGCCCAGTGTGGCTATGGGAACGTCACAGATAGCATTAGAAGGGGATTCTTTTCCTTGGAATCTTGGATTTTAAGTTTTAATCATGGGCTTCTGTGAGTGCTCTGGTCTTCATAAGATGGCATCTATTATTAAAGAAAAATTGCACAGGACAGAGTCAGTCAAGGAAGACTTTATTCAAGACTTATAGTAGGGGAAAAAGGTTGAATTCAACTCTACTGAAACAAGAGGAAGGAGAGGTTTTAGGCACTGGGTGAATTAGTGGAAAATGAGGGTATTAGTGGGGGGGTTGATTGGTGTGATTAGGCCATCTGTGCTTTCTAACTGGTGCTTATCAGTTAGGCTCCTAAGCCCACAGAGACTAGAAGATAGGGGCACTATCTTTCTTGGTGATTGTGTTTCAAGAGGATGGCTCCCCAGTCCTTGAGAAAGACATTCTTGGGTTGTGAAACTGGCAAGAGGCTGGGAAAAGATTTACATCTCAAAGGGAGAGAAATAATTTACAATTACAAGTTTTCTAAAATAAATGTGCTAAGCAAAGGGAAGTCAGGGACCTATGTCAGGAAGAAACCTTTTTAAAGGTTAGTCAAGTTGAGGGAAAACTGAAGAACATCTTGGGCCAACTTAAGGCATAAGGACCTCTATCTTGAATTCCTGATGGGATTAGAGAGGAAAATTAGAATTTTGAAGAACTCAAAAAAAAAAAAAAGCCAATATTCCTATCAAATATGGAAGATCCTTTTTATCTTGGAGCTAGATTGTGAGCATTGCCAATAACAGTTGAGGATTCTGAGAATGGGGCCTCCTACCTGTTGGCAGAGAACATTTCTCACTTGGTTCCCCATCCCTGATTCTGTCACTTTACCTAAAACAACTTAATAATTGGAAAGTTAAGCCCTAGAGACCAACCTGAAAGGAAAGAGAAACAAAGGGAAGAAGCAGTTGGTAGACATCTAAAGTTAGATGCCTATGCACACTACCTCATTTAATTCTGACTACAATCTTAGTATTTGTTTCTAATCCATGCAACAGATAAGGATGTGTTGAGGTTTAGGGAAGTATTTTGGTCATGGATGCACAGCTAATGCCCATCAGAGTCATATCATAACCCAGTTCTTTTTGGAACTTAAGAAACCTCTGTTTTTGTGTGTGCATGTGTATGTTTCTTGGAAAGTTTGGGACAAGACAGGTCATAGTTCTGTGTTTTTGCCTTATTAATATTAATCATAGTAAAATATGCAGAGTATGGGCCAATCTACCATCAGTCTATTCCCCACTTTGCAGCCAGAATGATCCTTTTATAATGCATATTATAGTAGGTTTCTCCTCTACTTGAAGCCAATGAATTTCCACCTTCTTCAGAATGAAATCTAAGTCCTAACCTGAGCCTACCAAGCCCTCAACAATCCATTCCCTAGTCTCTAAATATTCTTTCCCTTGCTTTCTGTGCTTCAGTGAGTGAAATCACCACACTTTGTCCTAGTTAAAACCAAACATGTCCTGCTTTTTAGGACCTCTGTACTTGCTGTACCCTCTGCCTGGAGCACTTCCAGATAGCAACATGGCTTACTCCCTAAGCATTTTGTAATGTCTAATGGCTATTTGTATTTCTTTTTCTGTGAAATGTCTATATATTTTATTTATTTACAATTAGGTTTTTGTTTTCTCTTTTTTTTTAAATTTTAGGACCTCTTTATGTATAGGATCATGAGTCCCCCCATTTTGTTTACTGTAATATTGATTTCTCAAAGAAAGTTAAAAAATATGTAGTTGAATATGTTACTTTTTCTTATAATTTTTTTTTTTTTTTAAGAGTTGGGGAGAGAAGAGGGGCAGAGGCAGGGGGAGAGAGAGAATCTTAAGCAGGCTCCACACCCAGTGTGAAGCCCAACACAGGGCTTGATCTCAAGACCCTGAGATCATAACCTGAACCAAAATCAAGAGTGGGTTGCTTATCTGACTGAGCCACCCAGGTGCCCCACTTACAGTAACCTCTAAATCAAATCATAGAAGAGATTTCCTCACTTAGAGATTGTAAAAGAATACATTCATTTTTGGGGCGCCTGGGTGGCTCAGTCGTTAAGCGTCTGCCTTCGGCTCAGGTCATGATTCCAGGTCCTGGGATGGAGTCCCACATCGGGCTCCCTGCTCCGCGGGAAGTTTGCTTCTCCCTCTCCCACTCCCCCTGCTTGTGTTCCCTCTCTCGCTGTGTCTCTCTCTCTGTCAAATAAATAAATAAAATCTTAAAAAAAAAAAAAAAA
>NC_138379.1:26330119-26364865 GCF_054177405.1 Leptonychotes weddellii
TGCTCGGCAGGGAGTCTGCTTCTCCCTCTGACCTTCCTCCCTCTCATGCTCTCTGTCTCTCATTCTCTCTCTCTCAAATAAATAAATAAAATCTTTAAAAAGAAAAAAAAAGAATACATTCATTTTTCTTTTTTTATTACTTGTTTGGTTTTATTTTTATATTTAGATTTTTTTTTAAAAAAGATTTTATTCATTTATTTGACAGAGAGAGACATCAAGAGAGGTAACACAAGCAGGGGGAGTGGGAGAGGGAGAAGCAGGCTTCCCGCCGAGCAGGGAGCCTGATGCGGGGCTTGATCCCAGGACTCTGGGATCATGACTGGAACCAAAGGCAGACGCTTAATGACTGAGCCACTCAGGCGCCCCATACATTTAGATTTCTAATCAATTTATATTTACCCTTTGTGTGGTATAAAGTTGGAGGTGCAAATCCAAATTTATCTTCTCAAATGACTGTTTGCCCTGATACAATGTCATAAAAAATTTTCTTCACCCCCTCCACCCCTTAGTTTGAGAGACCACCTATATAACACCAAATTACCATATGTGCTTTGGTTTATTTCTGGATTTTCTATTATTTCTTTGGTCTCTCTTTCTGCTCAAATAACTGATGCATATTTAACGTATGTGACTACATCTGCTAAACAGTGAAGAAGTCAGCAGCATCTGCTCAGAATTGGCCTGGAGTCCCTTGTGAAGTGTGCCTCAGTGCATACTCTACATCCACATTATATTGGATATTAAGACTTTGGATTCCTGGACTGGTTACTAAGAAAGTCTGCATCAGAATCTTTGGGGGTGGGGCCCAGGGAGCCACATTTAAAAGGAGTGTCTGGGTGGCATAATCAGTTAAGCGACCTACTCTTGGTTTCAGCTCAGGCCATGATCTCAGAGTCCTGGTATTGAGCCCCACATTGGGCTCCATGCTCGGTGTGGGGTCTACTTGGGATTCTCTCTGCCTCTCCCTCTGCCCCTGCTGCTCATGCTTGCTCTCTCTTTCTCTCTCTCTCTAAAATAAATAAATAAATCTTTAAAAAAATAAGTGTACTCAGCTATCAAAAAGAATGAAATTGGGCACCTGGGTGACTCAGTCAGTTGAGCATCTGCCTTCAGCTCAGGTCATGATCTTGGGGTCCTGGGATTGAGCCCTGCATGGGGTTCCCTGCTCAGCGAGGAGTCTGCTTTTCACTCTCCCTCTGCTCCTCCCCTTCCTGCACATTCTCTCTCTCTCTCAAATAAATAAATAAAATCTTTAAAAAAAAAAGAATGAAATCTTGCCATTTGCAATGACATGGATGGAACTAGAGGGTATTATGCTAAGTGAAATAAGTCAGAGAAAGACAAATACCATATGATTTCACTCATATGTGGAATTTAAGAAACAAACAGATGAACATAGGGGAAAGGAAGGAAAAATAAAATCAGATAAAAACAGAGAGGGAGGCAAACCATGAGAGACTCTTAACTATAGGAAACAATAGGAAACAGACTGAGGGTTTGCTGCAGGGGAGGTGGGTGGGGGGATGGGGTAACTGGGTGATGGGCATTAAGGAGGGCACTTGATGTAATGAGTAACAGGTGTTGTATGTAACTGATGAGTCAGTAAATTCTATCCCTGAAACTAATAATACAGTATATGTTCACTAAATTGAATTTAAATAAAAAATTTTAAAAAGTTTAGCAACCAATTTTTAGGTGAAGTTTAGAGATTGAAAGAAGAAAAATCCATTTGACATTTTATAATGGATGTCTATTTTATCCTTTCTGTGCCTAAATGCACAGAAAGATATTTTGTCTTACGAAATAAACCACAAAACCAGAAAGGAGCTATTATAGCTCAAATTGCAACACTTTTTGACTACCACCCAAATCAGTAGGCATGATTTCCTTTGGCATCACTTAATGACATACTAACTGTTGAGACTGAGGTAGGTCAGGCTCGAGAGTTAGCCAAACGAGGAGAACCAGAAGGATTAAGTGATTAATTAGAATTACTCTATCTCAGTTTTAGCTATAGCACTATATCAGCATCAACACATGAAGAGTCCCTAATTTGTATATTCAGAAAACCAATGCCAGATGGGAGGAGTCATTGTGCTAACATGTTCGCTAACCATATTTAGAATCAATAAATTAAGATCAGCTTCTTTGCATATAAAATCATAACAAGTGTGAAAACAATCAAAGGAAAGCAGTTCGTCACAAAAGGGCTTAAGATCTCTATGCTTACATAGTTCAATATTACTTATTCCTGCTACAGGATGCATGAGGTCCTTCTGCTTTTCTAAAGCTTGAAGTCTCTGGTTGAGGGCTCTGGACATTGCTCTGATAAGAAGCCCCATACCAGAATTGATCTGCAGAGGCTGTATAATCACTGGGGAAGAAGAGAGGTCATCCTTCCTACACAATATTTAATAGACCAATTCAGAGACTGTGTCAAGGTCCTATGGCCTTTTTCCATACCCTGGGAAGATAAATAAGTGGCTTATTTGCTAATAGGAAAACTTGGTTTGCATAAATCAAATAATTTCATATTCAATTTTCTAATGTTGAATAATTCTATAATAAATACAAGCAGTTTTGGGAGGTTACATTTTGTTGAGTTAGTTATTTAAAAACCAGTGAAATAAATGGAAAGCAGAAGAGGGAAGGGTAGTTTTCAAGAGTCACAGAAATTGATAGAGTTATAGAGCAAATCCAAATCTCTGTTCTCAAAAGCTGGGAGCATTCTGGAGTGACTATATCAATTATCACATTTGAAGGATGGGAAAAATAGAATAAATAAGTCAGAATCCAGGTGAATGGAAAAAAGTCAGAGATATTAATAGAGACCAAGGCAGAAGGCAGAGAGAACTGGGATAGAATTTGGCAAATTAGAGCTCTTTTCATGGGTAGGCCAGCTAGAGTGGGAGGTGTAGAATTGGGGCAAAGACCTTCAGTCTTGGGTCTTTCACTATTCTCAAATATTCTTATAATTCTACACGATTTCATCACCACACCCCCAAATAAAACAACAAAACCCCAAAACCCTGATCAACTTTAAATAGCCACGATCTATAATACCGTTTACCATGATCTATCCTGGCTTTTTTACATCTCCTTTGTTGTTGTTGTTGTTGTTGTTGTTTTGTCTTGTTTTTGTTACATCTTCTGAAAGTCCTTATGACAGAGCCAACCAAGATCAGCTATTCCTCTTTTATATCTCAGTGTCTGCCCTTTAAGAAGCATCTAGCATTTCTTAGAGAGTATAAATGCCAGACAGGACTCCTGCCACAGCACTAAGAATAACCTCTCATCCTTCCAATCTTCATTACAGAAATGGATATGGTGATGCTTACAGTGGATTGCAGCCAGAGTAGTTAAACTGGAAAAGAAAAAAAAAAAAAAAAAGACTAGAAGGCTTTGAAGGACAGGTCAATGCTATGGCAGTAAAGTAGGATAAAATTCCCAAACTCTTCCTATATGAGGAAAGAAGGGTCCAAAGTGACTTAAAAGGAGATAAAATTGAGGACTGAAAAGATGAGATTTATTCTCAGACTCTATCAATACCATGTTTGTGAAGGATCAGTGGAATGGCAGAAGGAATAGGAGCAGCAGAAATCAAAGTAGTTGTGGAAGGAAATAAGCTACTGGTGCTATTCTGTTCTGTTTTGGAGAGAAAGAAGGACAAAGACCTAGCTAGACACAGATGAATAAGTGACACAAGTATTTAATAATAAATACAACACAGACACGCATCAGTTTAAACAGACTCTGGCACTACTGCTGAAGCAGGACCTTGGAAGTACAAACGATATCAGAGTTTCAGAAGATATACATGCTATGTTGTGCTGACATATGCTGTGTTTGAGTATGTAGTGCTGCAAAGGAGCAGAGGTATTGTTATATCCATATGTCCCACAAGATGTTGGCTAGTCATGGGATAGATGTGCCATTGATTTAGAAATTTCCAAATCAAAATTTAATTTTATTCTCCAAGAGCAACAGCTTTTATAGTTCCAAAATGTATGAGATGCTAGACATATGAATTGACAGACAGAAGTTCTAGAACAAATCTGGACACATAGCTTGGGTTTGTGTGACACTCCACTTTTCAGTGATAGTCGGTATATTCAAAATCAACTTAGAACCTCAAATCAACCTCGATGGGATCAGAGTTATGAATCACAAATAGCATATGGGCATTTACTGTATTTTCATAGCCTTTATGTTGTGTGTATTTACATGTAATATATGTCTATAATCTTGAAAATACTATGAACTACTTTTTAAATAAGAAAAAAAATGACATTGAAAAACTTACTGTGCGCTGGGCACTATACTAGATGTGTTATATGGTTTCATTTTATTATTGCAGTAACACACCAGGGTGGAAATTTTATAAGTGAAGATATTATTATTTTTTAAAGATTTTATTTATTCATGAGAGAGAGAGCATGAGCAGGGGGAAGGGCAAGAGAGAGTCTCAAGCAGACTCCATGATGAGCAGGGAGCCCTACTCAGGGCTCGATCTCACGACCCTGAGATCATGAACTGAACAGAAACCAAGAGTCAGATGCTTAATCAACTGAGCCACCCAGATGCCCCTGTAAGTGAGGGTATTGATATCTCAGATATATCTGAGGATATTTTGTAAATAAGTGCCACAACCAGGAATGGAAATGGAAACCTGTTTGGTTCCTTTTGTGTTATACTCTGCCTGAAGCTGGAATACTTAGGTGTTTTCATGGCCTGCGAAAACCTAGCTAGCTAGAGTGGAACTGTACCTAGAACCTCTCAAGTGCTCCATAATATATTTACTGACAAGTGAAAACTTTTAGAAACTTTTCCATCTTCAGGGAAATTTCTGAGCATTTTAGAGTTTTTTTTTTTTTTTTTATTGCTAATTGGAAATGTCCATTCTGTCATCCCCAGGCACTACAGTTGATCATCTCTGTCTATAAACTGAGGAAGAACACACTCATAGCTATAAAGGATGTGTTTGTACAGGATGCTTCTAAATCCCTGACAGAGATGAGTCCTTATGACTAGAACAGGGATGGGAAAGCACAGGGAGAGATAATGCTAGTGAGAGATTCATTGAGAACATAAAGTGACAATATTGGTGAATGTTCCAATGAGCATTTCTTGTTGTCTTAGCATGAAATATTCCTCCAGAAAGTGGGAAAAAAATTAGCTCCATGTAGTATTGACTTGAAAAGGACATAGGACATGATACAGACTTACGGGAATTAATGCAAAACAGGCCTGGCTCTTTTCAAAGCTGGTTATGTTATCTCGAGCACTAAGGCTGTACATTTTGCATTTTTAATTCGTTCACTACTAGTTGAATTCCAGAGAACTATGCCAGAAATACTGACTAGTTTCCTATGTTGAATAGCTGACAATCAATATTTTCCTTGGGGTGGAAGTGGAAGATGAAATTACTTAAGCAAATTCATCCTCCTGAACAAGCTTTTACCTTATGTCTGAGCCTTAGATTCTCTCCCTCTCCTTACACTTTTCAAAGTGAAATTGACAGTTGCACAAAGTGGGAGCCCCTGTTCCCCTTCCTCTGCCAAAGCCCTGTGGATCACTTTGAATTTCCTTACTGCTGACTCATTTCACAAAGGGTTTAAAAGATGTTCTAGGAAACATCTTTCCTGCCACATCTTGTTGCCCTGTTCCTGTTTTGTGGCCACACTTTTCAAAAATCATTACCTCCAGTGGAAACAAATTCATCCTGAGCCTCTTGCGATATAACTCAAGTCCATGACACTTTTGGACTGATATCTATTCATAGATCTACTATAAATAGGCACCAATTTACACCCAATTAGTAGGGAGGGAAATCTGGGTTTGCAGGAAAATTTCCAGTCACTCAGTATTCAGAGTCTGTGTGATGGCTGAGTAACAGATATAACTGCTATTTGTTAAGATTTCATCTTATTTAATTTCCATTCAGATAGTCCTAATTTGTGCAGAGCCTAGGGAATGACTTAAGACAGGGTATTTAACTGGAACATAGCATCTTTGAGGGGAAAAAAAGGACAAAACTATTTACTTATTTCCTTTTGTTTTTTAAAGTCTGAATAATGAGACCATATTCTCCTCCTTTAAATCCTCCCAAATTGCAATATTCTGATTGAATTAAAATCACCAAGGACACATGTTCCCTAAGAAAATAATCCAAATAATAAGCTGCATGCTTTGGTCACCCCTTAGAAGCACAAATTAGTTTCAACCTGGGCTGGATAAAATGAGCCTGTGGCTTTGGAGAATGGGAGAAAGGCAGGTATTAGTCAATGAGGGACTTTGATCATATAGAGTCTAATCACTTCTATTCACAAAATCTCATCTAAAATGAAAATGTTGAATCCCTAAGCCTCCACAGGACCTAATAGTGATTAATTCAAATGAATCTAAATTGCTGCTAAGAATTGATTATTATGAAGAGAAATCTAAAGAGAGTTTGATTAAATTAATGTAATAAATGCTTTATTTGGCTTAAACAGAGAAAAGGGACATTTATTTAATCCAATAGTTTCAGATAGAATCACGCTTCTTTATACACACATATATAACGTGCATTTCTAATTTTTGAAGAATTAAAATGGAAAAAGAATTGCTCAAATGGCACTGAATCTAGTTTCATCATGCCAAAGACATTTTGAGATCTTGTAAAACAGTACTTTTAAAATTTTAATGTGACTCAGATCACCTGGAGATCTTGTTAAGCTGAAGATGCAGATTCTGTAGGTCAGAGGTGAGGCATGAGATTTGCATTTCTAGTAAGCTGTCTGGTGGTGCCAATGCTTCTGGTCCTTGGGCCAAAGATACTTTGAATAGTGAACTCCTGGAGCATCTAGGTCATGATTATGAAAATTAATTACCACTGCATGGAGATAAGTTAGTTAATACTATGTGCTGATTTATATAATGCCTGATAAGTAGTAGTTTAATATAGTCACTGATATAAAAATTGAATGGTTTAATAAGTTACAGAACTAGAAGATAGCAGAAACTTCTAGTCTTGCCTCTACTATACAAAACAGCAACCCCTAATAAGTGTGTAGTACTTTACATTTTACAAAGTGATTTTACATAGTTTATGTTGCTTAATTTTATGATGATCCTCTCAACAACTCTGTGAAATAGTTCAAGCATGCATTTTTTTTTCATTTCCTTGTGAGTATCCTGAAACTGAGAGTTGATGTGATTTGCTCAATTTCACGTTATTATTCAGCAAGAGAGACATGATTCTAACCCATATCTCTGACTAACAATCTGGTGTTCTTTCTACTGACTCATGGTGATTTTGTGTGGATCATGTAACTTCTCTAACCCCTCTCTTATGAAGTGGGTGATTCAGGTTCAACTAGACCAGTGGTTATCAGCCCTCATTGTGCAACCAAATTATCTTGGGAATACAAAAAATAATACCAGTGACCAGTCCCATCCCAAAGCAATTGAACCAGAACCTCCAAGAGTGGAGCCAGGGTGCCATTTCTTTTAATCTTCTAAGCTGATTCTGATGCATAGTGAAGATTGAGAACCTATAACATTAGATATCCATTAACGTACCGTTGAGTGCAGGAATTCTACCTGGCTATAAAGATAGATTTTGTTTCTGTCTGCTCTATGAAAGTCTTGGTGATGATGAAATCTAAAAGTGTAAGTGTGGATAAGTCTGTCACTGAAAATGTTAATTGTGATTTAGCAAGCTTTTATTATTTCTTGTGCAGGTCTTGAAAATTTAGGAAGATTTTGGTTGATGCTTAAAAAAAATCACTTTTACTCAAACGAGTAGAGATTTTAGTTTGCTCCCTGTATCCACACTCAGTGCAACAACAATATTTCTGAGTTTCCTATTTGACCTTTGAATCTGGTGCTAAATATTTAGTTTCTATTTGGGCTTTCATTGGGATAGATGCCTAAACATCTCAGATTGCTTTTTGACATGACTTCTGTTTACTCTTGTGTCTACAGTGAGGATTTAGACATGGAGTATGTTTACATAGTTACTAGAGTATATAGATTTATTTTTATTATTATTTTTACTAGATTACATAAGGTTTCTATGTCAGAAGTTGATCATATAAATGGTTTAGAGATAATCCTATTTGGAGTTAAAATTTCAGTACTAAGCCCCTCCTGATGTAAGTTTTGGAAAAGTTCAAGTTGTTGAAAGCAGATTTTTCTGTTTTTCTTTTACAGATCCTTTGTTTTTCTATAGTTATCATAAGATCAAGAAGACAGGATTAGTCAACGTCTTACCCTAGTAGATTTCATTCTGTTGATCATTTTTCAAAGTTGAATAGACAGGAGGAAAATGAAGGCTTTGAGCCCTTGGGAGGACCCAAGGGGGATTTTGGCCTTTCTGGGTAATTCTTGAACAGTTGATCACCTGTGGCCTAAGAAGCTTTTCAATAAAGCTATCCTTTCTGGAAGGAAAATCCCAATTCGGACTGATGTCCCTGGGTGAATGATGAATCCCTAAGGTTCTCTAAGAAGGGTTTAGAGTTCGAGGCATAACAGGTAATACAGCTCATTTCATTTTGGTAGTGGAAATTCAATCAAATATGCAACATTTGACATGAAGTCCATGTCTCGATTTCCAAACTTGCTGGCTTGGATTTTCCTAGAATCAGGTAGTTTATCAGTAAGGAAATAAAATGTATACTGCTTGAAAGAAAATGATAGTATTGGTATATTGGGATAGCAGGTGCAGAATGATCTTCCTCACAGCAGAGCATCAATACTGTTTCCTTGGTGTTTTAACCTGATCACCTGGCCTTCCTCACACCAATTCTTTGAAGGTATTCATGAGATCCAGAGATGCTGATCTCATTTGAGTTTACTGTGAGATTGTTGGATTCTGTGGAGAATTATCTGGTTATCATTATAAAATACACTTTTATGCACCACAAGCAGAATGGTCCTGTAACACCCAATTCCCTTAACTAATTTCTAGATTTTTCTATTCATTCCTACAGTGTCTTTAATAACATCACTCCTGCACTCCATGGACCTCACAGGGAGTGGATTCTTTTCATTTGGGAAATTTCAGGTGTATTTCCTTTATTTCCCTCCCTGATAAATACCTTTGTCCAAGCCCAGCTGTGCCTGGCCTCCTAAAAAATATTTAGCTACCACTGTTCTTGAAAGATGGTTACTGTGTTCACAGAGTATTGGAAATTTTTCCTGCTTCATTAACTCCCCTATTTGTATCTTGGAACTTTTTTTTTTTTCTAGTGGACTTTTTCTGCAATTCATAGCTGTTTCCCTACAGGGCAAAGTATGGAGTCAGTGACTGACATTAAATAACAAATGTCAGCAAAGTGATTACTCTCATTGGAATTAATAATATTTTATTAAAATTCTTAAGAGCACTCAGCTGGTAGCATTAGAGCCAATTACTCATGTGAGCACTGAAGGTGCCTTCCCAATTCAAAGTGTGCAGTAGCTCTTTTTGATTTAAGGAAAATACATCTTTGTAGTAGGTTGGAGGATCTAAGTTTTTAACTCTTCTGGTATCAGTCTGAAGGCTAGATTAATATATAATGTAAATGTTTAAATATGAAGAACAGTAGAAATTTATTCTAAGGGAAAAATTCCTACAGCAGAGTCTGATGACAGATAGTATCATTTTTATTCCATTCTTAGAGATTTGCCCTTTTGTTAGGGTTTGAATCAGAGTACAACGTAGGTCAAAACCATCTTTAGTGTTGTTGGGTCTCAGAGTTAAATATTTGTTAGGAAAATGAGAAAGAGGGGCGCCTGGGTGGCTCAGTCGGTTAAGCGGCTGCCTTCGGCTCAGGTTATGATCCCAGGCTCCTGGGATCAAGCCCCGCATCGGGCTCCCTGCTCAGCAGAGAGCCTGCTTCTCCCTCTCCTCTGCCTGCCGCTCTGCCTACTTGTGCTATCTCTCTGTCAAATAAATAAATTAAAAAAAAAAAAAGAAAGAAAATGTATAAAAAAAAATGAGAAAGAAAAAGACAAGCTAGTTGCATCAAGTGTCTGTTTTCTGTCCCTCCAGATCTATTCTGAATTACCTCCATTCTGTATTTTCTTTAAGGGTCTGAACTTTATGGACACAGTGGAAGAGACCAAGCCCCCTTGATTTCTGGGTTCATACAGTGTTCAGCCAATAAGAAGTCATGGCAAGAGATCAGAGGAAGAGATGGAAAAGGTAGGATTTTATGTCCCCTGGATCCTTCCCTGTGAGATTGCTCCAGGCTAGCTGTGTTTTTCCATGAAATGTTCCTGCCCCTCTAAATATGGCCCTCCCTATAGAACTGTCCATCCTGATGCTGGGTACCACTTGTCTCCAATTTCTTCAGGCCCAGAGGTTGTAGCAGCTCTACAATTACTAGTTTCATTGTTCTTCACTCTCCCTTATAATTTTATAAATGTGACTATGCTATTTCCTGAAGGGACCCTGCATGATTTACTAGTCTTAACATAAAATAGATTTGAGTGGATGGGATATGTTTGTCTTTTTTTTGGGGGGGGGTGGAGGGAGCTGGGAGTAGGGGCAGAGGGAGATAATCTCAAGCAGACTCCTGAGCAGGAGCCTGATGCAGGGCTCGATCTCATGACCATGAGATCATGGCCCAAGCCAAAACCAAGAGTCAGAGGCTTAACTGACTGACTCACCCAGGTGCCCCAGGATATCTGCTTGTCTTATCTCCTAGTATAGTATAAGGTAAGGGAGCCTGTTAACTATATACAACTTCCAACCTTAAAAAAAAAAAAAAAACCTGGATTGTGATATAAATGGTGAATAATATGAGTGGTGAGTGATAATGAGAGATGAGAAAGTATATATCTGTAATATTTAAGGATATCCAGTTGGTATGCATTGATACAAACATATTGTTGCTAATAACTGGCTGCCAGGAATCTGTATTGACAAGTATTTTTGTTTGTTTTTGTTTTAAAGATTTTATTTATTTATTAGAGAGAGAGCAATAGAGAGAAAGAGAGCAAGCACGAGTACGGGGCAGAGGGAGAGGGAGAAGCAGGTTCCCTGCTGAGCAGGGAGCCTAACGTGAGATTCAATCCCAGGACCCTGGGATCATGACCTGAGCCCAAGCAGACACTTAACCCACTGAGCCACCCAGGTGCCCCATTAAGTATTTTGAATATCACCCTGGTTACACTGATATATATTATTCATGTGGATAAATCAACTACTTGGTAAACCTTTTTCCACCTGAAAATTGCCAGAGAAAATCTTCATTAAAGCCTTAGAAAGTTATCAGAGAACTTTAAGATATTTTCAGAAAATTAGAAAACAGTTAATTTCAAACTTATATAAAATATTTTGAAAACATATTTTTAGAAATATTACAAATGATTGATTTATATTACTGAAATTGTAATGCAATGGTTTTCACTTAATTAAAAGTGATACACACATACACGCACACATATTAATGTTTATATTTTTTAAAGAGTGTATTTCAAATTTGAAGTCTTGTGATATTCAAATCAATAGGACAAAGTTTGGTTCGGCACCCATCTGCAAGAAACAGTCCATTTACAATATACTATACGTGAACTGAAAAAGAAGGAAAGTACACCATAATCATAGTTTTATCATGAAACTCACAATAGCTATTATTTATAGAATGATTTCTATGTTCTGGGCAGTCACTGTGTATACCTCATAAGCAGTATCTTATTTAATCCATCACTCAAGTAATATTAATTAGTACTACTTTATTTCACTTTTTCAGTTAAGAAAAATAGGACTTAGAGAGATTTAACTTGCCCTAAGACATGCATTTAATTAGCATTTAACTGGACTTTAATCTGAGGACTGTTTAACTCCAAAACTCATGCCTTCAACCGTTATGATAAACTGCTTCCTTGAAAATTTTTATAGCTTAAAGCAGTTCTTATGTCTTCATACAACAATCAAAATTATTTGATAATCATTAATTAAAGGAAACATTACTTGTGTTAGTGTATGCTTATTTCTTGTCATCTAAATTGGCTCAGTAGATCTTTCTGTAATGACTGTTAAAATAAGGTATGAAAAAAAAAATAAGGTGTGGAGTAGTATGGTCCAAGAAGGAACAAAATGGGCAGCTGTGGAAATGTGAAGGAAGAACATATATGAAGGGAAACATAATGAGATAATTGGCAGGATTTTTTAATTAAAATCTAGGCTTAAAAGGAAAATTAGATATTACCTGGTGTATACCCTTCTTTTATACAATAATGAAATGGAAACCAAGATAGAGTGGCTTCCCAAAGGGCACTGTAGAAATATCTGAGGACAAAAAAAAAAGAAGTATCTGAGGACAGTTGGTAGGAAAGGACTTCCTTCAATGATTCTGTGAAAACAGAACCCAACATATTTTAATAAATTTGAAAAAAATAAGATTTTAACTTTAACAAATGAGAGTAAATATTACTAACTAATATATTAGTTGAATGTATATGCTTGGGTTTATTTCTGGGCTCTTGATTCTTATCCATTGGTTTGTCTGTTTCTATGTCAGTATCATACCATTTTAATTACTATAGCTTTATAATGTAGCTTGAAATCAGGAAGTGTGATGCCTCCTGATTTTGTTTTTCTTTCTCATGAATGCCTTGGCTGTTCAAGGTCTTTTGAGGTTGTCCTTTCACCTAAGTTGTAGGATAGTTTCTTTGACTTTTGTGAAAAATGACATTGGAATCTTGATGGGGATTACATTGAATCTATAGATAACTTTGGGTAGTATGGACATTTTAACAATATTAATTCTTCCAACCCATGGACAAGGGATATCTTTACATTTATTTGTGTCTTCTTCAATTTCTTTCATCAGTGTTTTATAGTTTTCAACATAGAGGTCTTTCACCTCCTTGGTTAAATTTATTCCTAAGTATTTTATTGTTTGTTGCTATTGTAAATGGGATAATTTTTAATTTTTTTCATATAATTCATTGTTAGTGCATAAAAACACTACTGATTTCTGTTTAAGTTTGTATCCTGCTACTTTACTGATTTCATTGATAAGATCATCATTTTTGGTGGAGTCTTTAGAATTTTCTACATGTAAAATCATTTCATATGCAAATAGAGACAATTTTACTTCTTCCTTTCTAATTCTGATGCCATTTACCTATCTATCTATCTATCTATTTTTGTGATTGCTCTGGCTAGGACTTCTGGTACTTTACTGAATAGGAATAGTTAAAATGAGCATCCTGTCTCATTTTTTACTTAATAAAATTTAGATTCTAAATGAAGCTGTGAGCTTTTTTTAGGAAAAGGAAAAATAAGGAAATATAAATAAGGAAACATAAATGTTCCTTTTTTTACTTTCATAGCATGATTATAAAAATTTATTAAAATATACAAGGATTTTCTTTTGATATTAAAAATATGCTTTTGAAACACGTGTTATGTCATCCATGTGGATTCTTTCTTCAGTTCTTAAATGATAGAGTTCTACCTGATCTGAATTTTTCATGTTATCTATAATTCGAGAAACTCAACAATCATATTCAACATCTCACTTAGAGACTTCATAAAATGCTACATCTTTCCAAGATCTTATATTTTTCCTTGAAATTAATTTGAACTACTTTTTCTCTGCATTATTAAATGTAGAAAGGATCTACCAATGGAGATGGTGCCATAATATGGGAAATAGAATCTATTGTTAAGTGTAAATAGAGACTAATTTTATAACTGGTTAGTCATGAGTAAATATTTTCTTGTATAATATTTTTTAAGCCACTTTATTGAGATGTGGTTAACATACAAAAGCTGTACATGTTTAATATATATAACTTGACAAGTTTGGAGATAAGTATGCACCTATAAAACATGACTATAATCTATTCTGTAAACATATCCACCACCTCCAAAAATTTCATCCTATCCTCTTTAACTTATTATTTTTTTTTGTGATAAGAAAACTTAACATATGATCTACCCTCTTGGTAAATTTTTCAGTACACAATACAATATTGTTAACTTTAGGCTCTGTGCTATACAGTAGACCTCTAGGACTTATGTATTTTGTATAACTGAAACTTTGTATCCTTTGATTAATATCTCTCCATTTTCCCCTACCCCTATCCTAGAACAACCACCATTCTACTTGCTGTTCCTGAGTCTATTTTAGATTCCTCATATAAGTGGCATCATGTAGTATTTGTCTTTCTGTGTCTGGCTTATTTCACTCAGCATAATGTAAAGGAAATGCAGTGTAAGAGCTAAATATTTGTTGGATAACATTGCTGGATTCATCTATGTTGTCACAAATGGCAGGATTTCCTTCTTTTTTAAGGCTGAAAATAGTCAGATGTGTGTATGTGCTATGTTTATCTTATCCATTCATCCACTGATGGACATTTAGGTTGTTTCCATGTCTTGACTATTGTAGATAACATGTATAACATTTATTTCCCCATACCAGTTTGTCACTGCAAGGACTTGAAAATAATTTATTGGATTATAAGTATTCCTTTAAGAGTGTAAGTGCTATAATTTAGATAATTTCCCAAATATTTAATGAGCACTTACCATTATACTGCAGCATTTATGTGTATGTATGTGCATGTTTGACATGGAAGCCTTTATAAATCAAAATGTCTGTTAAAAATAGAAACTTTAGGTATATTACATATCTGAAGACCAAATATGAATTTTCAAAATTGTCAATATACAGCAATGTCTATTTGCATTTTATCTTTGGATAAAATTTTCTATTCCTCACTTTAGTTAATGAGCAAACCCTCTATTTTTTAAGCTATTGTTATTAATTTTGCAAGTACAGTGATTATAATGTGAAGAGATCATGAATACTGACATTAGATAATACTTTTAATATCTTTTTTTTCTTAATTTCAACCTAAGAGATTTAAATACTTTGCTACTAGCAGAAGTTGTTCAATTACATAGTATTGTGGTTCTCTTGTCCTTTTCCTGAGTTCAGTGAAAAATAAACAAATATAAAATTCTACAATATCTTTATAGGCATCAGTTTTTCCTCAAGATTTGTGGAATAACAGTTGCTCAAATGGAAAGTAGGTTTAATACTTTTTATTTCCTTTAAAGATATCAAAGCAAATTTCTCCGCAGCTGAATATCAAATGGGTTCTAATGGGTTCCCTGTTTCATTTCTTCTCCCTGGCCTTTTTCAAGGATGTAGCTATACATGCTTGAGTGTGTATGTGTAGAAACATAGACACACTCATATAATAGACAATAGCCTTGTATTTAAAACATGCCTGACTTGCTTTCAAGCCCATTGATTTTGGAAATAAAAGTTGTTTGTAACATAGATGTGACTGTCAAGGAGCATTTTAGATGAAAATGCAGTCAGCCTAGATTATAATGTGAACTCTCAGCATTGTGTTGCTCATAGTCTTATTTTTTGTGTGTACAATTAAAAGAGCAGACCTGGCTTTAAAACAAACTCATTCCATTTTTGTTGCCACAAATTCTCCCCTTCTCATTCCTGCCAGCTCTTATTGGATTCACAAATATGTTTCCTATTCTGAGCAGTGGCTCATAAATACAGAGATAGAAGGAAGTCGTTAGAAAGCTGGTCTCTTCCAGAGGCATGGACAACTGCCTAGAGGGGCTCTCGATCATGCATCTTGACTTTGGTAATTGAATGCTATATCCATTTCTCTGCCACATTATCATAAAAAGAAAAGTACCTAAGGAAATGCAGTATAACGGCTAAATATTTGTTGGATAACATTGCTAACTCTTAAATAATCTCATAACAAGGAATAAAGGGATCAGAGGGAAAAAAAAACCAACTAAGGATTCCAGTTTTGCTTTTTATTGTATTTTTTTATTTCTGAAATGGTAATTTCTGTTTTAGTGCTGTTCCATCTATTATAATAAAAGCATGTGGGAATCTGGATTTTCCTATAAGGTACTTAAGCAGTCCACTCTCTTCAATTAAAAAAAAAAGTGCTAATATACCTTTTTTTCCCCCTTCCATGACATTCTTAAAATCTGTGTGCCTAAACAAACTGACATTCTATTCTCAACAGACTGATTTGGAAGTTAGAAGCATGTTCACTGAGCAATAAGTAGGTCATGGGGAATTTAATCAGAGGGGCCAGGAGAAGAGGCATTTTACAGCTAATCTGTATCAATTGTGAGATATCATATTTTATAGAAATTAACAAATAAGATGTATTTCCTCACCGTAACAAACTTATCATCCTTCCACTTTACCCTATACCTCACTTACCCTCTTGCAATGTATGTTCTTGATCATAAAGAGAGAGAACATGTGGGGTTTGAACGCACAGTCTGTACAGACTTTGGAACAATGACTCTAGTGGCAGGACAGAGATTTTTAATTTCTTGGAATCCCACACGGAAACATAAAAGGAAGCCATATAGCAGAGATCAAAAAGCCATTGACAAAACAGTTGTAGGTACAAGTTATCACCATAAACCTCAAAATACAAGTAGTAAGGGAAAATCACCAGAGTTACACAGTTTAGTTGATATCAGAAAGTAGAGGAGTACCATGTGGAGTGTTATACACCTGCAAACAGGGGAACCCCAAAAATAGCAAGGAGGAGTTTACTGGGAAGGTTGGTAGGCTAATTTGAGAATAGTCACTGAAATTGAAGTTTTTCCCGCCACTCTGCTAGTGGATAAGTACATAGGACATCAGCAAGGACTGAAGGTGCCTAGACCAGTCTAAGGACCGTGAACTGTCAAAACTGACCAATTGGGGCTTTCTTCTAGGACATGGCCTTATACCAAGAAGAAACTCTGGAACTGGAACAAAATCTGAGCAGTATAGTGGATAATAGAGATAGAGAAAAGAAGAAGGTACAGATGGGAAGAAAACAGAGGCAGGAAAAGCTCAGAAAGTAGGCTGCAGTATTTTTTACCTCTACGTGAAAACAAAAGAAGATAGAGCTCTACGAAACTAGGAATGTTACCTTGAATGTGCTTTAAAAAAAAAAAAAAAAGCACTTAGTGAATATCAAGATCAAATTCTATATGCATCCATTAAAAAGAGAGAATAAGGAGGAAAATATTTTTATAAATGGCATTAAAGTCATAACTAAAAAACATTAAAACTGTAACCTCCAAAATTACTAAAGGCATTAAGAAAATGACAGAGACATGAAAGAACAATATAAATCATCATTACAAAAACTCTCATATGAGATACTTGAACATGGAGAAAAAAGTAGAAACAAAATAAAAAAAATAATTTTAGAAGTGAAATGTAGAAGAAACGTAAGACAAAAATGATGCCTGTATTACCTATTGATGCATAGTAGGTCACCCCAAAATGTAGCAGTTTCAAACAAACAAAAAACATTTACTTTACAGTATGGGCAAGACAGAAATTGTGTGCAGTTTTACTGGATGCCTTTAGCTCAGGGTCTCTTACAAGGCTTAAATCAAGATGTCATCCTGAGTAAAGTCATTTCAAGGCTTGGTAGGAGAGAGTCAGCTTTCAGGCTTATTCCTGTATCTATTGCAGGCCTCAGGTCCTTTCTGGCTGCTGTGTAGGTATTAATTCCTTGCTAGGTGGGCCTCCCTAAATGAACAAATGAGAGTGAAGGAAGGCAAGGAAGGTGGAAATCACAGTCTTTTTATAACCTAATCCCAGAAGTCGCATCTTATTGTTTTTGGTATATTCCCTTTATTAGAAGTCCCTAGATCTAGCCCACATTCCAGGGAAGCATGAGAATATCCAGAGGTGGAGATCATTGAGAGTCACCTATCATGATGCTATCATAATGCCTTCAGAGGTGAAAATTGTAAAAAGAAATGAAAAAAGAAATAAAAATGACAAGTATTAAAGATAGGCAATGAAGGTTTGACATATGGCTAATGGGACTCTATGAAGAAGCAAATCAAAGCAAGGGATCACAACAAATACCAAAAACTATAAGAAAGCTTTCTTAAATTAATGAATGTAGGCATTGAGGATATATCGCTTCTAACCTAATTAAAGGTGAGGGAAGCATTCATTCTGTCCCTCCTGATGAAAAAACACGGCAGTCATTGCCAAATACCTATCACTTATACTATTATTTAGTGCTTTCATTTAACTTATTTTCTGAGATTTTATTTATGTAGCATTATATCCTGAATTTATTTATTTTTTTAAAGATTTTATTTATTAATTTGACAGAGAGACAGCAAGAGAGGGAACACAAGCAGGGGGATTGTGAGAGGGGGAGGCAGGCTTCCCGCTGAGCAGGGAGCCTGATGTGGGGCTCGATCCCAGGACCTTGGGATCATGACCTGAGCCGAAGACAGACGCTTAACCGACTGAGCCACTCAGGCGCCCCTGTATCCTGAATTTAGAATGCCAGCTATATTTTCTAATATACATTAAGTAATCCATACTTTCTTTTTTTAGGTATAGATATTTTCCGCATAAAACCAAATAGTATACTATATGAGGTAAGAGTACCACACTTTGGGAAAGACTTATCTAGCACAGAGGAAGTGTTCAATAAATGTTAGGTTATTTTGACAGACTAGGAAGTTGTTATAAATGGGTATGTTCAGAACTACCCCTGAGATTGGAAAATCTAAGTCAGATTTAATGTCAACATAGTGAGTCAGCTGAGACATTCATGAAGTACAAAAGTTAGCATGACAATGGAAGGATCACTCTATGCATATGAGTTTTGGGGGCATGATTGTATTTTCTTACATTCAGTGGGAAGTAATCTCTTACCCTTAGCTTGGACTTTGATATTGTTCAGTGAAGATGAATGTGGTATGCTAAAGTGGCATTTTCAGCTCTCTTTAGCTTTGTGTCACTTTCCAATGTGCCAGATGAATGTATTATGTGCAACACTCACTCATAAATTATTTCAGTATTTTTCTATTTCAGGATAAGTTCTTAATATGTATGGTACTGATAGGGATTAGGATGTACTGTTAATAGGTGCTAGCATTTGTCAACTTTCTCATCCAGTTAATACGTGACTGTGTAATCATTTGTCAAACAGTATCCTTTGCTGAGATAACATTTGCATCTCTAATAATTTTGCATAATTAGGTTATATAGTTCTTTTGTGAAATTAGGATGGTGAATAAAGTTTAAAGCTATATGAATATATACATACAATTCTTTCATGGAAAGTAGTCCTAAACAAAACAAAAGAAAGATAACTGGTTAGAAATATATAAGAAATGTGATCCTTAGGAGAAAATTCTCTCTTTCTAGAATTCCTAATATTGAAAAGAATGAATGCAAGACCTACAAAATTCATAGATTTTAGACTTCAGAGAACAGGTAGTGTCAATAAAAAGTAACTTATTAGGATAAAAAATTTCTGGCCCCCAAACACAGAGGAAACTAACAGGGAGAAAGAGGCATTAAAAATTGAGGTCCATAGTTTTAGTGTAAGAGAAAACAGGAAAAAAAATTTTTTTTTCCCTTCAGCAGCTGACACCTTTGCAAGTCCCCGGTTATGGAAATTGTGGGACTTTAGTGGTTGGCCAGGTTATAAAGTGAATAGTTTAAAAACATTCTGATTTAAAGTGTGTGTATCTTATTTTTCTTCTTTTGGACTGTAGCTTCATTTTTATTTCTTTTTGAATATTCCCTGTATGGAAATCCAGAGGAAATTAAGTCCTACACCATGTTCCAAAACTCTACAGCGAGGTTATTTATCTGTTCCCATTTCTCCATCTCTAGGTACCGCAATAGACATTCATATAGGAATGTTTGCGATGGCAAGATGTGAATTATAAATGAAATTTAAAATGCCTCTGCACCGAGGGGAAATAGCTATTCTGGGTAATCACTGTTCCCGGCTACTAGGAAGCAGATCTACATCATGGAGCAATAAAGAGAGTGTTTTTTGGAAGTTATATGTGGAGCAGAGAGAGGTTCTCTTTATCTATGAGCATGGCCTACCCCCTCACTCATTATAGTCCACTAACACTGGGCTTCATTTTCTTTTCTAATGTACAAAGATCTCCTCTCATATGTAAGGATCTTATATGAGGTTATTTGTTCTTCCTGAAAAGAACAAATCCCTATTTTAGTCAGTTTGGGCTGCATAACAAAATACTATAGACTGGTTGGCTTATAAACAACAGAAATTTATTTATCATAGATCTGGAGGCTGGTAAGTCCAAGATCAAGGTGCTGCAGATTTGGTGTCTGATAAAGGCCAGCTTCCTGATTTATAGACAGCTATGTTCTTGCTGTGTCCTCACATGGCAGAAAGGATGAGAGAGTTCTCTGGGGTTTCTTTTATAAGGGCACTAATCCCATTCATGAAGGCTCCACCCTCATGACCTAATCATCCCCCAGAGGCACCACCTCTTAATACCATCGCATTGGGGTTAGGATTTCAACATCTGCATTGCGGATTCAAACATTATGTCCAAAGCAATCTTAATTTCCTCAAGGTACCTACTTGTCATAAGGTCTTAATTTAAATGTTCCTTGAGTCTTATCCTAAAGCAAGTTAACTTCCCTTTTCCGCATACTCATGCAACCCACATTTCTGTTTTAAATAATTTATTAAAATTGTAAATAAGTAGTTCTTCATATAACTTTTGATTTCATGTATTTTGCCCCTGCATGGTTTTATTTATCACTAAACTGTAAGAGGAGCTTAACAATTTTTTTTTGAATGAATACACAAATAATTAATTAAATGCCATTTACCAGCTCAGTGACAAGCTGGAAACTTCTTCTTTGGCTGATGAACTGCTACAATAAATGGAAGCAGAGTATAGGAGAAAAAGCAATCTATTTGGAGTCAGAACTTTTAGGTTCAAGTGCTGGCTCTGTAAATTTTTAGCTGTGTGCTAGTTAAAAGACAGCCTAAGGGTTAGGTCCTTCAACTTTAACATAAAGATACTTTACTCGGGGCACCTGGGTGGCTCAGTCATTAAGCGTCTGCCTTCGGCTCGGGTCATGATCCTGGAGTCCCGGGATCGAGTCCCACATCGGGCTCCCTTCTCGGCAGGGAGTCCGCTTCTCCCTCTGACCCTCCCCCCCTCATGTGCTCTCTCTCTCATTCTCTCTCTCAAATAAATAAAATCTTTAAAAAAAAAAAAAAAAAGATACTTTACTCAAACAGACACTTTCCTTTATTTAAAAACTATTTAAATATTCTAAAATATAGATGAGGGTTCTTTACAATGGAAAAAGTGGCATGTTATATAGTACAATATTGTCCATTCAGGCAGTGACCTGCACAGTTTGGCAAATGTTTCTTAATATCTCAAATGTCATTGACTAAAATATAGGAGAAAATGATGAAATTTTGCTGTCTTAAAAATTTCATTAAAATGCTAAACAAAATGGTAACAGTAGTCACAGAACTTGCAAAGTTCAAGATTAGCTTGGCATTGCACTTAACAATTTCAAAAAGCACACTGCTAATATTTAGGTTTCTGAGCTTCTTTGTTTTGCTGGCTTGCTGTGCACAATGTCAGTGTTGAAGTCCAGAGATTAAAATTAGGTTTTATCTGAGGTAAAATGGTAAATTCAACCCATTGCAAGAAACAATTTTTTAATATTATTGTATGCATAATTCTTTCTGAGATGGTTAAAAAGATAATGAAAACATGCCAAAGCCACTACTTGGAAAAGGATTTATTTATAATAAGTGATACAGAAATAGCCATGAGGTAGGTAGAGGCTCCTTTCTCATGCAAGATAATAACAAGTTCTCATGCTGACTTACTCACTACTTGGATTTTCATGTGCACAATATCCAAATTCACTATCACAGTTGGATAAGCAGAAACTTAAAAGTTGGGACCAAGGATCAGGATGACATTATGAATTTAGTCTTGAACTTCTCCATCAGCTCTAAATATAGCAAAGGAAGAAAAGTTTTTAAAAACAAGAAAATAATTAAGGTATGGTAAACTCAAAATAAGCAAAATATCTCCATTGACCAGAAAGGGAATAAAAAAATCACAGTGGTGAGTTAGTAATCAGGGACTAGAGCCAGGGCCTGTTGGGCTCTGCGTCTGGATACAGCTAGGATTTGCCTCCTGCCGAGTGATGGAATTCAAAGTTCAGTGTGCATGGCAGTAGACCAGAGTCGAGTTAATTGCATGAAACCTGGGGCAAGTGCAGGGCTCACAAGCCTATGAATATGGTCAATAGAAAGTTATGGCTACTTTCTGGGGCTATAGTTTATATAAACATGCATACTTGCAATGTTGAAGGATACAGACAAACCTTATCAACAGGATCTAAAATTAAGCCACTCTACATTTAGTGACTGATTTTGAGATAAGCTTATGTTCATAAGAGAACTAGAACTTCAAGCCATTAAAAAAATGGTACTGGCACAGAGTTCCTTTGGGAACCAGATTTTATCTGTGAAAGAAAGCAGAATCTCTGTGGCAACTAGAAAACAGACTTTTCCACATTGGATAAAGAGGGATGGAAGGAGGCTTGATCCAGAGAGTAAGGTCTTGTGCTTTTCCCCAAGCAGAGTCCAGAGAATTGATATGCCTTTACACAGTAAATAGCTATGAGGCCCATTGAGGGTCACACAGATGCCAGTTCTTAGATAAGCTGTAGATCTGTAGGTCCATCTGTAGATAGGCTACCATCTGTATTATGGTCATAGCAGAGATCTTTCAGACCCACAGAGGCCCACAGAAAGACAAAAGTGACCTTGAGATCAGTGATTGATGATCATTTGGATTGATGGACATCTCAAGGGCTACTGCTAGACATCTCAAGAGTTATACCTCATGTTTTCTGCATTTCCCTCACATACCTTGCCTTAGAACTAGATAAGCCTCTTAGACACAATCCAGTACAAAAGGAAAGTTCTAATTTGATTGATACTATTTTCTGCTGCTCTGATAAATGTGAGTTTAAAACTAGAAATTAAGTTGTCTTGCCTACTAAGATTCATACCAATTTCCAATCCAAATAATTCAGTCAAGTAAAACATGGTGCTGTGTTACTAGAAGGTTAATGAAGTGAACAGGAAAGCTGGACAAGCTAATCAGACGATAGGGCCAGGGGTCCAGATACACCATTCAAATTCTCTGTCCTGGCTGGAGTTTGGCAACATTTATGGGTCGTTGTTGCTCTGGCTTAAACTTTGATGAGAGTGTCTCTGGCCCAAAGTGGTAGCACATGGCAGAAATTCCAGTTATGTCCTTCTTGTGGGATCCCTTCTTGTCGCAGGGAACCACATTTTGCATCTCATTTCCCTAAAAAGCAGACATTTCCTTCAGGTACCCCTTCTCCCACTATCTTTCCTGAGGTGGTAGAAGGAGCATAATCAATGTATATACAAATTTTGTGTTATGGTAGAAAATTTTATTCAATATAAAAGCAACACTTTCTCCTTGAAAGCTGCAGATTGAGTATAACTGAGACCTTCCCCTTTTATATCCTTTTATCACCCTAGTTATAAACAAAGGGTGCCCAGTATAATCCTAAAAGGGCCAAAGATTTCCTAGAGTGGCTTTCCTAAGTACTTTTAGTAAAAAAGAGACACTGACTATTTTGCCATTAGACTTGACATGGCTTTCCCCTCTACCCTTTCACCCTAAATCCAGAATCACTTCAGCCCATGTCCAACTTTGCATAGAAGAAAAGTGAAATCAGCCTCCTGAGGAGCCATGAAGATACTCTTTGACAATTGCAATTTAACAAACCAACAAACAAGATGAGGACTAAAAAAGTTCAGTGTTAGATTTTTAAAATCTTGAGTCATCTTAAATTTCCATTTTTATAAGATGATGCTCAAATAATTCACTGGAAACATAGATTGTTAAAATATGCCAGAAGCTGAACTTAAAAGGAAAAGAATTACCTTGTGTTTTGTGTGTGTGTGTGTGTGTGTGTGTGTGTGTGTGTGTGTGCGCGCGCATGCGCACGCTGTTAAGTCACCAGAGAAAAACAGACTTCTTTATTTTAAATCCTCATATTTTTAAACCCCTATATTCGGGCAAAGAAAAGACAGTAATATATATTTCTACAGCTTGAGCATGTGTGTTTTTATAGGAAAGGGGAAGAAAATATTTTGTGCTCCAGACAAAGAAAGGATTTAAGTACAATTGGAGAGAAAAGTGAAGGATGAAGACTGGTCCTTAGAGCTGGGGCTATGGCAAAAGTTCTTGATTCCCAAGATTGCCAAGTAGGGAGCTGGGTATCATGATGGTTCATGTGAGCCTGGGCCTGTCAGCAGGGAGCATGACTGACAGAAAACCAGAAGTCTACCTCCAAAGATAATGTAAAGCCAATTGCTTGGACAATCCTGGAGAAAGAGAGGTGTTCACTAAGAATGACTGGTATGGAGGGCCTGTCAACTTTGGCAAGCAGGGACACAGAGCTAGATTTGGAAAAATAGATTTAGAAAAATAAAGGAACATAAATATTTGTGCACATTCCTACCGAAGATAAAGAGAAAATAAATTATCAAATAAGTGTTTATGAATGTTTACCAACAAATTATACTTTTCCCCAAAGCAGATTTTATAGCTATAATTTTCATTTCTACAAAATGCTGATTTCTCATTTCCTTGGAAAAAAGTGGGGCTTTTCTTTAAGCTTAACATTTTATTTCAGACTTACTCTCCTTCAGTTGCACTTACTTATATTTCTGTAATAATGTTTCTATAAGCACTTTGAAATCCTCATCTTTTTAAAAATTTCTAAGGTCTTAAAATTGAATAATAATCCTCAAGGGTAACTGTATGTTCACAGCGTCTACTGTGCTAAAATCTTTGAGTGTGAATGTTTATTTAGACATGACCTGAAACTGTAAACTGCCATTTTTGTCACATACTAAATTTTCATATCTACATTATTCTATTTATTGATTGATTTTATCACAATAATCTTAATCTATTTCTGAACCAATATAACATGGTTTTAAGTTTAAGGCAATCATCTAGTTCATGTAGTATCAAAAAGCACATCCTTCTATAGTATTCTTTAAATAGTATTTTAGTATTTTTTAAATAGATATTTGAGGATGTTTGCCTTTCCATGTTAAATTTGAATTTTTTTTTTTATTTTTTAGAGAGGGAGGGAGAGAGAGAGAGAGAAAGAAAAAGAGAGGAAGTTGGGGAGGTTATGACCTGAGCTGAAATCAAGAGCAGATACTTAACCAACTGAACCACCCAGATGCCCCTTAAATTTTAATTATTTTAACCTATTTCTTTAAAAAATTAAGTCCTGTTCAGAGTTGGATTTATTTATATTTATATATTTACCTATATTTATAGTTACATTTAGAGGATTGTTGGATCTTAAAGGGCCTTATAAAAACCTGAAGGAGTTTGGATTTTTTCTTTTTTTTTTCTTTTTTCCTTTTTTAGTTTTATTATGTTAATCACCATACATTACATCATTAGTTTTTGATGTGGTGTTCCATGATTCATTTGCGTATAACACCCAGGGCTCCATTCTGTACGTGCCCTCTTTAATACCCATCACCAGGCTAACACATCCCCCCCACCTCCCTCCCCTCTAGAACCATGAGAGACTATGGACTCTGAGAAACAAACTGAGGGTTCTGGAGGGGATTTTTTTCTTGAGGTCAGTGAGTTTAAGTGCATTTCTTGAGACCCCAAGTGAAAAGGTTCAGAGAAACAGACAAAAAAAAAAATAGACTATTTTGCTTACAGAGTGAGGGGTGGTTGGAATAAAGGGGACAAGATCTGAGACAGGAATCTCAGTAAAGCAGCTGCTACAATGTTCAGGTGAAATATGAAGGAAATGAAAAGGCCTAAAGGAGGGATACAAGGGTAAGGATAGATAAGTGGACATATTTAAAAGATAGTAGACCTGAGTGTTGGGCAAGGAATGAGTGAAGAATAAATCTCTTGACTTGCTCATCACATCCAGTGACCAAAATGTAATACAATATCTACACTCCATGGGATACAGTGTAGCCACACAGCAGGGGAGTAATATGTAAATGTGTTTATGACAGAATACTCCATTCAAAAGTCAGGAAGCAGAATGTCATGAAATAAGGATAGGTATGTAAACAAAGCAATATAAAGGAGAAAAAAATAAATATATCAGAAGCTGCCGTAAACAAAAGAAAAATGTTTAATTATATATCCAGTCACTTGTTTTACAGAAAACAATAAAATGACATTAAATTAGGTGTGTTTTTGTTTTTGTTTTTTTACTATTGCTCATAGTAAGTATTTTTAAAAGATAGCATTCTTGAGTGTTTATTGTGTGGCTGGCACTGTGTAGAGCAACTACCAGGGTTATTTCATTTCTCCTTACAGGCTTCCTTTCATAAGACTGCTATGCATTTCCTCTTTTATTTATTTTCTTAGCAGTTGAGGAAGCTGCTGCTTGTAGATATAAATTACTTGCTGAAAGTCACTGATACACTAACAAGTGACAGAGTCAGAACTGATGTGCAGTTAACATTGAATAACTTTCTTAAGTTGTTTCTTTTTCTTGTAGCCTTCACTGTACTGTGAACATATTCAGCACTAATTACTGTCAGTTAATACATATCATTTTTTGGTGCCTCAGAGAAGAGACAGCAATTACAGAAAATGGAAGAAGATTTTTTTTAAAATACACAAAAACAAAATACAACATTATTTACAAACATACAAAGCAAAACAGAACATATTGACAAGGCCATGCACTTTAAAGAACCTCTAGCTACTATCATTCATGAAAAGCATCTGGCAGCCAGGAAAGGCTCAAGGAAAATTTCATGGTTGCATATATTAAAATCTATGAACCAGCACTGGTATTCATGTTCTAACTACCTCTATTGATATTGTTCATTTTGGTCATGAGAATTTTCATTATGAATGAGAATGTCTTCACCTTCAGCCACAAACTTACCATTACCATTCCTCTTCTCTTTGGAGTTATTTGGGTCATGTGGAGGATGGAAGGTAGAAGAAATCACATTTCCTTTCATTCATGATTTTTTGGTATAATTCTGAACTGGTTTCCACAGGATGTTTTTTAGTGTAAGTGAGCCTCCAAAATCCATTCTAATATTATGCTCAGTGACCTTTTTCTGTTTCCAATAAACATGGATGCAATGAATTTTCAACAGCCAAGTTATTCAGGGAAGCAAATAATGTTAAATATAGCAAAGGGCATGATGATCGGGCTGAGAAGTTAAGGCAATCATCCAGTTCATGCAAATTTACATGGAGCCAGGCCCTGTCGTCTGCCTTTCAATTAGACTGAGGTGAAAGTTGCAGTTGTGCTAGGTGCTGTGAGCATAATCAGCATTGTGTTTTCTGTGGTAGTCCAGGCCCCATGAACAGTGCCAGCATCATTTAAGATAAACCTGCTAGTCAGTTCATTTGTGCTAAAAATAGTTAACTAAAGAAGAGCGGGTTCTCTTCTCTCTTTGACATGAAGTCAAGTACCTTCTAATACAGGGTTATGGGTTTTTGGAAGTGACACTGGTAAGAAAAAAGTGCTTCACAGTGAGAACCCATTCAACTGGGTTCAGCAAGTGGGAGAAAACAAGGGGGGGGTTATAACAATAGAGAGAGAGCCAGGCATTTGGACACCATAGAATTACCCTATATTTAAATTCCAGCTCTGCCTTTTATTAGCTGAATAAGCAAGCTTTTAAACCTATTTAAGACCGAGTTTCCCCATCAGAAAGTGGGGTTAAAAACACCTACCTCATTGGTTATGTGGTGAACATGCCAACACAGTATCTGCACATAGTACCAGCAGACACTGGCTTCCATCTTTTCTTTGTCCTTGTTCTTCTATCATTACTCTTCTCCCACTAATTATATTCTGAAAGAAAGAAAAGCTACATTCAAATGATATGAAGGTACCATGTGCATTGCTAACTCTCTTGCTCTGTGGGCTGGCTCGCTTCCAGTTTTTTTCTTTCCCTGTGAACTCTGCTCATCTTCCCCACCTCCAACTCCTCAGTCATTTACTACCCATGACATTTTTCAAAAAGAAACAATTATATCTCCTGACAGTCTACTTGTCCTGGTCTGATTCTCCATTAATCATTTTTTTCCAATAAATTAATTAGTGCCCCAATATAATGAACAGTTTACATTTTGATCATGGCTTTAGGAAATGATTTCCTAACTCAAAAGCTCTGGGGAATACTGTCCTCTTTGTTGTCAACTTCTGTGACTAGGAAGGCTTGAAAGCCCTAGGAACCTGCTTGTAAAATCCCAAGTTTGGTTCTAAACTGGGAAACTCCAAGCCTGAGAGGAAAGAAAGAGAAGAGCTAATGGCATCTTTCCATGGCTGACATTGAGGGTGCAACATGAATTGGGGAAAGATCTGGAATAGCCATTAAGAGTTGGAAGTTATAGTCTTCATTCTGCTCATATTTCACTGTGTAACCTGAGCAAGAGTTTTCCTCAAAGGAAAAATGTACATTTGGATTCAAGGATTTCTAAAAAAATAATTTATATTTTTATGATTCCACAAATAATGTCAGGAATTAATATTATTTTATATAAAATGTAATTATAGCTCTTGTCACTGTTCTAAACACTTTATAAATATGAACTCATTTAATCTTTTTTTTAAAGATTTTATTTATTTATTTGACAGAGACACAGCAAGAGAGGGAACAGAAGCAGGGGGAGTGGGAGAGGGAGAAGAAGGCTTCTCGCGGAGCAGGGAGCCCGATGCAGGGCTGGATCCCAGGACCCTGGGATCATGACCTGAGCTGAAGGCAGACGCTTAACGACTGAGCCGCCCAGGTGCCCCTCATTTAATCTTCTTAATGGCTCCATAAATGAGGCACGATAATTATCTTCATATAGATTAGGAAACCAAGACTCAGAGAAGTGTAGTGACTTGACCTAAGTCACATAGTATCTATGAGGTGGAACCAGAATTTGAAAACATTAGCTTGACTCCAGCATTTCTATTCTTAACCACTATACTTGGCTGCACTTAAAAATGAGATATTTATATATCTCTTTATACATTTTTAGATATGCTTCCCAATCACTATGCTGTACTACATTGAAAAAAAACATTTTGAATCAGTTCTGTCACCTGTTTACTATGTCCATGCCTGGAGCTGTTGCTGAGCCTAGGTAGTCATCAGCTTTGAAGAGGAACATCCATGATTCTTCTGCTGTTCTGGTCATTCCATATGGCTGAGCCTCATTCTTCTTTTCCAAAAAGTGGGAGGAAGTATAACCTTTTAAAATAATTAGTCTTTTCTAAGATCACAAAGGTCAGTTTACAGGCTGATAGGTTAAATGCTTTTTTTACCACAATTTTAGAGAATAAAGAATGTTTTTAATGTCTCTGAAATGACTTTAATAGCAGATGATTTTCCTTCAAAGAAACTCTTTTCTAGTTTTCTATCAAGAAAACCTGCTGGTTGACATTTGTCTCTTGGGACGACACTGCCCCATATGTCACCAAGAACCAAGATTGCCCTGTCATACACATGTAGTAGCTGCCAATCAATTTATTTTTAATGTGACCCTTGAATCCCCATACAGAATCAAAGGCATTCTCTTGCTCTACCCCTCAAAATCTTTTAAAGTATGACTATGAAAGAGAAAGGGGAGCATGGTATCATGCAAGGATCTTTTTTGCTCAATATTGGCTGCAAGAAGCTGACTCAATTTTCTGATTTTTAGATTGGGAATGATGATCATGAGCTCAAAGAGTTTCTCTGAGAATTAGAAGAGATTATATATGTAAGTTGCTTGGTGCAGTATCTGAAACATTGTACAGTTGTTCAATAAATACTTTTTCTTTCTACTTCCATCTGAGGACAACCAAGATTTGCATATATTCTTTAGAATAATGGAATCCCATGATTGGCCCAAGCTCTGCATTTACACTTTAGCCGCATTTTTTTTCCATTTATGTAGCACTAGATTTCTTTATTATCAAACCAAATTTTATTGATCACTGCTAAAGTCATTGTGCTATGTACTAAAGAGAATATTAAAATCGTGCAATCCATGTAATGTACACCTACCCTAAATGGGCCAAGAATCCTCTTGAAAAACAACGCTACCACCTTGTCTTCATTCCCCACCTCCCACTTACATACACACACACCATAAATATAAGAGTACCGAATAGGATTATAAAATAATTTAGGGGCAAGATCTGCATAATCAGATCACATGAAGTAGTTGATCTTGATTATAATAACTGGCAGAGTTTTCATTAAGAAAGTAGATTATAACTTGAGCCTTAAAGGTTGCATTTGGGTGGACAAAGAGGAACAAGAAGAATTTTTAGATTGGAGAAAGATCAGGCGCTATAAATATGGAAACAAAAGTGTGCAGGATATTATATGACCAAGAGACTAAACAGAATGAAAGGAACAAATATGTGTGACTGAGAGGAATAGGGTCCAATGTATTAGAATGATTAAACCCTGGAAGAAGATCAACTGGGAGAGATGGTGGATCCCTTAGCTAATGCATTCTATGATTTTTCAGCCATTAGACCCTTGAATCTAGACTCAAGTACACAGGATTAATTTGGCAAATCACAAATGATGACCTTATTAATAGGATTCCCTTTGAGTCTCTCCTGAATTTGAGAGTCAGCACACTCTTACGCTACTTGGTCATCCACACCGTCTCCATGACTCCTTCATTTACATCACCATTGGGCACAACACTACCAACATTGCTCTGGGCAAGTTGTTGGAAGTAGAATTGAGTTCAGCAGCGTATAAGAAAGTGGAGTGACCTGGGGCATGGCTTTGGTTGTGTTCTCCAAGGTTGAGGAGGATCTTGGAGAAGTCTTAAAATAATGATAGGTGATTTTTTTCAGTGGAGCAGGGAAGTGATGCCTGGGGTTTCCTGTAACTACAGTCCTGTGGGGACTGTATTAGTTTCTTAGGGTTTCCATAACAAAGTACTACAACCAGGTGGCTTAAAACAATAGTAATTTCTTGTCTCACCATTCTGGAGGTTACAAATCTGAAATTAAGGTATTGACAGGGCCATATTCTGAGTTCTGTAGGGGAGAATCCTTCCTTACACTTTCTAACTTCTGATGTTTGCCAGCAGTCCTTGGTTTTCCTTGGCTTGTAGATGCACCATTTTAATCTCTACCTCCGTCATCACATGACTGTCTTCTTCCTGCGTATACCTGTCTCTGAGTCTTTCCTCCTCTTATAAAAACACCACTCATTTTAGATTGAGGGCTCACTTATGACTTCTTCATAACTTGATTATATCTGCAAAGACCCTATTTGAAAAAAAAAAAAAAGACATTCACCTGTACCAGGGGTTAAGACTTCAGTGTAGCTTTTTGGAGTGGGGGAGATGGGCACAATCCAACTCATAATAGACACCATTACCTGACAGACAGGAATGAGCCCTTCATAGATCAATAGAAACACAGCATGCTTCACCTAAAGCTGAGGCATCCTGAAAGTGTCTGTGTTGCTTAAAAATTTCTGAGCCTCAATCCTATGCTTTTGCATCATTTTTTACTTTTGAAGATTGAGTTTTAATTATGAAGTATATTACAAGAATAAAAAAATGTACATGTTTATATGCAGATTTGAATTTTTGCAACAAATTCAGATTTGCCACCACATTTATTGTCACAGTAGAACTATAAATCACAAATTATTGTTGAGAGTTTAAATAGAACTTCCACATGAGAATATGACATATTGAAAAATAAAAAATCTTAGATCTGTACATTATTGCCTTATCATCTTGATTATTGACCTTGAAGAATATCATCAAGTTTCTTAACACTGACTGACTGACTCACCTGGCAATCAGCTCATCACTGGTTCCTCCCCATGGGTGAGCTGCCCCTTTCACAGCTTCTTCCCAGGATGAAAAGAGAGATGCTGAACAGAGCAGGTCCAGGTTGTTTTTCATAAATTTACCATTCCAAGGAAGTTTAATATTTTTCTGGAGCTGAACAAACAAAGGGGCAGAAAGAAGCCAGAATTATTACCTAAACTGTGTTTCCTTCACCTGGAAGGAAACATCAGAAGCAGCAAAGAAATATTTCCTCCCAACATTTATTACCCACATTTCTTTTTCAGATAAGAAAAACAAGTCTTAACGAGATAAGCTGATTTACATAAGTTTTTCTGGCTGTTTCCAAATTCTGTACCTCTTTCCATTTCACTACAGTTGCCTTCTCTTTGTAATAAGTGTACTTATTAAACATAATTTGGTCTTTTTGTTTTATATTTGTGGCGTGGATTCTTTCAGATACAATTCTTATACCAGTAAAACCTGCTGTCAGGAATCTCAGATGATACAATTAATTCTTGGAAATTATGCTTTGCCATATTATCCCAGTCAAAATGTATCAGGTTGGCATTTTGAACTGCATTTGAACTCTTTAGCACTAAAAATAACTGACTCAGGAAAATAAATCATTTTCTATTATCTTTTTTTTTTTAAAAAGATTTTATTTATTTATTTGAGACAGAATGAGAGAGACAGAGAGCACATGAGAGGGGGGAGGGTCAGAGGGAGGAGCAGACTCCCTGCAGAGCAGGGAGCCCGATGCGGGACTCGATCCCGGGACTCCAGGATCATGACCTGAGCCGAAGGCAGTCACTTAACCAACTGAGCCACCCAGGCGCCCCTCTATTATCTTAAGAACAAAAGTTGAACTTTCTCAAAAGAAGCTAAGGATGTTGGGTTGCCTCTTCATAGCAGAAATCCAAATGTAGCCAATAATTAGTAGTGATCCTTTTAGTACTGTAGCCATCAGTCTCATGTCCAAAATATCAACCTGTAAACATCCTATCTGAAAAACCAATGCTGTCCCAAATTCTCTTTGCTTACTTCATAGCACTTCACAGTACCTTAAATTGTAAAAATTGTATTTATCTTCTCATGTATATCTTCCATTAGAATGAAAGCTCAATTAGAGGAATCACATTTGTCTTGTTCACCCTTGTTTCTAACATAATTTCTAACATGTCTCTAGCATGATTTCTAACAAATAAACATAAGTAAAATTAGCTGAAGAAATATATGAACAAAACTGTGATTTTGTTACACTTGTCAGACAATATAACACTTATTGATATTTTGCATAGGTGATTCACTTATCTTTGACAGTCTTCAGGCATTAATAATTTCTGACAGTTTTAATTTCCTTCCTCTAACATACCAGAATTCGATGGCAAGAGTGATGATGGAATGTGGGGATATATGTCCCCTGTCTCCACTACTATCCCATTGTATTTATCTTCCAATGTACTATGTTCTGTTTTTTTTTGTTTGTTTGTTTTGTTTTATTTTTCCGATTCTTAGGATGGTGCCTATCCTGTTTGGGATTAATCCATTCATGCCTAAAAACAAGCATTTGAAGACCCTTGACTGAATTAGGTTAGTAAAAATTGTTGAATTTGTATAATGTTTCAGGCACTGGAAATAAATTATTCACTAATATTTCTGTAAGCTAAAAATAGTAATTTTTTGCCTTCACTACTGAGTATTATCATGCTTTAGGTATTGTCACTAATTCCTTTAAAAATTAAAGAAACTAAAATCAAGAAAAGTTAGGTAATTTTACCAGTGTTCCACAACCTCCTGTTCCTACTTGCAAGCTCATACCTTGTTATGAATAGGACCTATACACATATAATAAGCTGATTAAGAGAATTGACTTTGGAGCTTAAATGGTTTGGATTTGCTTTGATACTTGCTTGTTCTATGAGTTCTCTAAACCTTAGTTTCTTCACCTGTACATTGGGAAAAAGAGTTCTTTAATCATGGCATGTTGCAGTGGACCTTAGTATACTGAAATCATGCATTTTTTTAAATTATTCTTCTTTATTTATGGTCATAACATTTTAATATTTCCATCAACTATTTGATCCAAATCAAAGTTTTGTAAAATATGACTCATAGCTTGTTATGTAAATTTTTGCAGAAAAAAATCCCTTTAACACACATGTATTAAAATTTCTGATAGATTTCTTTTTTAAAAATTTTTTATTGTTATGTTAATCACCATACATTACATCATTAGTTTTTGATGTAGTGTTCCATGATTCATTGTTTGCTTGTAACACCCAGTGCTCCATGCAGAGCATGCCCTCTTTAATACCCATCACCAGGCTAATGCATCCTCCCACCTCCTTCCCCCCTAGAACCCTCAGTTTGTTTTTCAGAGTTCATCGTCTCTCCTGATTCGTCTCCCTCTCCAGTTTCCCCCCCTACATTCTTCCCCTCCTGCTATCTTCTTCTTCTTTTTTTTTTTTTTTTAACATATGTTGTATTATTTGTTTCAGAGGTACAGATCTGTGGTTCAACAGTCTTGCACAATTTATTTGGGTCATTTCTCTTTTTGATAAGTCTGGCCAGGGGTTTATCAATCTTATTAATTCTTCCAAAGAACCAGCTCCTAGTTTCATTGATCTGTTCTACTATTCTTTTGGTTTCTATTTCATTGATTTCTGCTCTGATCTTTATTATTTCTCTTCTTCTGCTGGGTTTAGGCTTTATTTGCTGTTCTTTCTCCAGCTCCTTTAGGTGTAGGGTTAGGTTGTGTATTTGAGACCTTTCTTGTTTCTTGAGAAAGGCTTGTATTGCTATATACTTTCCTCTTAGGACTGCCTTTGCTGTATCCCAAAGATTTTGAACAGTTGTGTTTTCATTTTCATTGGTTTCCATGAATTTTTTTTAATTCTTTAATTTCCTGGTTGACCCATTCATTCTTTAGTAGGATGCTCTTTAGCCTCCATGTATTTGAGTTCTTTCCGACTTTCCTCTTGTGATTGAATTCTAGTTTCAAAGCATTGTGGTCTGAAAATATGCAGGGAATGATCCCAATCTTTTGGTACTGGTTGAGACCTGATTTGTGACCTAGGATG
>NC_138379.1:26365365-26440034 GCF_054177405.1 Leptonychotes weddellii
TCTTTGGGGTAAATACCCAGTAGTGCAATTGCTGGATCATAGGGTAGCTCTATTTTCAACTTTTTGAGGAACTTCCATACTGTTTTCCAGAGTGGCTGCACCAGCTTGCATTCGGTGTGGGGGGAAATCTTAAATATAATACAAACAAACTTATAAAGTTAGTTGTGCTTCAAATGAATTACATAACTACACTTAATGAGGGTGTGATAACTATTTCAAAAGGTAACATTTGAACATTGTGTTTTCACTTTATCCCCTCTAAAGATTTAAAAAATTGTAAACAAATAATGAACTCTAGTTGCTAAATATGTTTGTAGAAGTGGTGTGGGTTAATGTTTTTGAAACTACTTTTTCTATATTCTAGTATTGAGCAAATAAGTAAAAAAGAAATTTAAGCATATGGAAGTAGAAAAGATGAAGTTTAAACATATGGTGTTGGATTTGCATTGAAGGTGTCAGTATAAATTCATGGTTTTTAAGATATCTAGGACAGATAGATCTAGATGATAGATAGGGATAGAAATAGGGGAGATATAGTTTGTATGTGTGTGTGTGTGTGTGTCTGAATGTGTACCATTGCATTTATTTTCTATGTCCCCCCAAAAGTTCTAGAAACATGACACCTCAGAAGCAGTGAGCATGTCTTGGACCCCAATCTGGATTTCTTAGTTATAAACATGTAAATGGGAGAAAGAGGGCTGCTCTTTATAGTAAAATGCTAACTGACAGATAAGAAATAATTGAGTGAGAAAATTACAATTTGGCAACCATCACAGTAATAATTGATTTAGGCAAAAATCATCAAACTACTACATAAAATTTGCTGAGAAACAGGGAATTTACATAGTCTCAAAGCACCTTATTAATTGCAAGGGGAAATCCAATAACTTTTCATGGAGATGAGGCAGACATCACCTTAACCAAGCAGTCAAATTTATTACCACTAAGAGGACAAGCCAACATCATCTCCGGATACAATGCCCTAAAGTCATTTTATCAGTGTTGTGATATTTCTGCTAAAAAGAGTCAACTAACCTTATTACCAGGAAATGTGAGCCAAGCCCCAACTGATAGACATTCTAAAATATAACTGTCCTATACTTTTCAAAAATGTTAATATCATGGAAGACAAAGCCTGACAAACAATGCTTGATCCTGATTGGACCCTGGAATAGTAATAAAATACATTAATTGTGGAGATTAGTGGAATTTGAATAAGATCTGTTGATTAGATAATAGACTGTGCTATTATTGGTTTCATTATTTTGATAATTGAGCTGTGGTTATGTAAGGGAATATTCTTGTTCTTAGAAAATGCAACATTTTGACTGCAACATTTTGCCAAATTATTCAGAAAAAATATTGCACATAATGATGAAGCAAGCATTATAAAATGTTAACAACTGCAGACTATAGTTAAGAGTACCACACAGTTTTTGTACTATTCTTACAGCTTTTCCACAAGCTTTTGTGAAATTATTTGAAAGCAAAATGTTACAAATGTTGTTACAACAACAACAACAGAAAGAACAGATTAAAATGATATTAAAGTTTTCCAGGAAAGAACATTCCTCTTTTACTTTAGGTTCTTGAAACTTGAGTTTCAGCCTCACTGAGCATCTGCAAATACTGAAATATGGTACCCAGAAGTGAAGGGGGAAAAATATACCAATGTCTGGTGTAATAGGAAGGGTGAGATCATTGCCCAGCCCCCTTAATAATGGCCTTTCTTCAGATTCTATTTATATAGGACAGCAAAAGACAGAACCTACTCTCAGATTAAAGCCTATTAAAAGCAAGCTGGATCTAAGAACTGATTGTTCATCAGCCTGCCAGATAATGGTGGCCCATGGGTCATGACTGAGTTGGAAGGTGTATCACCTGAGGGAGAATAGGATGCTGTCCAGTCTCCTCAAATGATATTTTACTATGCACCTCATTTATGTGCTGTTTCTTCCGTGCCGCCCTATTATAATTACACAGTGCAAACTGGGAAAGGTTGACTCATAGCTTTCTATTTGAAGTCTCAGTATGCCAAAATGTTTAGAGGACTATGTGTCTAGATGCCTGTCTGCTTTTGAGGGACCCCAAGAATGGCCATAGTTCTAATACACCAAGACCTCTAAATGGAGTCCATCAGGGCTGAGTCTCTGACCCCAAAGCAGAACAAGATTAAGAAATTGACCACTTCATTTTTTAAATTTTTATTTATTTATTTTTAGTAATCTCTACACACAACATGGGGCTTGAACTCATAACCCCAAGATCAAGAGTTGCATGCTCTTCTGACTGAGCCGGCCAGGCACCCCAGAACTTTACCACTTTTAATGTTAAAATCATAAAAGTACCCCTGCCACCCTGGCTACATATAGTATATTTAAAAAATAATGACAATGTCATACTGCAAACTATGCATAAAGAAGTCAACAGGATTCTATTTTTTTGAAGCATAGTTGATACAGTGTTACACATTAGTTTCAGGTATACGTGTAGTGATTCATCAAGTCTATATATTATGCAATGCTCACCACAAGTGAGCTACTGTCACTATACAATGCTATTACAATACCTTTGATTATATTTCCTATGCTGTACCTTTTACTCCCATGATTTATTCATTCCATTCTTGGAAACCTGTATCTCTCACTCCCCGTCACCTATTTTGACCATCTGGCAACCATCAGTTTGTTTTCTGTATATATGGGTCTGTTTCTGCTTTTTGTTCATTTATTCATTTATTTTTCAACTCCACATCTAAATGAAACCATGTGGTATTTGTCTTTGACTTATTTCACTGAGTGTGGTATCTTCTAGATCTGTTCATGTTTTCACAGAAGCAAGATCTCATTCTTTTTATGGCTGAGTAATATTCCTGTGTGTGTGTGTGTGTGTGTGTGTGTGTATGTGTGTATACACCATTTCTCCTTTATCCATCACTGTAGAAGGACACATGAGTTGCTTCTATATCATGGCTATTGTAAATAATGCTGCAATAAACATAGGGGTGATATGTCTTTTTGAATTAGTGTTTTGTTTTCTTTGGGTAAACACTCAGTAGTGGAATTACTGGATTTTATGATATTTCTATTTTTAATTTTTTGAGGAACCTCCATACTATTTTCCACAGTGGCTATACCAATTTACATTCCCACCAACAGTGCATGAAGGTTCCTTTTTTTCCATATCCTTGCCAACACTTATTATTTCTTGTCTTTGATTCTAGCCATTCTGATAGGGGTAAGGTAAAATCTCGTTGCGGTTTTGATTTGCATTTCCTTGATGATTAGTGATGTTGATGTTGAGCATGTTTTCATATGTCTGTTGGCCATCCATATGTCTTCTTTATAAAAATGTCTATTCAAGTTCTCTGCCCATTTTTAGTCAGATGATGATGATGATGATGATTTTGGTGGTGTTGTGTAAGTTTTTATATATTTTGGATATTAACCCTTACTGGATTTATCATTTATAAATATCTTCTCCCACTCATAGGCTCCCTTTTTGTTTTGTTGATGGTTCCTTTGCTGTGAAAACTTTTTTTTAATCAGTCCCAATAGTTTATTTTTGCTTTTCTTCCCTCTTGACTGTGTAGACATATTGAGAAAAATCTTGCTAAGGCCAGTGTCAAAAAAAATTACTATGTTTTCTTCTAATAGTTTTATGGTTTTAGGGCTCACATTAGTTCTTTAATCCATTTTGAGTTTATTTTTATGTAGGCTGTAATAAAGTAGCCAGTTTCATTCTTTTGCATGTAGCTGTCCAGTTTTCCCAGCATTTGATTATTGAAGAGAGTGCCTTTTTTTCAATTGTATACTTTTGCCTCCTTTGTCATAGATTAATTTACCATAAAAGTATGGGTTTATTTCTGGGTTCTCTATGCTCATCCATTGACCTGTGTATTTATTTTTGTGCTGGTGCTATACTGTTTTGATTACTACAGATTTGTAGTATATCTTGAAGTCTGAGATTGTGATGCTTCCAGCTTTGTTCTTAAGATTGCTTTGGCTAGTAGGAGTCTTTTGTGGTTCCATACAAATTTTAGGATTATTTGTTCTAGTTTTATGAAAAATGTTGTTGGGGAGTAGTGAATAGGGATTGCACTAGATTTGTAAGATTGCTGTGGGTAGTATGGACATTTTAACAATATTAATTCTTCCAAACCACAAGCATGGGATATATATATCCATTTGTGTCATCTCCAATTTCTTTCATCAGTGTTTTATAGTTTTCAAAGTACAGGTGTTTCACCTCCTTGGTTAAACATATTCCTAGGTATTTCACTCTTTTTGGTGCAATTGTAAATGGAATTTTTTTTCTTAATTTCTCTTTGTGCTACTTCATTATCAGTGTATAGAAACACAACCAATTCATGCATATTAATTTTGTATCCTGCAACTTTACTGAATTAATTTAATACTTTTTTTTTGGTGGAGTAGTTAGGGTTTTTTATGTAAAGTATCATGTCTTCTGCAAATCATTACAGTTCAACTTCTTCCTTACCAGTTCAGATGCCTTTTACTTTTTGTGTGTGTCTGATTGCTGTGGCTAGGATTCCTAGTATTTATTTATTTATTTTTAAACTGTGTTATTTTTTTAAATATTATTTATTTATTTATTTGTCAGAGAGAGAGAGAGAGAGCACAAACAGGGGGAGCAGCAGGCAGAGGGAGAAGTAGGCTCCCTGCTGAGCAAGGAACCTGATGTGGGAATGGATCCCAGGACCCTGGGATCATGACCTGAGCTGAAGGCAGAGGCTTAATGGATTGAGCCACGGTGGTATCCTTCAAGTACTGTTTTAAATAATCATGGTCAGAGTTGACATCCCAGTCTTATTCCTGATCTTAGAGGAAAAGCTCTTAGTTTTTCACCATTGAATATGATGTTAGCTATGGGCTCTTCATATATGGCTTTTACTATGTTGAGGTATATCCCCTCTAAACCCACTTTGTTGAGAGTTTTTATCATGAATAGGTGTTGAATTTTGTCAAATCCTGTTGCTGCATCTATTGAGATAGTTATGTGATTTTTATCCTATATTTTGCTGATATGGTGTATCACATTGATTTGTGAATATTGAACCAACCTTGCATCCCTGGGATAAATCCCACTTAATCATGAATAATGATCCTTTTAAAGTATTGTTGAATGTGGTTTGCTAATATTTTTTTGAGGATTTCTGCATCTATGTTCATCAGGGTTATTGGCCTGTAGTTTTCTTTTTCTGTAGCGTTCTTTGTCTGGTTATGGTATCAGGATGATACTGGCCTTATAGAATGTATTTGGAAGTTTTCCTTCTATTTTTTGGAATAGTTTAAGGAATATAGGTATTAATTCTTCTTTAAATGTTTAGTAGAATTTACCTGTGAATCTATCTGGTCCTGGACTTTTGTTTGTTGGAAATTTTTTGATTACTGATTCAATTTCATTAGTAAATGGTCTGTTCAGATTTTCTATTTTTTTTTAAGATTTTATTTATTTATTTATTTGAGAGAGAGAGAGAGAGAGCACAGAGGGAGAGTGAGAGGGAGAAGCAGGCTCCCTGCTGAGCAGGGAGCCAGACATGGGGCTTGATCCCAGGACCCTGAGATCATGACCTAAGCCGAAGGCAGATGCTTAACCGACTGAGCCACCCAGGTGCCCCAGATTTTCTATTTCTTTCTGATTCAGTTTTGGAAGATTATATGTTTTTAGAAGCTTATCCATTTTTTGTAATTTGTCCAATTTATTGGCATATTATTTTCATATAATCCTTTGTATTTCTGTGATGTTGGTTATTTCATTTCTGATTTTATTTATTTGGTTCCTCTTTCTTTTTCCTGATGAGTCTGGCTAATGGTTTATGCTATGTTTTCAAAGAACTAGCTGTTGGTTTCATTCATCTTTCTATTGTTTTTTTGTTTTTGTTTTAGTCTCTATTTCATTTATTTCTGCTCTGATCACTATAATTTTCTTCCTTCTACTCATCTTGGGCTCTATTTTTTTTTTCTTTTTCTAGCTCCTCTAGATATATAGTTTTTTTTTTTTTTTTTTTTTTGGTGTGTGTGTGGGGGGGTCTTCCTTGTTTTTTAAGATAGGCCTTTATTGCTATAAATTTCCCTCTTGGAACTGCTTTCATTGTGTCCCAAAGACTTCGGGTTGTTGTATTTTCATTTATCTCCATGTATTCTTTTATTTCCTCTTTGATTTCTTCATTGACCCATTGGCTGTTTAGTAGCCTGTTGTTTAGCCTCTATATGTTTGTCATTTTTCCTTTTCTTCCCCCTTGTGATTGATTTCTAGCTTCATACTATTATGGTTGGAAAAGATGAATTATGTGATTACATTCTTAAATTTATTGAGACTTGTTTTGTAGTCCAACATGTGATCTATCCTGGAGAATGTTGGAATTCTACTTTTTTATTAATTAACTATGTTGATTCCCCTTCCTTCCTTCCTTTTAGATATCAAACACTGAGTACTTAATTTCTTTCCTTTGTTCTTATGCCCATGGTTGTCATTGGCCTAAACTTATGGTTAGTCTGGCTGTTGATAAGATAGCACCATACCAGGCTGGAACTATACAGCTTCCAGAAAAAAAGTTTCTCAACAGGGAGCTTGGGGAAACAGGGGATGATGCTCATTTCTCTAAGATGTATAGGATCATCTGGAGTACTTTATCAGTCTACTCATATCTTGCTGAGACTCCGATGCACACAGGTCAGGATGAGTAGTAACTCCACTCTCCCTGCCATTGCTATTAAGAAAAACTGCTACTTTTGAAGCACTGTTACTAATGGATTTACATGTGATTTCTCAGCTGTGTGGATTCTGAGAGATGGGATGAAAGGAAGGGGTAAGATATTAAGGTTTGTTGCTCTAAAGATACTCCTTTAATGCTAAGGAGAGTGTAATTGTATTCTTATAGCATGATTCCCTTGTGAGACCTCAGTAAAGCCAGAGAATATGATAAAATGAAGATGACACCTGAAAGCCAAAGAGACTATATCTAGAATAAAAGAAAGTGAGGGGCACCTGGGTGGTTCAGTTGGTTAAGCATCCAACTCTTGATTTCAGCCAGGTTCTAAGCTCAGGTTCTAAACTCAGGTTCATCCAACTCTTGGTTCATCTCACAATTCTAAGATCAGCCCCATGTTGGGCCCCATACTGAGTATGGAACCTGCTTAAGATTCTGTCTTCTCCCTCTGCCCTTGCCCCTGCTTGTGGACTCACTCTCTCTCTCTCTCTCAATCAATCAATCAATCAATCAATCAATAAATAAATAAATAAATATATGTGAGTGAGTGAGTGAGTGAGTCTCCAAGATATTTGGAAACAAAGAAGTCTACTTAAGCTTTAATGATAAACCCCCTCTGATTTAAGTTATTTCTGACCCAGCGCCAACCTTCTTCTGTAACCTGCTGTTTCTTCCAGGCTTGCACTTGTGCTCTGAGCTCCTATAATGCTAAGGCTGGCTTCCTGCCCCTTCCATGCCTATCCTAACTTTTGAACTTGCATGGAAATCTGCACTTGAGGGAAAAATCCACATCAGAAAATCAATCAGGCATACCATGTTTTGTCTTCTACAAAATGAAACCATCTTCACCTGTAAATCATTTAGCAGAAAATTGCTCTTTCCAGACAAACACAATTTCATCTACAATCACAGATATTTTTATTAGGAGAATTAATATTCAACACCTCTTAAATCATTGGAAAAGAAGACTCTACTAATGTTTATCTGGGTCAAATGAATACTACAAATTGTTATTAATATGTGACAAAAGTTGATTTTTATAAAGAAACAGGAGGTTTTTTGCAATTTGACTTGTAGAATGCAAGGTTAGTGCAAAGATCCAGAGTTCCACTAGAAATTTTACAATGGCATCATTCTCATCCCTAGGTCTTTTTGATGTTAACAAGTTAACACTGTCAGCCATTTTGAATCAGGAGCATTGAGGTTATGATTCACTGAGCCCTTTCAGCTTTGACCTCAAAACCTTCAACCTACTTCTGACCCACTTTGCCTATAGAAGCTATATACATTTGCTAAGGGTAATTAATAAAGTTAACACTTTTGCTCCTCTTTTTCCAGTGTGAGGTCCTTGCTCAATGCAGCTGCTGTCAAATGTCCTAAAGACCTTTTTCTCAAAGTAAAGTTTTGTTTATATGCCTCCTCTGACATACATGAGGGGTTTTTGCTGGAGACAGAAATGTTTTAAAAAATTAGGTAAACCAAAAAGTAGGATATAATTTGGTTCCAAGTTCATTCTGACTTTGTCATTCCAAAATGACATTGTAAGTATTTGGAAATGGAGACTTGTTCCTATTTTAGCTAAATTGTGGGGATTTTATTTTATTTTTTAAAATAATAATAATGCATACTTCACATTTATATGACATTTATATTAGTTCATTGACACAACTAGATTTCCCAATTAGAAATTTCTAATAAACTATCAAATGTTTTTTCTGTCTTTCATATGCTTTCAACTTAATAGATTCAAGAAGATATTTTTCTATAACAAATATTTACAAATTTGGATAACGTTTGGGGAAATGTTGCAAAAGTAAATTTTCATGGATAAATGGTGTCCATGAATGGTGGATGTTAAACCTTTTAAAAAATTCAGGCCAGTGACTCACTGATTCCCAATACTCCTTCTTTATTTGCCTATATAACTTTATTCAAGCAGTTCATTTTTGAAGAACACCTGTAGCCCCACTCAGCTTCTTCCATCCTTGAAGACTCAGTTCAAATTCCACCATTTTAAAATTGCATAAAATTCCATCTTACTACCTAAACTCACAGCACAGTTGTTTTATTGTCTGAGCTATTCTATATATCTTTAGTATTTAAATCACAAACTTGGACTGAGATTGATTTAAGGTTTGAGCCTAAGTTCTTTCACTGACTTTTTTTTTTTTTTTTAAGATTTTATGTATTTATTTAACAGAAAGAGAGTGAGAGAGCACAAGCAGGGGGAGCAGCAGAAGGAGAGGGAGAAGCAGTCTCCCCACTTAGGAGGGAGCCTGATGAGGAGCTTGATCCCAGGAGCTCGGGATCATGACCTGAGCTCCAGGCAGATGCTTAACTGACTGAGCCACCCAGGCACCAGTCTTTCACTCACTTCTACATGAACTTAGACTTTTAAACCCTCTTTTCCCTCTTCTGCAAAATGGTGGTAGTAATACTTATTTGAGGATAAATGTGATGATGTAGATAAAGGATTTAGCACAATCTTTGGGCCATAGAAAGTAATAAATGTCACCTTAACATCATGACTGATAGTATGATTTTACCATAGTTGGAATAATATATGGGCATGTCTTTTTAGTATTCAAACTAAGATTCCAAGATCTCTATCTTGTTTGCAGGAGATTGTCTTTTATTTCTTAGCACACCTCTACCCTTAGTTAAACAGTTTTTACAATATGCATATCCATTTTAAAGAGGAGAGTTTCCAATTTCACTGGGAGTTCTGCCTGGAATGTGCCCTTCCCTGGTATTAGAGAATAGTGATAGTTTCCCTCAGTCAGTCATGAGGCCCACCAGTTCCCACCAGTGATATTTAAAATATCTTGAAGACAGAAGCTCACCTTGTAACATTTTTAGCAAGTAGTATTAATTAACTTTATACTTGTAATTTTAGCTTTCTTCCCAGCCAGTATAGAATAAATACGATATCCCCACAATTCCCCATTACCTCACAGATAGTAGTTGTGCGGTAAGTATTTTCTTTTCATGATTAGCCTGCAAACAAGGCCTTTCTTCACTTTTACCTTTTCATCTCTTCCAGTCCCTCCTATCCAGTGAAATTGTTAATAATTAATGAAATATCCAAAGCCAGGATTCAGAGGACAGTAGCCTAGGGGCTTGGATAAAGTCATATTAGTCATATTGCAGAGGAGAAATACCATATTGCAGAGAAGAAAGCCCAATTCACAATTGGGCTTCTTTCCAATATGACTCAGCTTCTATTTTATTTATTGATTCTGAGTTACGATGAGAAATACAACTTTTAAGGATAAAGTGATAGTATATGTTTTTCTTTTAGCCCCAGTATTAGACCTCACAGGTAAATTCTATTTTCCACTGTGATATGAAGACAACAGAATCCATGCTCACATATCATTGATAGTGGGCAAAGTCCTTGCTAGTCTAATGTTAGTTGTCAGAGATAAAGTTCCAATTAGAAAACAAACACATTAAAAAGAAGCATATGAGAATTTTTGTTGAATTAAACTGCCATTCAGTTGCTACCAAAAGATATTTAAAATACTATTAAAAAAATCACCTAGTTAGATTTTACTTAGAAGTAGGGAGAGGGAGAGAGAGTTAAAACAGACAGTTTGGCAGCCTGCTATTTTTTCCTATAAAGTCATAAAGCTTAATTCAAAAATTTTCTGGAATTTATAGTGCCAGAGGCTAAGCTAAAAATAATTTTCCCTCATTAGATCTTGTAGTTTAACCTCTGAAGTAGAAGGTTTGTGACAGCTACATCAAGACTCCAACTCACAAAAGCACTATTCAAAAAGGAAAAGAATAAAGAGAAACTGTTGCTATTAAATGACCCATAGAGAATCCAGGAGACAAAGAAAACTATTTCTGTAACTTTCTGGGACCAAGCAAAGGGTTGCTGGGCTGTAGCAGGTGGATCACTTCTGTCAGCTCTAAAGGTATCATGTGCTAAATGAGCATGAAATTTTATCTGGGAGCAAAGCCTTGGAAGTTAAACTTGACTAGACAATGACAGGAATCTCAGGAGAAAAAAAAATAAGAGGGTTTGTTCAGTAACCCCAGTGAAAATTAATAATCAGTAATTGTCTTCCTATCTCCTTTACCAAACACTGAACAAAGATTTTGTATTGTGCCTGTGGAATGGAGAAAAACAAAGCCAAAAAGATGAACTCCCATCTACGCTTGAAATCTGGGACTAAGGTTGAGAGATGGATTTAATTCTTGAAATAAAGACTGCTAAATTTTAATATTATTTTTCTTTTAATAGCCCAACTTTACTTCATGATCCAACAAAGTAAAGTGCTTATTATGTTATTCTAGTCTCCCATTTTTATTGGATAACATATTCTAATATTCTTTGTGATCTGCTCAGTCATGTTTGTGATCATGTCACTAATAGAGGAAGAGAAGAGGACCAATTTATCAGTTGAACAGGTGAACAGAGCCACTTTGAGTAATGTAGAATAAAATACTTTAATGGGAAAAAAAAGACTGTAATAGGGATTAGACCATCTACAATTGTGGGAGTTGTGTTTTTGTTTTTGTTTTTGTTTTTATTCTAAGGAACTTACCTTTATGTCTGGTGGGAAGCTAAAGATGCCACAGATCCACTTAATCAGTTGTTGGAAAGAAAACCTGGACATAAAATTGGGGAGAGTGAGGACAAATTTGAACCCATGAGGATAAATTGGAACTAGCATCTGCCTCTCAATATTTTCAGCCTTAATGATGTGGGCAACTTGCAAAACACATTGGCACCCTTGCATCTGGCCCAGGACCCAGAAAAACTGAAATAGAAACATAATGGAAGCTAGAGGAGCTGTGGGTCCTGAACCTGTCTCACACCAACAAGGTGATCCAGCAGATTAATAAAGATGCATGGCATCTCCATGAGCTCATGACCTAATATCTCTGTTCAGAGAAAAATGACTGCTGCTTTCCTTCTGCCTTCTAAATATGCAAATTTCTCGTACAGCCAGCCCTAACCTAGAACAATACAGGCCAAGATTCTAGGAGACCTAATTCTAGTTTAGTTATGTGGATACCGTTAAAAAACCACTATTACCCATATTTATTCACTACCATGTTTTCCAGGCACTGTACCAATTTTTATTGCATTTATATTTTACATTAAAATAGTCCTATGAGAAAGTATTTCACCCGTGAGAAATCTGATGTTAAATAGGTCAGTGAACTTTTCTAAAACCTCTAGAACCTGGGAGAAATCAGATTTAAGACCAAGTATTTTGACTTCAGGTAATGATTAATCCTTAGATTTTTCCTTTATTTACATTATACTATCTACAGCTGAATACTTTTTACACCATCAGGGTTCCAGGAAGAAGCACATGGTGTAGCCCAGCCTGGGTTATTCAACAGAGCTCAATAAGGGAATTATTTAAAAAGGTTTGTCAGCACGGATTAAGAAAAAAAAAAAAGTGAATTCCCCAGTACTAGCAACTTCCTGACTACTGGCAGAAAGTCATTGCAATCCCTAAATCTGAAAATGGAAGGAAAGGAAACAGTTACTACTACCGGAAGTAGGTAGCTCTATGAAAAGTGCTACCAAACAGGAGCTGAGCCTTTGATAAAAGGAAAAATCCAACTTGTGGTGCTTAGAAAGAAGGGAACAGAGAGAATAAATACCCCAACTTTACTTTCAGCCTCCTTTCTTGTTCTCTCCATTTACTGACTTCTGTTCATATGACTCAACCAACTCATGGAAACTGATGAGCTAAGGAGTCTTTTTATACAATCAACAGAAGAAAAGAAGTCAGTATCTTGGGGGACAGAGCAGGATAAAGAAGGCTGGATGGAGACTGATCCACAGGAACAAATGGAAAATATCTATCCTATACTAATTATTCCAAGAGTAAAGGATTGGTAACGATTTTAGGAAAACATTTTGCTTTTATACAGACTCATACACATACACTAAAACATTTTTTTCAAGGTAATGCCTAAACTTTTATTTTTTTTGGTAATGCCTAAATTTTCTTAATTACTATCTAATAAACATTTCTATAGTGTTCATCATGGACCATTTTTCAAATTCTGGGTGTATTGTAGAATGAGCTGGTTTAAAAAAAAAAAAAACAGAAAACAAAAACAAAACAGAAATAAAACCACAAGGCCAAACTCATGCCAAACCATCAGCTTCTAGTGGGTGAGCTGGCAAGGGATGTGTGAAGGTTGACAGGCAGAGATGCAATCCCTGGACCCACGAGGAGATCATCAAAGCATTTGCTGCTTTAATAAAACATCAAAGGCTGCTGCATGCTGTAGGGTATTTCTGAGACTAAAACTAAGGTGAACTACAAATGCTTCACAGCAGAAAATAGGGGAGTCAATATTTTCCGAATCTTTGGATTCTTTCTGGTGAAACTTTCCCACTCATTTTCTAAGTATCCAATTCCAGGTTTTCTACAATGTAGAATGATCTACTCTAAGGCCTGGGAGTTCAGATTTTTTTATCTGTTTCTTGGGAAGTATTTGCCAAGTATTTAACCAGGCTCTCAACAATACCTTGCCAATGCCTCTGGTGAGTTGGCCTTACAAAGTAGCCAGAGGAGGAAGAGACAGCATCTTTCTTCTTACCGTTAAAGCTGAAGCTTAGGCTCTAATCCCTCAATGAAGTGATTGTTATCAAGAGCATGTGTACTCTACTTCCATCTTAAAATAGTATCTCTGTCAGATTTTAACCCAGTTACACAACACATACTCATGAGGATACTGAAGTGTCCAGGTCCATGGCCGGGGTCCACGTTCAGCATTTATTGTCTGTAATATTTGGTGAAAATTGCTGAACTTCTTCAAACTCCTGTTTGTCACCTGTAAAATAAGAAAAATATTGTTGCTCAATTGGCTTTCTGGTGAGGAATAATTAAATAACATGTATAGAACACATCACATATCAGAGGGCAGACAGTTAAAATGGGAGCTGCCAGGAGAGTCTAGGAAGATGGTAGCTTGACTTTTTTTAAGATTCCCTCTCCCGCCAATGCAAAACGAATTAATAAGTATCTTTTCTGAGTTGAGCAGCTGCTAAGGTCAGCAGGAAAGCCAGGCCTGAAGATAGAAAAGGGTCCTCGGGTCTGTTAGGTCCAGGAAGGAAAAAAAAAAAAAAACTGACAGAGCCTGGGAATCAGCAGTGAAGTACAAAGATCAGAATATGAAAATTACTGAGAAGAGGTAGCCTGAGGAGATTCATGTATCCAGATGGGAAGGGTAAGTCTGACTTCAATGACTAGTCTCAGAAGACCCTACAGGTTCCCTTATTTATTGATGTTGACCTCTTTACATATAGGCCTTCTTTGCTTGTAACAAAAACCCTGCTTCCTTTAAATGTCACTGTAACTCCTTCTGCCAAATTCTATAATCATTCTGGCTTTTCTTTTGTTTGGTCAGAAATCTGACAGTTTTTTTTGTGTGTGGCATTCCTCATTGCAACAGGCAATAAACCTGGCTTCATTGATCTATCGGTTTCTGCAGGTGGTCTTTGGCTTACTAGGCTAAGACAAATGTCAGAGATGTCTAGCTTTCTCCTGGTGCCTCAGTAGAGACTGTCAACTTGTAATGCAGAGGGTTAGATAATGTCTCATCTCCTACAATTTATAGAACTTTTGCTCTGCAATTTATCCCAGAAACTCTAAGTCTCAGAGAGTGGTCAAAAAAACTAACATGACTTGGGGCGCCTGGGTGGCTCAGTCGTTAAGCGTCTGCCTTCAGCTCAGGTCATGATCCCAGGGTCCTGGGATCAAGCCCCACATTGGGCTCCCTGCTCCTTGGGAAGCCTGCTTCTTCCTCTCCCACTCCCCCTGCTTGTGTTCCCTCTCTCGCTGTTATCTCTCATTGTCAAATAAATAAAATCTTTAAAAAAAAAAAAACTAACATTACTTGTGGTAGAAAGTAGAAAATGGTGTGCCCCTAGAAAATCAGACATAATACAGAACACAGGCAATACATTAAGGAAATAAAGCAGCAATCTAATAATATACTCATTTAATAAGAGTTTATTTGAAATCAAAACCATTTTATAAATTAAATAATATTAAAACTAAGAGTCAGCAAATAAACTAAGAATTATGGACACTGATGAGACCAAAATTAGCCTCCTAGAAAATCACATATTTAAAAAAGTCAAAATATAGAGTAAAACTATAGAAAAATGGAAGTAAAGAAAAGATAGGGGCGCCTAGGTGGCTCAGTCGTTAAGCGTCTGCCTTCGGCTCAGGTCATGATCCTAGGGTCCTGGGATAGAGCCCCACATCAGGCTCCCTGCTCCACAGGAAGCCTGCTTCTCCCTCTCCCACTCCCACTCCCCCGCTTGTGTTCCCTCTCTCGTTGTGTCTTTCTCTCTGTCAAATAAATAAAATCTAAAAAAAAAAAATGATATGGGACCGGAGGATAGGTTCAGAAGTCCTTGCAGATGTATTTCAGATGGGAAACATGAATAGATGAAAGACAGGAAAAAATAAACCACTAATAAAGGAAATTTTCTTCTCTTGAGAAAGACTTGAGGCTTTAGATTACAAATAATCACTAACTTTCTGGAAACACTGGATAAAAAATGTCCTTGCCTGGGCATATTCTGATAACATTGCTAAATTCCAAGGATAAGTTTATTTTTTTTAAGTATATACATTTCCAGACTTAGAGAACAGGTTTCTTAGTAAATAAAAATAATCAGATCAATTACATTCTTCTCTTCCACAGTCTTGGAAGTTAATGACATTGTAATAACACCCGCAGACTACAGAGCAGCAAGGATACAATCCAATAATTGCACATCAAGCCAACCTATAATTTATCTATTAGAGTGATTGAAAGACATTAGAGGTACTGCAAGAATGAGAGAATGTATCACTAACATTTCCAGTCTGAGGATTCCTTGAGATAAAGCTTTAGTAAAAGAAAAAGAAATTAAAACAGTGATCTCTAGATAGGAGGAGTCTAAAAAAGAGAGGAAACAGTGATGAAAATAAATCTTATAATGCATAGTTAAATATAAAAAGATGCTGAAGAGTGATTGTGGCTGTGTAATTTAGGTGTTAAATAAGCAATCTTAACATAGCAGAACACACTGTAGGGAAATCCTCACAATAGCCTAAAAGTAAAAGTTACTAGCATGTTCTAGGAATTTGGGACTGAGATTGGGGAGATGAGGTAAAAGAAAAGTATCCAAAACCTTTATATGAAAGGTGTGAAGAAGTGAAAAGTTGTTTTAAAAGTTTCATTTTGGGGACAGGGCAGTGCAGAATTAGAGAGTATTTAGTTCAATGAAATGATTGAGATATTTCTTTGTATAATAGAATAGAACCACATGTGTGATTATCAAATGTGGTAACATGGGTAAACAATAGTAGAATGAAAAAAATGTAATAAAATTTCCACATTGACTAGGGCAAAGAGGACAATCCATAGTAACTTATTCTGACCAGAAAAATTAAGGAGAATTGGAAAAAAAGAAAACAACAAAATAAAATGCATAATAAATATAATTTAAGGTAGAAGAAATAAGCTGAAATGTGTTTGTTTATACAGTGAATGTGATTGAAGCAAATTCTCCTATCATAAGTGGGAGACTGTTGAGTGGGTTAAAAAAAATAAACACAAAGATCAAAAAAACGGTTACATGCTATCCCCCAAAGCTTACTACAACTGTTAAAAATATATATATATATATATAAAACCACATTTGATTACACACTGGTCTGCTAAAAGAGACCCCCAAATCCAAACAAAAATATAAACAGAAAAAGCATCATAAAGATTAGTTAAAAATCTAAGTTTAACAGCATAAAAAAGTGACAGGGGACGAATAAAGAGTACTACATAATAAAGCACAATTTACTAGGGAGGGATTGTACTGCTATTAATGTATGTATCAAACATCATAGCAACTAAGTCTATAATACAAAACTAATAGAATTCAAGAAGAAATTGATAAAATTAACATGATGTAGGTTTTAAATATCTTTCAGAACACATTGATCTAATAAAAACAATTGGTAAAAAATGTATTTATTTTACATATTTTGATGAGTAGATATAACTTGAAACATTTGTAAAAAATGATCATGTATTGGTCACCAATAACATGCAGAATGTGTTAAAAAGCAGATTGTGCAGGCTACAGTTTCTGATCTTAATAAAATGGAAAGTAATAAAATTTTAACAAAAACAGTTACTCTTTAGAATATAAGAAACACACTCTTAAATGTCATTGAATCAAAAATAAAATCAAAGCAAATTATAAACTATCTTGAAACTAATAAAAAGTGCATGCTTCATAAAAAAAGTCATATGAAAAGGTGAAATTTGTCATCCAAGAAAATTTATAACTGTAAATGCTTACATTATTAAATATGAAAGTCTAAAAATAAATGACTTTAGTGCTCTCTTAAGAAACTAGAAAATGACATCATTATAAACCAGAGTTAAATAAAAATAATTAATTGTTAGAAATAAAATCTGAAATTAATGAAATGCAAAATTCTGTGTCTTCATTATGGAGGCTACTCATCTTCTTTCAACTGTATGCTGTTTTTGTAGAATCTGACCTTGTTGGAGAGTCTTAAGAAGGAAGTTAGGGGCAACTTTAATTCATTGAGTGTTGGCAAACCATTTGGATCTAAGAGATGTTATGACATTAATGGACTGAATTTTTTTTCTTGCATTTATAATGTTTATCAGACAGAACTATAGGCTAAGATGTTATACTGCAGAGTTAGCTACATTCTGTGTATGATAACAGAATTAATATGAGCTTCTAGCTCAAACTACGTAATGCAAAACATAAGTAGGCCTTTCTAGATTAGTTGATCCAAATTTTGTTCTTCCTATCTAATATTTTGAGAAGCCTTCAGGGCTACATGGGAGAACTGTGAGAGGTTTTATGCTTGATGAATTCATGTGATGTGTGTGTGTGTTGGGGGTTGGCTTTCAACTTTAGCAAATGTGCCTAGAAACTCAGACTTAGCAAGCATGTGTAGCACTAAGATGATAATATAATTGCTTTAATTAATAGACAAGGAGGAATGGAAGCCCTTAGTAAAAGTGAATACCTAGAGCTGAGGAAGAAAAACTCAATGAAATTATTAAATACCCAAAGTAGACTTTGGGTCTACTTTGCCTACAAGACTGTCTCTGGGAATCCTATTTTCTCAGGACTTAATAGAGGATATTAAGGAAAGTTAATGAACTATATTTCCTCATAAAAGACAGTAAATAATCCTTTATTTTCTTATTTCCTTTTTTTTTAAAAAAGAAAACAGTTGGTATTAACAGTCATTTTTGATGATGTCATTTTTTGCTGTTCTTCTTTCTTTTAAATTATTTCCCAAAGAAACAACTTTTAATTTATCTGTTCGTCTCATTATTATTGTTATCTAACATGTTAACTTCTGTTATTAATGTGTCTTTATAATGCTTGTCTTTGGTTTATTTTGTTTTTGTTGGATGTTTATTTTAATTTTCTCATTCTTATTGTTTAAGGTTTTGCAATTCATTTGAGTATGTCTTGCTATTTGCTGTATATTCTACAATACATCATTTTCATTAACATTATTATCTAAAATTTTAGAAATTTTGGCTTACATTTTAATTTCCAAATGGAAAAGATTTCTTTTTATTTTGCTATTTTTCCTAGTTTTACTACATTGTGACCAGACAATATTTTGGTATCATTTTTTTCTTTATAAAAGGTAATGATATTTTCTTTGTGTTATTATATGCTAACTTTTTATAGATTTTTATTACGGTGTTTTGTAAGCAGATCTGTTTTCTATTTATTGAAGGTATACATTTTCATAAATACCCATCTTAGACCCTCCTTATTGATTATGTTGTTATCTCCTCTATAGCCTTATTTACTTATTTATTTGACTGACTTGAACAATAAAGGTATGTTAAAATCTCCTCAGGATAGTGTGTTTCTATTTTTCCTTTCATGTCCTGTAATTTTCCTCTGTGACTTTTATCCTGTATGAACTGCTGTGTTATTTAGCGCATAGATATTCATAACTCTTTTATGTATAATTTCATTGTGAATTGTAACCTTGAATGTTAGAAGGTATATGTTTGATTTGAAATTTGAAACTTGAAATTTGCTTTTTGTTTGAAATGTACCTTAAATATCTAGATAGTTGCCCCTTTTTTTTTGCTTTCATGTATTGGTCTGCATTTGCCCATCTCTTTTATTTTATCTTTTGAATCGTTTTACTTTAGGCTTTTATATACAGCTAAGCTTCAGCTTTGTTTTATGAGCCAATTGGAAACTCATTTTCAAATAGGTATAATGCAGTCATTTGGAGGTTCTCTCTTATTTTTGTCAGATAACTTTATGATACACTTACTGTGAATTGGATTATAGTTACTCTGTATCTTTGTGCGATCTGTTTCACTGCTATTTTTGTTGGCTTTTTAATTTTCTTTATTTTTTGGCATTTAGAAAGGATTATATTTTTGTTCTAGATATTATTTTTTATCAATAATTTTATACTATTCCTTAATTCCCTTTTACCTTACTTCAGTTTCTACTATTCAGTTTGTCAATTTTTAATTGTATCATTAGACTTTCACCTTTCCCTATGAAAAATTCCAAATTCTTATTCTAGTTTCTCTTTTCTATCTCCTTTTTCCACCCACTTTTAGTGGTGTTATTTCTAATTTGTCAGAGCATGTAAGATCTGTACACTATTCTTCCAGCTATCTTTATTCTGTTTTTGGTCTTACTATACAAATAAATATATTCAGTTCTTAAAAATTTTGCTCATTTTCCTAAAAATCTATTGATTTAATGAAAGTTATTTTTAGTGGATTCCATATGAAAGGCTTGTAGGTATAATTTCTCCATAAGTTTCCTATATTTGTGCATGTTAGATCAGTTTTATTGTAGTCTTAATAATTGAAGGACATTCGGCTGAGTATAAAACAATTGTCTCATAATGTTCCTTGGGGTTCTTAAAAATGGTGCTCCACTGTTGTCTTGCTCTAACATATAGATAACTTAAGGTTACAGTAGACTTTAAAGTTATATGTTTTATGTCAATTTTATCTCAATGAAGTTTGGAGAAAAAACAAAACAGAAATTCAGGTTGGTATCAGACTTTTCAACATCACCACACAGAGCAAGACAACAGAAGTGTACTATGTTTGATTTGATACACATATTGCAATATGATTACCACTTTACTGTTATCTAACAACTACATCAGATCATATAATTACCATTTCTATTTTATGGTGAGAACATTTAAAATCTTAGCAATTTTCAAGTTCTTAGTATGGTATCATTATATGGTATCTATATTTTATATGTATTATATGAAATATGGAATGATATATAATCCATCATTTATACACCCACAAACACACATACACACATACAATCTCTTTATCCATTTATCTATTGACAGGCACTTAGATTGTTTCCATATATTGGAAATAATGCTGCAAAAACACAGAAGTGCAGATGTCTCTTTGATGACCTGTTTTTAGTTTCCTTTGGATATATACCCAGAAGTGGGATTGCTGGATCATAAGGTAGTTTTCTTTTTAATTTTTTGAGTAAACTCCAGACTGTTTTTCGTAGTGGCTATGCTAATTTATATTCCCAATAGGGCACAAGGACTCCTTTTTTTCCCCACATCCTTACCAACACTTGTTATTTGCTTTTTGATGATAGCCATTCTAACATGTATGAGGTGACATCTCATTTTGTTTGGCATTTCACTGAGGATTAATGATGTTGAGCATCTTTTCATCTACCTCTTGGCCATTTGTATGTCTATTACTCAGTTCCTCTGCTCATTTTTAATCAGATTGCTTGTTTTCTGCATGAGTCTTTATGTATTTTTTATATTAACCCCCTATCAAATATATGGTTTGCAAATATTTTGTCCCATTCTGTAGGTTGGCTTTTCATTTTGTTGATGCTTTCCTTTGCTGAACAGAATCTTTTTAGTTTGATGTAGCCCCATTTACTTATCTCTGCTTTGTTGCTTGTACTTTTGATGTCATATCCAAAAAAATCATTATCAACACCCGTGACGAGCTTTTCCCCACGTTTTCTACTCAAAGTTTTACATTTTCAGATCTTACATTTAAATCTTTGATCCATTTCAAGTTATTTTTTGTGAATTGTATAAAACAGAGGTCCAATTTCATTTTTCTACATGTGTTTATCTAGTTTCCCCAACATTTGTTGGAGAGACTTTCCTTTCCCCATTAAGTATTCTTGGCTCTCTTACCAAATATTATGTGACTACATATGCAGGGTTTTATTTCTGGGCTCTTTTCTGTTCTTTCCTATATGTCTATTTTTTTCTGCCAGTATCATATTGTTGTGATTGTTATAGCTTTGTAGTATAGGTTGAAATCTGTCGGAATTTTGATAGGGATTGCACTGAATCTACAGATAGCTTTGGGTAGTATGGACATTTTAACTATATTCATTCTTCTGATCCATAAACAAAGAATATCTTCACATTTGTTTGCATCTTCTTCAGTTTCCCTCATCAGAATTGAAGTTTTAGTATAGAAATCTTTTACCTCCATGGTTAAATTCATTCCTAAGTATTTTAGAGTTTTGATGCTATTCTGAATGAGACTATTTCTTTTCAGATAGTTCATTGCTTGGAAGTACAACTGATTTTTGTATGTTGATATTATATCCTGCAGCTTTACTGAATTTGTTGATTAGTTTTAACAGTTCTTTGGTTGAGCCTGTAGGATTTTTTTCTCTATAAGATCATGTCATCTAGAAATACACACACTTTTACTTCTTCTCTTGATTTGGATGCCTTTTCTTTGTTTATGTTGCCTGATTGGTCCAGGTAGGACTTCCAGTACTATGTTGAATAGGACTGGTGACAGTGGGCACTCTTGACTTGTTCCTGATCTTCAAAGAAAAGGTTTTAGCCTTTCACTGTTAAGTATGGTGTTAGCCCTAGGCTTGTCATATACTGCTAAGGTAGTAGCAAGAAGGGTAGTGACCAAAAGGGTCAGATTTTACATAAATTTGGAAGATTAAGCTCACAGGTCTTACTGGTAGACTTCGGTTTGAGGTGTACAAGAAAGGAAGAAAAAAAAAAAAAGAGGGAAGGATAATTCCAAGCTACTTTGGCTGTGCCTGTAGGAGAATGAAGTTGCCATTTACTGAGCTAGGGAAGTATGAATAGAGCAGGTGTAAGTTCAGAAACGGGTAGTTTGGTTTTGTTGTTGTTAGGTTTAAACATCCACATGTACATGCCAGTTAAGCAGTTGGATATAAGATCCTGAGATTTGGGGGAAAGATCAGGAATGGAGATGGAAATTTGATAGTTTTCTTGGCTGAACAATGGAAGTGAGATGAGTGTTATTTATTATCTCACTTAATAAATCCCTGAAGTAGGATAATACTGTTTCTATTTTTTTCAATATTTGGACCCAAAACTCATTTTGGAAAATACTCCTTAAGGGAAAAGCTCATTCCTTTTGGTTTTGTATCTCCATCTTCTAAATAGAACCAATTTCTATTAAACATATCTTGAAATAATAAATACATAGAAAAACTTTGAGTCTACTGACTTAGTAACATCAGTAAATTTTTTTAAAGATTTTATTTATTTATTTGACAGAGAGAGACAAAGCAAGAGAAGGAACACGAGCAGGGGGAAGGGGAGAAGGAGAAGCAGGCTTCCTGCCAAGCAGGGAGCCCAATGGATGCAGGGCTTGATCCCAGGACCCTGGGATCATGACCTGAGCCCAAGGCAGACTCTTAACGACTGAGCCACCCAGGCACCCCAACATCAGTAATTTTTTTAAAACTGAAAAAATTCTCCAATATTTAGGTGACATGAGAGATGCAAAGATGCATCAATAGCAGATCCTAACTTTAAGATATTTGTATCATCCCACCATTCATATGACATGAATTTCATTCCATGGTTGTATGATGGGATGAATAACTTATTAATCAGGCAGAAATGGACAATATTCTTTTAGCACATATACAGAGGTTTGTGTTTCTCCTTATTCTTTCAGTCATGGATAAGAGATTCAACTTAATGGACCCTAGGATATTTTATTAACGATTAAACACAACAAAATGATTGAAGTAATATATTGTATTGTAGTATAGGTTGAAATCTGTCGGAATTTTGTCAAAGGAATATGCATTCACAGAAGCTTATGTAGCCCAAGACTCTCCCACTTTGTAATCACTTTCAAGTTACCTCTCTCTTACCCCTGCATTCTTTTCACCATCATAACAACCCAAATCCATTAATAAACATAGCATTATGGTTAAGAGAATAAACTGAATCAAACCACTTGGCTTCGAACCCTTAGCCTGATTAAATAGTAATTTGTTCATTTGTGACATGAGGATAGTTATAGTAATTACCTAATGATATTGGTAGGAACACCAGTGAGAAAATACTCATAAAATATACTGTCATATACATGATAATTAGTATATATTATACTAATTATAGTATTGGTATAAATTTTTTCTTTAAAAAATAAAATTTAATTTTACCTACGTGGAAGTTTATTTTCTCTTTTTACCTAGTTCAAATTATTTACTACATTAATAATGCTTTAAGAATATACCATTTAGGGGTTTACACTTCAAACAACTGAGTATTATGTCACAAAGTAATTTATAGGAAGAATATCAGGTACTTCACAAAATCAACAGAAGTCTTTGTGAACCGGTGTGGAAATGGGCATGAATCAAGGAAGGACAGGCTATTGAGAAGTCTGCCAAGATAAGGTCACAGAAAGAGTTTAAGAATGCCATCACTGAACATTTATGAATGGACAATTGCATCTTTATGTCATTTTTCCAGAATTTAAAGTCCTTGAATTTATATATAACATATATCTATATTCTATATCACTGGTTCTCAGATTTGGCTGAACAGTGGAATCACCTGGATGCGGGTTGTGTTAAAAATACTGATGTCTTGTGCTCACGTCAACATTGCATATACTAAAATTGGAATGATACAGGAAAGATTAGCATGGCTCCTGTGCAAGGATGACATGCAAATTCATGAAGTGTTAAAAAAAGAAAACAAACAAAAATACTGATGTCTAGGTCTGATTCTCAGAGCTTCTAATTTTATTGGTATAGAGTACAGCCTGGATAATGGGATTGTTTTAAAGCTCCCTAGGTGATTCTAACATGCAGCAAAATTTTATATTTACTGGTTCAAGTGGTATGGCCCACTTGCTGAAGAAACAGATGAAATTCTCGAAAGACTCCTACATATATTATATGTTAGTTAATTGGTTAATTATTTTTCACAAATAATTCATGTTTTTAGAAAGTTTTAAAATAAAATAAGTATCTTGTGAAAGTTACCCATAATCTCCTATCCAAAGATAATTTCTATAAATATTTTCATTTATCTTTTCAGATGGTTCACTTTGTATATGAGATGTGTGTGTGTGTAATTTCATATGTTCTTATGTCCTTTGGTTCATAGTTGAAGTTTCATGGCTGCTCTCTCTCCAGAAGATAATTTTTCTTTGTTGAATTGTGCCTGCCAAAGAGAAGGCCTCCAAAGGTTAAGGATTAATTCAACTAGTGAACTGTGAATATTGGTAAATTGACATTTCAAAGGGCAATGACATTCTATGATGCTCTAAACTCACTATCTCAGTGAATTAATATTTGAGTGTTTGAAAATATCAATTTCCCTTATGCAAAGCCACATAAGAATTAACTGATTTTCTTCATTTGACTCTTCCCTAGTCTTTACCTTTACTTTAGACATCCTTTGCCTACATGAATTTTCCTCTTCCTTAACAAATGAAAAATGAAAAGTCATTTGAAAACTGGTGCTTATTGGATTTGTTTAATGAACTCTTTTCTAAACTTAAAAAAGCAGATATATACTTTATAATTTATAACTTCATAAATTATAATTTAAAGTACTTCATAATTTATTTAAAAATAATTTAAGTTCTATAATTTTTATTTATTTATTTTTATTTATTTTTATTTATTTATTTATTTTTTATTATTCTGTTATGTTAATCACCATACAGTATATCATTGGTTTTTGATGTAGTGTTCCATGATTCATTGTTTGCGTATAACACCCAGTGCTCCATACAGTACATGCCCTCTTTAATACCCATCACCAGGCTAACCCATCCCCCCACACCCCTCCCCTCTAGAACCCTCAGTTTGTTTCTCAGAGTCCATAGTCTCTCATGGTTCGTCTCCCCCTCCGATTTACCCCCCTTCATTCTCCCCTTCCTGCTATCTTCTTCTTCTTCTTCTTCTTTTTTTTTTTTTTTTTAACATATAATGTATTATTTGTTTCAGAGGTACAGGTCTGTGATTTTTAAAAAGTTGTTTATGTATAAGTAGCCTCATATAGAGTGATATTTATCAGCCTTCTTTAAAACACAACTAAAATGTTAAAGCCACAATTAATATTCAGCTGATTTGGATTTTTCACATTTGTAGAGTTTTAACATGTTAATCTTTGTGCTCTATATAGTCTCTTTTAAAATTTTATTTTATTATGTTAATCACCATACATTACATCATTAGTTTTTGATGTGGTGTTCCATGATTTATTGTTTGTGCATAACACCCAGTGCTCCATTCAATACGTGCCTTCTTTAATACCCATCACCAGGCTAACCCATCCCCCCTGACTATATAGTCTTAATTTTATTTATTTATTTATTTATTTACTTACTTACTTACTTACTTACTTACTTGAAGATTTTATTTATTTATTTGACAGAGAGAGACACAGCCAGAAAGGGAACACAAGAAGAGGGAGTGGGAGAGGGAGAAGCAGGCTTCCCACTGAGCAGGGAGCCCGATGTGGGGCTCAATCCCAGGACCCTGGCATCATGACCTGTGTGGAAGGCAGATGCTTAATGTCTGGGCAACCCAGGCACCCTATAGTCTTAGTTTTTAGAGAGTTACTGTTTTGGGGATGTTTATCATTAGTTATCTCCTCTTAAAACTACTGAATAGTTTATGCAGTAGTTTCATATCTAATGAAGAAAACAGTATATATCATGGGTGTGAGAAGGAAAATATATATTTGAAATACTAGTTAACAAAGCAAATATAGGCACTTCCTGTATATGCTAGGGCAGACATGACCTGTAACAGGAGGCTAATTAGCAGAAGGCACATTAGAGACCACCTCTTTCAACCCTTATTGATAAAGAAATTAAAACTCAACAGGAAAAATTAAACATCTTTGTTTTATATATTGTTAATAATAAAACAGAACTGCAATCTCAGTTTCCTAATTCCTAATTCAATAATATTTCCAATATACTACAGTGGCAGCTCTAATTACATTATCAGAGATCTATAGTCCATCTGTTTGTACTACTGGAAGATTTGGGCTATAAAACCAGCTGCAGCCATTAATTTATCAACAGGCTATTACCTGATTGTTCAAACTGCCATCAAAAAAGATAGAGGAGGGAGGGGAGTATGTTAAGGTGATTTAATATATTGTTGAAAATGCAATCATTTGTACATAGTCTATGCATCTTTCCTGAGATAAATCAGTAGCTAAAGATTTGATAGTCAAAAAATTGCAATGTTCTTAGTACCAGATGAAAATCATCAGTGTGAATAATGGGACGGTAATGAAGCAGCATTTTTAGGGAATATATTCACTAGAGGTAGATTCTGTAATTTGTTAATTTGTTACCTAGTGGGACTGGCCTAAAACCACTTTTGGGATAGCACCTAGTGAATTCTGGGTTAAGCCATGTAACCAGATTAAACATGATTAATCAATTCATAGATAATCTCTGTTTTCACATGTAAATGCTGTTTGCCTCAACTTTATTCAAATTTAATTTCCTTCAAAATGTTGTATTATAATTGTTATTGAAAATAACTTTTTAAAGCCAAAAAAATTCAAACTTTATTTCTTTCCATTAAACCATTACTTTTCTTAAAATGAATACTGATTACAAACCTATACTGTAATATTTATTATGGTTGGATAAAAAATATGAGCCTAAAATGATCCATTGTAGATTGAAAACATGAAGACATTCAGTCCTGAGAATTATAAAAAAGAAAGAAAAATGAAAGCTATCACAAGGTAGGAAAAACAATGTGTTAAAGCCTATTCTATCCGATGCTTTAACTTCTGGATACAAAGTACTAACTGTGGTTGAACATCTGGACCCTGGACTGTTCTGTGCCAAACATCTGTGTGATCAAGGGACTGGATGGCTCTTAAACATGCAGCTGTCTTGCATCTTATGACAGGAACCAGTGTCTTCTAGAAGTACTGCATTGTACCTTCCTTTTGCCTTCTTTTAATTTTATCACACACCCATGAGATGATTGATAGAAGCCAAAAGTGTCCTATTTGGCTGTCATGCCTTGTTTCTCAGCTGTGGCGTGAGTGTTTTCAAGATGTGATGAACATCTGCTATAAATCTAGTCTGTACTCAGGAGCATTCTCTGTTGGTTGTTTTTGTGCTTTAATTCAAGAGAACCAAGAAAATAAAATCCAGTTTTCCCATTTGATGCGCAACTAAAATGAAACTCAATGACAGTAAGCAATCGGCCCAAATTTAGATAGTTAAGTATGCTACCAAGTCTTGGTCTCAAGCCTACAATTTCCTTGCTAAGAAAGGAAACTATTCTTCACTTAAAGTATTTTGTATTTATATGGTGATTTTTAATTTGCAATGCATTTTCTCATCCATTTCTATTTCTTGGCATAGTTCACTCTCTCTAGCCATCCGTGTTAATACTTATTCACTTCTGTAGTATGCTTCTGAAAAGCCCAAAACTTTTTGTTTGAATATATACATTCCACAGAGAGGGAAATATATGTTCGTGTGTTTATTTAGATGACATAAGGGCATAAAAAGAACAACTTTTTCTAGGAATCAACAAATGCTTCTCTAGGAATTCAGTGAATAGCAAATGTGTGTTTCTAGTTTTTGAGCCAGATTTAAAACAATGTACAAGTTGATTGAATTACTGTTTTTTTTTTTTCTCCCTCATCATTAAAAAGCATACCTTCATCTTCAACTAGGAATCACTGACAATTTCTGCAACATCTTGTTTTGGCTTGAATGTTAAAGAATATCAGTGACATATCACAATTTTAGGGTGTCAATTTTGAAAGTCTATGAAAACTAGGGTTGCATGTGGAATGCAAAATTTCTTTCACCCATAATTAACCTGAAAATATTTATCAACCTATAGCTATACCCAAGACATTGGAATAGGACTTGGTGAATTTGTCACACATGCATTAAAATACAATAAGCATGCAAAGAAGCTCGAGGTATGCCCTAATACATTTAGGGGAATTGGACATAAATATATGATTATGATGATTAATAAGGAAGAAGAGTTTATTGCTATAGACATTTAGAGGTATGTAGTGAGCCAGGCACAGAGAGCGAGAGGGAGAGTGAGAGAGGAAGGGGAAGGGGGAGAGAGAAAGGAACAATAGGAGAAAGAGGAGGAGGAGGAGAAGGGGAAGAGAGGGGAGGGAGGAAAAGGGTCCCATGAGGGAATTTTCATTGGCACTGAACCTGGAGCAGAATAATGAGCAAGAGTGCATTACATAGAGTGAGATTTTCAGAAAGGAAGGTTAGTTCAAGCAAAGACCTTATCAGGGAATCTCGAGTTTTATTTGATGCCCAACAGCGACCCATAACACTGAAGTACATGGTATGTGCTGAAGAGTAGGAACAGTGGGGTTTGTATTAGGCACACTTCAGTGCAGGAAACAAAGCTCACTCTAGCTCTTTCAAGTAGCAAAGGATTTAATGTAGATAAATATGTGCTTGCAAAGTTATTGAAAGCACTGTGAAATAGCAGGAATCTTGAATAGGATAAATTTCAAGAGCACACCACATAGGAGAGCTGAGATCTGAAAATGCTGCCACCACCCCACAACTGTCTTTTAACCCCTCCAAATCTGGTGAATAGATGTTTCATGGTGGAGTGTCTGCTCTGTAATTACCTCTTAGCATTTAGTTCCCATGACCTTGATTGCCTGCACAACCAGCAACAGCAAGATAACCTTTGCATTATATCTGCATTCTGAATTTCACACTTGTGCATCTCATCAGTAAAACCTGTTTTGTATCCAGAACAGTAGTTGCAATGAGTCTAGGAAATTTGGTTTATAGTCTTTCAGCCTTTGCTGTAGAGGAAAGCATCCTGAAAGGCAGATGGAGTAGAGGCTGAGTGAACGAATTCATATTATCCACCCCAGAGGCCTAAGGTAATTTGGAGTTATTTCGGTGAGGCTTGAATGTCAGACAAAAGATGAAACCAATACAGTCATTAATGTACATCTAAGCAGCTGACAACACCACCAGGACACAGCTTAGAGGCTGAGATCCTTGTCCTTTGGTTTATCATTGAATTTAGTCAATGAGAGGTACAAGCAGGAGATTGGATGATGGGAAAATAGAAAGGTTGGGGTGCTTATTCTCTTGGTTCCTTTCTTGCCCTGGCATAAGCTGGCGTTAGCTGTCTTTCTTTATGAGGGACATAGCTTCATGAAGCAACACTTCCTTAAAGCAGCAGGTCTCACCTTATTCTGGCAACCACTCTCTGTCCTTGCATCTAGGAGTAGTGGTTATTTCCAGATGTTGTTCACCTGAGGATACATGATGATCTATCATCCCTAGTGTGATTTCCTTTACCCTGACCACACTTGTGTAAATAGTCCTTTCTCTTCAGTAATCTGTTTTTTTAAAGATTTTATTTATTTATTTGAGAGAGAGAGAGAGCATGGAGCATGAGCACGGGGAAGAACAGAGGGGGAGGAAAGAATCTCAAGCAGACTCTGCACTGAGCCTGGAGCCCCATGCAGGGCTTGATCCCAGGACCCATGAGATCACAACCCAAGCCAAAATCAAGAGTCAGGGGCTTAACCAAATGAGACACCCAAGCACCCCAGTATGTTTTAAGTGAACCATCTTGCTCCTGCCAATGCTGTTATAATGTGCCTAATTATATTTCATATATGTGTCTTTTAATTAAATGCTTATATAACAGGCATGTAACTGACAGAAACAAAGAGTGTAACCTCATTCTCATACCAGGCTGAGGAGTTAGGGACCTGAGTAAGGCAGCATATTACTTTCTTCCTTTATTTTTTTTTCCCTCTCAGACGTCTTTATGCAACCTTCTGGATGCCGGTCTCCACCTTTATCACTCACCACGTCATGATGATTCATCCCCATGACCCAAAGATCCATGTTTTAATACTATAAGAACAAGGCTGTAATAACACCTGTGGAATATTTGCCAGGCATTTCTAAGGGTTTAATATATATTAACCCATTTAATCCGTACAACAACCCTTTGTACCAGGTATATACTAATAATACCAGATAAATACAGGTATTATCATCCCTTTTTTTTTTTTTTTTTTTTTTTTTTTACAGATGAAGACACTTGGGCTTAGGGCAGTTCAGTAGCTTTTCCAGGGGCACAGCACTAGAAATGGAGGAGTTGGGATTCCAACCCAGGGACTATGGCTCCAATGTCTCTGTCTTTACCACTGTGCTCTACTAACACTTTTTTTTTAAAGGTGTACAACATGATGATTGAATGTATGTACACATTGTGCAATGCTTACTGCAATCAAGTTAATTAACACACCCATCACCTCACATTTACCTTTTCTTGTGCGTGGTAAGAACACTTAAGATCTATTCTCCTAGCAAATTTCAAGTACACAATAGTGTACTATTAACTGTAGTCACTATGTCATACAATAGAACTTCAGAACAAATTCATCTTAGGACTGGAAAGTTTGTAACCCTTTGACCAACATTCCCCATTTCTCCCACCCGCACCACCCAGCCCCTGGCAACCATCATTCTACTCTCAGGTTCTATGAGTCTGACCTTTTAGATTCCACATATAAGTGAGATCATACAGTATTTGTCTTTCTGGGTCTGGTTTATTTCACTTTATACTAGCTCTTAACATGACCATATTTATTTATGGAGCCAGTAGAGAATCAATTCACTGTTTAAGCTGTGTTTTTCTTTTTGAATTTGCAAAATTTATAGCCTGTATTCTGACCAAGGCATTGTTACTGGATTGGCAGTTTTAGAGAGGGAGAGACAACATGGAGAGATGTGTAGAGTAATCCATCTCACTGTGACTTTTAAAAAGACATTCAATCTCTGTGGTCCTAAATTCTTCATCTGTAAAACAAAAGTGTTGACTTAAACCCATTAAGAAAAGAGGACAAAACTAAAGCATGTATAAGATAGGTGATAAGGATAAAACAACAAAATTAGTAGGGGATTATTCCAACTAAGAAGTTAAGAAATTTAGGAGTAAATTAATGACACTATAGTATTTAAAGTTAAATTAGAAACAGCAACATATAAGAACAGCAGTAAAGAAAATGGAATTTGATTTTAAGCAGGCTAGATACAAATTTTTTTTTTTTTAAAAGCAAAGAACTGGACAGACAATGGAGAGCTAAAATATAGTTAAAGGGAACTGAACAAATAAAATACAGAAAATGTCCAAATTTAAGCAGAGTAAAGATTTCCCAAATTAAAAAAAGACAAAAACCTAGGAAACAAAAAAAGTCTCCATAATTTTTAGAAAAGCATAAAATAAGTGTAGAAAATGGATAAAATATACCCTGAGGTTTTTGAATTTCAAATAAAAAGAAACTTCAAAATAAAAAGAATCCTGTAAGTGTCCAGAGAATAGAAGTATCCATGGAAAAATATATAAATATCCAGATAAAAACATGCAGCTTTAAACATAACATTAAACAACAACCAAATACTAATAAATATAGAATTCCATTAAAAGTTAGAAATAAAATCCAATAAAATACTTGAAAAGCCAATGGAATTAACTAAAAATGATTTTTAAAAACTAAGGAAGTGTAAGGTAATTGGTTATATAATCAATATATAGAAAATAATTTATAGGAAAAAATATTACTATTAAAAAACTACAGGTAGGGATGCCTGGGTGGTTCAGTTGATTAAGCATCTGCCTTCAGTTCAGGTCATGATCCCAGGGTCCTGGGATCGAGTCCTGCATAGGGCTCCTTGCTCAGCAGGGAGCCTGTTTCTCCCTCTGCCTGCCACTCCCCCTGCTTGTGCTTGCACGGTCTCTCTCTCTCTCTGACAAATAAATAAAATATATATATATATATATATAAAGCCCCCAAAACTACAGGTAACTTTCTTCTGTAATTTTTTGGATTGTTTAAAAGGTTTGGAAATTAATTTTATCAAGTATATTACAAAAATAAGCTCATGTGGGGATACCTGGGTGGCTCAGTCAGTAAAGCACCCAACTCTTATTTATTTATTTATTTATTTATTTATTTGAGACAGAATGAGAGACAGAGAGCATGAGAAGGAGGAGGGTCAGAGGGAGAAGCAGACTCCCCGCCGAGCTGGGAGCCCGATGCGGGACTCGATCCCGGGACTCCAGGATCATGACCTGAGCCGAAGGCAGTCGCTTAACCAACTGAGCCACCCAGGCGCCCCAGCACCCAACTCTTGATTTCAGTTCAGGTCCTGATCTCATAGGTTGTGAGATGCAGCCCTGCATCAGCTCCATGCTGACTGTGGAGCCTGCTTGAGGTTCTCTCTCTCCCTCTCTGTCTGCCTCTCCCAACCCCCACTCATGTGCACTCTCTCTGTCTCCCTAAAATAAAAAAATAAAGTCTTAAAAAATAAAATCTTACAATAACAAAAAAAGTAAAATGATTCTAATGCTATTTGTACTTTTATGGTAAGATGAGTTTTGGGATCATGAAGACATACCCAAGATATCAGTATTTACATAGTGAAAATTTACTTAAATTGTTGGAAAATTATATTGTTATCAAAACTGGCTATAAAAGTCTAGCCCTACAAATCCAGATAAATCAACTAAAAACAAATACGTCATAAAATGTTTGATAACTTCTGTGTTCTGAAATGCAGTTAATATGCTTTAGTTCTTGCTCTATATAGAATATATATAGGTAGGAAAAAATTATAATTAATAGAGATACTCTTATAAACAAACCTCTCCTGAGAATTGCCTGAAGAACTTGCCATTCATATTAGGAAGTAGAGTTTCTGAGTAATGAGCGGCATTTCTTTACCTGAAATATTATAAAGTGTTACTTGCCTACCTTTTTCAGAGCATTTATACTCTTTTATGCTCCTCCAGACATTGTTGACTGTGGCTGTCAGTAAAAGTCATCACAATCATTGACAAAAACTGTTGGCTCTCAATGCTCATAAATCCATCATCCCTCTCACCAGTGAATGGTACACTTTAACAATTTATTTTTTAGGAACAAAATTGGAGAGCATAGGGAATAGACCCTTAGTATTTTTGTCTTTCCAGAATAGTTCCACCATGCCCCATTTTCTTTGGGGAGCAACTCCTTCCCCATTGCACCCATGTGTTTCCTGGTGGGCTTACCAGTCACCATGTATCACTACCCACTCTTCTTCCACTGTAGTGATTTGTCTAGTTATGGGCACATGACAAAAAATCAAGTTAATGGAGCCTTCCTCTGGGATTTTTTTTTCTAAGTTTCTTTTCCTCTCTGGAGGTAGAACTGTAATTTTCTCTACCCAGAGAGAAAAACCAGAAGAGGAGAAAAAGAGGCATGGCAGATCCAGTTCTAATTCTAGCAGCCCCTAAAGTTGCACTGTTTTTTCCTATGACTATGCTAACCCAGACCTGACTTTCAAGAAAGGAACTCCTGTATTTTAAGGTATTCATTTATTTATCTATTTACTCATGCATTTATTCATCTATCCATACATTGTTATAGTCAGTAGCTGCTCTATGTGTAACAGGTTTATTGAATGGGCTGAATCTAACAGATGGCTTAGCATTGAAGTTTTCTCTCTCTCCTCCCTCACCCCCCTCTCTGTCTCTCACTGTTAAACTTACTTTATGGACTTGCTCTTCTCTATATCCAGAAAAAATATGGGCGGATCCAAAAACCTTTCCAGTGACCAGTGACTCTTACATAATGAAGTGTCCAATCTAAATCCAAATTTAAAGCTTCCCCACTATCCCCATGTTTTATTCTAGTTCAAGTTTGGAAGCCTACAATGGAGGCATGGAAAGTAGTCATTTTCATTTTGTTTTCTATTCCTCATTTCTTACTCCCCATCTTTCATTTCTATTTAATTATGAACAAGGTTCAACATCCATAGACTATTAGCTATATAAGAGGAGTCAAACGATGCCCAACTACATGACTGCACATAGCCATGCTCAGCAAAGCTAACTGAGTTCCTGAAGTCAATGTATAATGCTTCAACAGCTTTTGAGGTTATCTCACAGATGTCTGGTACTGTTTCTCTTTGGGATGCTAAGTAAATATTTTGTTAGAAAAACTCTCCACAAGAAAACATATGCAGTTAAATGCGTGACTTTTAATTAATTTTCCAGCCTAAGCCTCTTTGTTTACCAAGAACTGCTTATATCGTGCCTGCTTCTCTCTCATGGTTTGATCTCAAAGCAGAAGCACCATGCATCTGCTTCCCTACAATGTCTGGACATGACATATTAGACTTGCATGGACTGATCATACATAATTCCATTGGAATAAAGATAATTTCTCCTGATTGTTCCAGTTAAACAAGGGCAAAGCAGATAAGCATAAAGGCCCTGATCTTTGAAGAGGTAAACTATTAACACATGCTCTGGTCCATTCTGATAACGTTAGCAACAGAAGCTATTGGCAATTAGAGTGACTTGCAACATGAGCCTAGATCAAACTAGATCAAATTGATTATGCCCAAGATGGCAGTAACCAAGGCATGTCCAGCATGGGACAACTGTTCTACACAAGGATGTTGTTTGAAAGAAATTTCTGGTATTTCAATTTGGAATAATGCATTAAGAAAAAAAAAAAACCTTTCAAATAGATTTCTTTTAGCTGAAAGATGGCCTTATTTGTATAGGGGCAGTTTGCATTAGGATCCACTTCTTCCTAAGAGTTCCATTGTTTGTATATTTTAATATGTGTGTATTTGACAAACAGCCCCATGACTGCTTTATCTACTTGATAAACCTATGACTAGTTTCTTCTTATAGTAAATGGTTTCTTGTTTCAAAGTGAAAGTTTTATTTCAGTCTATTTCATGAAATATTTCATGAACAAATGATAGATCACAACCATTTACAAAACTAAGAAATAATTTTAAGTTTCAAACTATTAAGCCTTCCAACCATGCCTGGTGTAGGAAAGATTGACTAATAATCCTTGCTGTGCTTCTGGTGAAATTACTGAATAATTCAAAGAAGAGATTATTTAAAGCAATGCTGCTGAAAGGAGGAGGCTGGATAAGTGACGTGTTGATTCATTAGCCTGTAGTTTCTTCTTGCTGCATATGAAAATAGTGAAGCAAGAATAATACCATTCTGTCTCTGTAGGGGAGATATTTTTTTCAGGAGATGTCACCCAAAGGTGTTAACAACCAGAGCACTTTGTCTTGTTATGTTGTTAGATTGCCTTGTGATACTTTTTTTTTTGTTAAAAAGTAAGTGATTGCTCAAGACTTTTTATCAGAGGAATAGCGTGGAAGTTTGTGGAATATGTCCCTTTACCAACTCCAAAAAGCCTCACTGTTGTATGTACTGTTCCCACGTTATCTACAAAGTTACCATCCTTTTCCTAAGAATAATGATTATCCTCTTTATATGCCACATGTTTTACCGTTTTTAAAGATCATTTGTGTGCATTATCCTATTTAGTTTGCCTGACTCCTCTTCAAAATAGATATCTAAGGCTCCAATTTCCAGGTACCCTTACAAAGAGGAGTTCAGAATTTCCAACATCTTTCTCCAGCTAATCAAAATAAAGGTGGTCTTTATTCTTTCAAATGATCACGGGGAAACTGTTAGACATAGACAGCGAGCTATATGTATTATGAAAAATCTTGCTATAGCAGTGTTCCTTTTTTTGTGATAAGTCAGGTCATAGAAAAAATATTAAATGTTAGGGAATTAGAGTAAAAACATTTACTGAGTCAATACTTATGGCAGACACTATGTTAAGGCCTTTGAAATTACTAATTTATTAAGCCTCTCAAAAAAAAAATGAGGAAGATAATATCATCTCCAATTTTAAATGAGAATTAGTAGCACTCAACCTAAAAACTCTTATATCCAATCAATAAATTCACTGAAGTTGCAGAATACAACATTAACATAAATCAATAGCATTTCGATACGTTAACAATTAATTCAGCTCAGGTCATGATCTCAGAGTCCTGGGATGGAGCTCCTCCTTGGGCTCCCTGCTCAGCAGGGAATCTGCTTATCCCTTTCCCTCTGCCCCTCCTTCCCCATTTGTGCTTACTTGCTCTCTCTCTCTCTCTTTCTCAAATGAATAAATAAAATCTTTAAAAAAAGAAACAATAAAATACTTAAGAATAAATTTAAGGTGAAAGATCTCTACTCTGAAAACTTCAAGACTCTATAAGAGAAATTGAAGAGAGACACACACAAATGTAAAAATGTCCTGTGTTCGTGGATCAGAAGAATTAATGTTGTTAAAATATTTATCCTATCCAAAGCAATCTATAAATTCAATGCAATCTTAATAAAAATTCCAATAACATTTTTCACATAAATAGGAAAAATAACCTTAATATTTGTATGAAACCATAGAAGACCTGGAATAACCGAAGCAATCTTGAGAAAGGACAAAACTAGAGGCAACAAACTCTCTGATCTCAAGCTATATTATACATCTATAGTAATCCAAACAGTATGGTTCTGGCATAAAAACAAACAAGTCAGTGGGTCAGAATCAAGAGCCCAGAAATAATCCCAAGAATATGTGTTCAATTAATATATATATTTTTAAAGATTTTATTTATTTATTTGACAGAGACACAGCGAGAGAGGGAACACAAGCAGGGGGAGTGGGAGAGGGAGAAACAGGCTGCCCGCTGAGCAGGGAGTCCAATGCGGGGCTCGATCCCAGGACCCTGGGATCATGACCTGAGCCGAAGGCAGACACTCAATGACTGAGCCACCCAGGTGCCCCTGTTCAATTCATATTTGACAAGAAAGCCAAGAATACTCAATGGAGAATAGGCAGTCTCTTCAAAAAATGGTTCCGGGATCATTGGATATTCACATGTGAAAGAATGGAACTGGACCCCTATTTTTCATCACTCACAAAAATTAACCTGAAGTGTATTAAAGACATAAATATAAGACCTGAAACTATGAAATTCCTAAAGCACACACACACACACACACACACACACAACAAAAATAAATTTACTTGACTTGGATCTTGATAATGATTCTGTGGACATGACACCTGGGCAAGTGGGACTACATCAAACTGAAAAGCCTCTGTTCAGCAAAAGAATCCAACAAAGTAAAAACACAATCCGCAGAATGAGAAAAAAATATTTGCAGACCATATATCTAATAAGGTGTTAATATGCAAAATATATAAAGAACTCATACAACTCAGTAACAACAACAACAATGTAACAACTCAATTTAAAAATGGGCAAAGGACCTGAATAGATATTTATCTCCAAAAAAAGATACACAAAAGACCAATAGGTATGTGAAAAGATGCTCAGCAATACTAGTCATTAGGGAAATGCAAATCAAAACCACAATGAGATATCTGCTAGATATGGCTAGGGTCAAAAAGATAAAAGATAACAAATGCTGGCATGAATGTGGAGAAGAGAGAACACTTGGGCACGGCTGGTGGCATTATGTATTGGTATAGTCACTATGAAAAACAGTATAGACAATTCTCAAAAAATTAAAAATAGAACTTCCATATGATCCAGCAATTCCACTTCTGGGAATATACCCAAAGGAAACAAAAACACTAATTGGAAAAGATACCTGCATCCACATGTTCGAAGCCTCATTATTTACAATAGTCAAGACATAGAAACAAAGTGTCCATCGATGGATAAATGGATTAAAGAAGTTATGTATACACACACACACAAAATGGAATATTGTTCAGCTATCAAAAAATGAGGAAATCCTAACATTTGCAACAACATGGATGGACTTTGAAGGCGTTACATTGAATGAAAAGAGTAAGAGGGAAAGACAAATACTATATGATCTCACTTATGAGTAGAATCTAAAAAAATAAAAATAAACTCATAGAAAGAGAGATCAGATTTGTAGTTACCAGAGGCAGACGGCGGGGAAGGAAGAATTAGAGACAATTGTCAAAAGTACAAACGTCAAATTTTAAGATAAATAAATGTTAGGGATGTAATGTGTAACATGATGACTATAGTTAACACTAGTGTATAATATCTAAGGAAGTTATTAAGAGAAAATCCTAAGAGTTCTTATCATGAGGAGAAATTTTTTTCTTCTTTTTATTTTGTGTCTATAAGATGATGGATGTTAGCTGAACCTATTGCAGTAATCATTTCACAATATATGTAAACAAATTATTATGCTTCACACCTTAAACTTATACAGTGGGCCATGTCAATTATTTTTTCATTACAGCCAGAAAAAAAATTAAGTAGTGTCTTCAGTTAGAGGTTATCCAAGATTTATTGAAACAAGAAAAATGAGATTGCTTTCTAACATTTGTAGTGTAAAAATCACACAATGAATAAATGCTAAAAGATGAGAATGTTTTACAAACTGAGGGTTTTAGAGGGGAGGTAGGTGGGGGGATGGGCTAGCCCGGTGATGGGTATTAAGGAGGGCACGTATTGTATGGAGCACTGGGTGTTATACACAATGAATCATGGAACACTACATCAAAAACTAATGATGTACTGTATGGTGACTAACATAACAATAAAAAAAAAAAGAGAGTTGCTTGGCAAGTAAGAACTGATTATTTCCGACTGAGGACATCAACATTCTTGAAGGAAAAAGAGATTGCTCTGCCAGGAGGTTGGTCATAAAAGTTGAGTGATAGAAACAAATAAATGTAATATCCATCCAACCAACATTCAAAGGAAATGGAAAAGTAGACAATGAAATTCAAACGTTCCAGTGTTGCTAACAAGACCACATGTTGTGGAGATGAATCTATTGAACTACATAAACCTGACAGTAATTAAAATTCTATTCATCTACACTTCCTTATTCAGATTCCACATAGTATTCTAATTATGATTTGGTTTCCCCTGAAGTCTGCCAACAGAGATAAAATAATAAGGACTCTAATACTTCAAACTGCATGACAATTACGTTTTTAATGAGAAAATTAAGAAATTAGCATTCTGATTTTATCTGCCAGTGTCATAAATTTGGTTAATGCAAGTTTTTCCTTAAGAAACTTGTCTGCTCTCTCAATTTTAGTTTATTGAGCTAGTATGCTTGAGGAGTAAACATTGGGCACTGGAGAATGTACAAAGATAATAAATTAATAATGACATGATAAAATTTCTGCTCAAAATATGGATAAAACTTTCTGAAATTATCTGCCCTACCTCAACTTCTTTTAAGTTATAATATTTGAGCACCTAATATGTTCCAGGCATTATGCCAGATGCTTAACTGAACTACTCATCTAATTTTCATATGAACTCTAGTTGAAGTATAATATAATATGCATCTTATAAATTAAGAAATTGAACATCAGAAATACTAGGAAGGTTTAGTTTCTTGTGGCTTAATACATCAGTATCAGGGTGTTTCAGTGATATACTTCAAATCAATTATATTTCAAGCCTAACACTCCAATGTCCCTGAACTCCTTCAAATCTCTCCATTCTCAAATCCATGAATTTGATGCCAATGCTAACTCCCTTTCGGTGACCTATGATAGAAATTTGGTTGTCATCTTCCGTGCAATGCCCAAAGCCTTCTTGCCAAACTCAGGAATGTTTAGAGAACAGATAAGGAATCCCAATGTTGAAACAACCCAAGAAGAAAGTACATCTGAACCAAACAAGAGGTCTATGATAAAACACTATGATTTACCTGGATGGTAATTGCCCTCACTAGCATAAGAATGGCTAATGAATGAATGACAAAGAAAAAAACAGAATGAAATAGCTCAGGGGGAAAAAAAAAAGTAACTTTGAGAAAATTATTCATCAAATAGATCACATCTTACAATTTTCAATCCTAGTCCTCTATATTACTAAATGGAGTTGCCTTTTGAAATGTGTGACTAAATTCCCTCAAGGAGTGAAAGGCAGGCTGAATGATTCATTCACAAAACAATTGCCACAGTGACTGAGCAATTCCCAATGTGGTGTTTGGCCATCTTTAATCATCACTCAATCTGTCTGAGTAAAAACAAACAACTGTCTTCGGTCACCAGCAATAACTAGGAATCAAATCGAATCTTTCTGCTCTCTACATATTCCACCCCAGTCGATATGTGGTGTGGCAGTGCCTGACAATCAAAGAGGTAATTTGTCAAGCCATCTTCTTTTAGTTACCCCTGACTTTTAGAAATGTAATAAAAAAATTAACAGGAAAAAGGTGAGAAATAGTCGATTCCTATTCATAGAGCTGTATCTTGGAAATTGTTCTTTGAGAACCTAAGTCTAAAGAATTAAATTTTGATACTAAATGTCTCTGGAAAGAGGTTAGCATTTGCTATTGATTTTTTACAATGTTTATGTAGAACAGCTGTAAAGTAACAGATATCTTTTCTTTCTGTTATGGATATTGGCCATAGCTTGTTATTGGTAGAGGACTTGCTGGTAAGAATTCATATATTTATTTACTCAGTAGTTTGTTATTTAGAGTCTTGTCTGTCTTAAAGGTTGCAAGTAAGGCATGGGGAACATACAGAATAAGATGTCTCAGACATCTTGACTCAGAGAGTGATACAAATGAGTACGTGAACAAGTAAAATGCAGTAGAGACAGTTTCCCAGGTGTATGCTTATCTTTAAATTCATCAAGATGTGTACATTAAATTTGTACAACTTGTTTGTCAATATCTCAAAAACAAAACAAAACACAACAGAATACAATGGAATGAGTTCTACTTAAGCAGTCCTACCACTCATAATCAGTGCAACCTTAAAAAGTTGCTAACCTCTCTCATTTTCAGTCGATCTCCATATTTGTAACGATTAGAAATAGTGCAAGCATAGTGGGTTAGTGTCCCCCAAGAAGATATTCTCATACCTTAATCTCCAGAACCTATGGATGCTATCTTAGAAAAAAAACATTTGCAGTTGTAATTAAATTAAGGATCTTGAGATGAGCTCAATTTGGATTATTTGGGTAGGTCCTATCTATATGTGGCCTCAACCTCAAAGAAGCTGACAACCACCAGAAGTAGGAAGAAGCAAGGAATGGAATCTCCCCTATATTCTTAGAAGAAGTATAACCTTGCTTGATTTCAGACATTGGGCTTCCAGAACTGTGAGAGAATAAATTTGTTGTTTTAAGTCAACAAATTCATGTAATTGGTTATGGCAGCCCTAGGAAACTAATAAAATTAGTAAAGGGCTTAGGACATTACCTGATGCCTGATAGGCATTCAATAATAATATCTGGGATGATGAAGATAATGATTAAGAGGATCATGATTTTCTTTTATAAATCAGATTCAATGTGCATAGTCCTATATAAAAACTGTTTTTAGGTTGTTTTAACAGGCTTGTAAGATAAATGTTTTAAACATTTACATTAATGTGCCTTCCAGTTCTGTTGGCAAGTTAGTCTGGGTGTTTTCATCTATACATACGTACTGCTTTATCTACTACACATATTTTATTTTGCCTTTTTAGTAACAAGTAGGAGAAAGACACAAGGAAAATGGATGAAAGGATTAAAATTATTCAGCAATTATAAATACGTTAGAAAACTAATTTTGAATGTCAATAGCTGGTGCATTAATGTTGACAAGGACAAAGCATAATATTGGCATGTACAACTCCCTGAATCACAGAGTAGGAATTGGTTAGTTCAGAGCCAAGAAGAACTGATATAATTAACATTGTTTTCCATGGGTTTATGGAAACTCTTGAAGGTTGACATTCATTTAATTCCCTGTGAGTGATAAGACAGGGAGATGACATACCATGAAGGCTGCCGATACCTCATGTTAGACTGGAGAAGCTATTTTGTGTATTAACATACACAAATTTTATGGGTGTAAGATTTCAAAGCCTGATCCTAAACCTTGGCATTCAGGCTTGAAAGCATAAATAATTGCAAAATTTTGTGAGAATAATACTCTGCTAGCAAGGGGACTGAAGTAAAGATTTTTGAAAGAATTATGAGGTTTTGGTATTTTTATGTGATACATTATTAATATAGTTAGTTGTATTTATGGCAAGTGATGGCGTTTTAAAGTTATTTTACCACAGAAATTGCTAAATAAAGAAATTGCTTTTTTGAGATTAGGAAAGGGATTATCAATAAGCAAAAATCAGATAAGATACCTATTTTCAAATATATAGTCTAAAATTTACCAAAACTTTTACCCAAATAACACATCTTCTATTTTAAATAAATAACCTCTTAAATACATACATACATACCTAACTGACCTCTAACCCCGAAAAGAGCTTTAAACTTCAAGATTTTCATTACAGTAGGAGGAAGACTTTAAACCACCCACTGTCTTTGGATCCCTGGATCTCAAAGAAAACTAACTAAACCACCCACTGTCTAACAACAGAGTAGTGGTTATTCAGTGGCAGTTAAAGTTTGTTTTATGATTTATAAACTAGTGGGGAAGAGGGTTGTAGGAGGGAGAGTTATCAAAAATCAGTTTGAATGAGTGACTGAAGATTAAGCTGGACAAGAACTAATCCTATGGAGAAAACAAATCAAATATCTCAAGCTTTGTCATGTAGTAAAGTCTTCGGGACAAAGAAAGGGCTGATCCAAATCTGTCATTTGAGAATACTCTCAGCTATTCCCGTGTTCCCAGGAAAAGGATAATTAGTAAAAAAAATAAATAAATAAAGCCGATTCACCTCTCTGGTATCAAGGCACAACTAAAACTACTTTGGTGTAATGCAAGAAGTGACATTTTTCCCACATTGTGGTAGATCACTCTAGTGCCTGGGGTGACTCCTGGGAATCTGTGGTAGACCCTGGTATGCTACTTGTTCACCTCGATGGAGACAAAAGTAGTAGTCACACCACTTAGTAGAGGCTATAGTGTTTGCCAGCAACAGTGATTCTCAGTAAAGGTACAATAATTATACAGCATTCCTCCTTAACATTTTAGAACCCAGCAAGAATGGTGGTGGTCGGAGGGCATAGACCTGCCTGGTGGGTGCCAGAGAATGTCAGTGGCCCTTGGTGATCACATGGGCGCAGATGTGAGATAGTATTATGTGACCATTTGGGAGCTGTCCAAAATACTTTCTAGAATTTTTCAGAAAGAGCTTTCAATATAAATGAAAAAGCTTTTTGCTATCATATATATAAATAAACCATATCTAGCTAGATCTGTCATTCTGTTTATTATTTCAGCAGGCTAAACTCCTAAATGGATTTTAACTATATATAGTTATCATGACCTAAAATGTAGTCATATGGAGCACCTGAAATTAGATAAATGTAGCAACTCAGTTACTTTCTTATTTTGTACAGCATTATGAGACAAACATTTTAAATATCTCCATGAGTTTAAGTTCAGAATATTTGTTGATTTTTTAAATCAATTTTAGTGGAAATTTTTGGTGGGGGGGGCTGGGGACTCCAAGTGTTAATAAATTTTTCTAAGGTTATTAATTTGTTCAATATATCCCTTTTTTGAGAGGGGGAGGGGCAGAAAGAGAGGGAGAAAGAGAACCGTAAGTAGGCTCCACACCCTTAATCTCACAACCCTGAGATCATGACCTGAGCTGAAATCAAGAGCAGGACGCCAACTGACTAAGACACCAGATGCCCCAGTATGTCCTTATTTTTTATTACATCCCATTCTAAGTGTTATAAATGGAACAATAAGTAATATCAAGTAGTCAAAAATGTTTTGATAAAAAATAAAGTAAGGTGACAGAATAATAGGGATGGTCAGAGTAATCATCTCTAAGAATAACAAGATGATCTTTAAGTTATTATTTTGTTTTCATTTATACTTTAGTATATTTAAATAATTATCCCAAATAGCCATCCTGAAAGCAAAAAAAAATGTGTTCTATAGTACTTGTTAGTTTTAGTTCTACCAGTTAGGCAAAAGTTTGAGAAAGCTTGAACTTCAGAAAGAAATGTTGCTTGTGCATATGTGTTTTTCAGAATATCTGAGTGTATGTGTAACAAACAAAATCAGGCAAATTGTGGTCCTGAAAAGCACCAAAGATCTATATTATGCCTCACATTCAAAAGCTAGCCATACACCAACAATGAAATGTCAGAAAGAGAAATTAAGAAAACACTCTCATTTATAGTAGCATCAAAAAGAATAACATACTTGGGAACAAATTTAACCAAGGAGCTGTAAGATCTGTGCACTGAACTTTATAAAACATTAAGGAAAGGAATTAAAGAAGTTACAAATAAATGGAAAGATATTCTGTGCTCATGTATTGGAATAATTAATACTGTTAAATTGTCCGTACTACCCAAAGTAATCTACAGATTCAATGCAATCCCTATCAGAATTCCAGCGGTGTTTTTCACAGAAAGAGAAAAAACAATCCTAAAATTCATCTGGAACTCCAGAAGACCCTGAATAGCCAAAGCAGTTTTGAAAAAGAACAAGGCTGGAAGCATCATACTTCTTGACTGCAAATTATATTACAAAGCTATAGTTATTAAATCAGTATAGTATTAGGGGCGCCTGGGTGGCTCAGTCGTTAAGCGTCTGCCTTCGGCTCAGGTCATGATCCCAGGGTCCTGGGATCGAGCCCCGCATTGGGCTCCCTGCTCGGCGGGAAGCCTGCTTCTCCCTCTCCCACTCCCCCTGCTTGTGTTCCCTCTCTCGCTGTGTCTCTCTCTGTCAAATAAATAAAATAAAAAATCTTTAAAAAAAAATCAGTATAGTATTAGTATAAAAACAGACATGTATATGTATATTGGAATGTACATACCGCAATGGAATTTTTACTTAGCCTTTAAAAAGAAGAAAATCTTGTCATTTGTGACAATATGGGAAAGCCTCGAGGACATTATGCCAAGTGAAATAAGTCAGAGAAAGATAAATACTGCATAGTATTACATAAGTGGAACTGAAAAGAAAAGTCAGACTCCTAGAAACAGAGTGAAAAAGTGGTTTCCAGGGTCTTATGGGAAATGGGGAGAGTTTGCTAAAATGATACAAAGTTTCAGTTATGAATAAGTTCCGAGGATCTGATGTATAACATTGTCACTGTAGCTGGTGACACTGTATTGCTGTGTAATTGAAATTTGCTAAGAGAAAAAGAGGTAAACATGAGGTGATGGATGTGTTAACTCACACAACAGTGGAAACCTTTTCAGTGTATATTTATACCGAATCCTCACACTGTGCACTTTAAATATCTTACAGTTTTGTCAATTATACCTCATTAAATCTGAAAAAAAAACTAAAACAAGAAATCTGAAATTTCCTGAATTTCACTAAAAAAAAAATGACTACTGAAACAGTCACTAAGGGGAAAAAAGGGCTGTTTTAAAGACACGTGGGAGTGATGTACAATGGAACATGTGTTTAGTGACCTTTTTGAAGAACTTTATCAAGCAAAGCTGAAGTTGATGCCTGAAAGGAGGAATGTTTGAGCACCCGATGAGAAATCAGTCATCCTCCAAGAACTGAGGAAAAGGCCCTGTGTATTGTGGAGCAAATCATGTATATCTCTTCCCAACAAGTTCTACTAAGCGGGTCTTTCAGGTTTTTTTTTAGTTTTCTTTGTTTTTTAGAAACAGTTGTTAAATGCTTACTAGTACACTACTGTCTATTGCTGCCAATTGGAAGCAGCAGGAGCTTTTACTGAAATTGAACCCAAACTCTAGCATGAGGTACATGTGGGTTCAGATATGAAGAGACATGGCACATGTGTTAAAACATTGTTGACAAAGGAGACAAACAGTGCTTTCAAACATAAACCTCAAGTGCAATGTACTAAGGAACATACCTTTGATTCAGTGCCTGAATTCTGCTACTAATGTCAATACCTGAAATGAAAAGATGAGTCTAACAGCATGAGTTATGTCAATATAAAGATCATATTAAAGTCTGTTATTAATTCAACAAAGCCCTCTACACTATTTTTTAAAGAAGATTTTATTTACTTATTTGAGAGAGAAAGAGCACAGAAGGAGAGGGAGAAGAGATTCCCTGCTGAGCAGAGAGCCTGACACAGGGTTTAATCCCAGGACCCTGAGATCAGGGCCTGAGCCGAAGGAGATGCTTAACTGATTGAGCCACCCAGGTGCCCCTACAATGCTCTCTAAATTCTTAATGGAGGTAGTACATTGTAAAAAGGATGAAGGAGGCTACAGATACATTAAAACGAAGGGTGAGAGTAGAGGTGAATAAGCATTTATCTGAAACAAACCTTTTTACTTTCAATTACCCTACTGTTACTTATGAGTGTCATATTTGCCATTACTAGAGATAAATCACATTTGCCACTTCAGATTATAACCACTGATTTGTAATTGAGTTGCTCTTCATGAGGCAACTGTATGTATTGTGCCTCAGGGTGACTGACAGCAAGGATTAAATACAAAAGTCTGAAAGAACAGTAATTATGGCATATAACAAGATTAGTTACAAAGTGGAAGATTTTTACAGTTCTCTATTATAAATATAGAAAATTATTGCAAATCCAACTATTTGTTTCTAGTAAGTGTTTCAGATGGTTAGTAATTATTTCAAGCAATGTTGAATACTTCTAATGTTAGGCAAGAATAGAAGGATTTAAAATTTTGTATATATCACATATACATTTATTAAAATTTACATAAGAAAGGTGACTGGAAGAAATACCTTAAAATATTTTAGTGCAAATATCTCTGCTTCTGGCCATGGTGCAGTCAATACTACTGGGCTAGTCTACCTGCTATAATCAATTATAAAATTGTACAAACTATATGAGACAACTCTCATCAGGCCATGGACAAGTGACAACACAAGACTATAATCTGCAAGAGAGGGGAAATTCTCAAGGTAAGCCCCAGGGTTGCCCTGGCCTGAGGAAAATTTCATAATTCCACTGCAGCATCATAATTCCAGTGCAACAATTCAAGCAGAGCCCTAGGAGGAGGCAGAGTATTGAGTTCAGGGCAAAGCTAAAATGATTGGATTCAGCTAGATACAACACAGTAAAGGAAAAATTGGTGCAGAAACAGACCCCAGAGTTGGGTATGAAAGTCTCTCCCAAGTCCTTGGCTGAGGGCTGCACTACAAATAGGTAAGAGGAGCCTACCATAGATTTAGGAAGTGGCTGCTATGGGATGGAGATTGCAATAAACATAATAAAGACTGAGCAGTGCTGGAGACAGTGGGATCCAGCCAAAATGGAGAGACCTTAAATCTTCATTAATATCTTTACCATCCCATTCCAGTTGAGATATAGGAAGAGGATATTTTGTAATAAGGATTATGTCCTAGAGTAAGAACAAAGACTAAAATTAAGCTCTGTCAAGATTAACATGGACACACAGAGTTTGGAAGCTAAGTTCTAACAAGTTAGAGAAGTTTGGTAAAGTGGGCTTTCCATAGGTCTACCCTACCAAACTGTAAAACCAAGCTGATGCAAGTTCAAGGAAAGTAGGGAAAGACTTAAAACAGCAGTATAAGTAATTTAAAAACTAGAATCTAAAGAAAATATCATCTTAAAGAATAACCAGATAGGGGTGCCTGGGTGGCTCAGTTGGTTGAGCATCTGCCTTCAGCTCAGTTCATGATCCCAGGGTCCTGGGATGAAACCCTGCATCAGGGTCCCTGCTCAGTGGGGAGCCTGCATCTCCCTCTCCCTCTGCTGCTCCCCCTGCTTGTGTTCGCTCACTGTCAAATAAATAAATAAATAAATCTTAAAAAAAAAATAACCAGATAAGTATACCAGCAGAAAATGGAAAAAATGAAATATAACATAGAAATTCTAGAATTTGAAAATACTACTAGCAAATTAAAAAAAAAAATACTATGTGCTTAACTGCACATTGGACATGGCAGAAAAAAGAGGAAATGAATATGAGGTTATACCAACATAAAATAGTTTTCTAAAGAAAAATGAAAAGAGTACCAAGAATTTCTGAAATAATATCAAATGGTCCAACATACATGTAATTTGAGCCTAGAAAGTGACAATTGGGTAGAAAAAAATATTTGAAAAAAAGGCCACAAATTTCTCAAACATTATTAAAGACTTTGATCTAGAGATTTAATAAATTTAGCAAATCCCGAGCGAAGCAAGTACAAAAGCCACACCACAGCAAATCATAACAAAATTTCTTTAGGTTGAAGTAAAGTTTAAATCTTGAAATCAAGAGAAAAAAACACATGAGAGGAAATAGGATGAATAACATCTGTCTTCTCATTAGGAAAAAAAATGACACAATAAAATGATATCTTTAAAGTTCTGAATAATAATAAAAAGTCTATCAATCCAGAATTTATTATTCAGTAAAACTATCTTGTAGAAACAAGAGTGAAAAATATTTACAGAGAAATTAAATCTGAGAAAATATGCCTTTAACTGTACTGAACTATAGGAAATTCTTTAACATGTTTTCAGGCTGAAGGGAAAAGATGCCATGTAGAAAACTCAGAAAGGAATGAAGAGTCCTAGAAATAGTAATTAAGTGGATAAACATAGAAGTATTTGTATTTATTCCTTTCTATAATTCTCTGAAAATGACTATAAGTAAAAATCATACAGTTGTAATGTAGAGTTAATAATGCATACAGAAATATAAATTATAACAATAGTGCAAAGGAAAGGAAGTAGATGAATTAAATGATAATATTGTAATTATAACATTCTGGAAATGGAGATTTTGAAGTGTAAAATGTAATAAGGAAAGTAGGAAGAGAGAATTGTGACTTGGGAATTGAGTAGTGAAGTGTAAAGTGTGAAATAGTGAAATATTGACCCAACTACATGGGTAAATTAAGAATGTATATTCCTAACCTTAAAGCACCACTAAAAATAATCAAAAAGAAGTATAGACAAGCCAATAGAGAATAAAAATAGAATAGTAAGAACATCATATAGTAAAGGGAAAAATAATTTCCTTTACTACTCATGATGGGGTGTCAGCTTCTTCCCTGTCCTCAGCTTGTCTTCTGTTCCCTCATCACTAATACTACATTTCATTTCCAATACTTTCCTGAACTCTTTTGACACTTCTGGTCACCCAATGTGTGACAGTTTTCCCCCACCATGAAATTCTCAAACACTTGGGTGCTTTACAATTTAACTAAAATATGACACTATCTACCTGGATATAGCATCAGATCTCATAGGTTAAGGGCTCAGTCCCATAAGACTGCCCCTGCTCCTCATTTCAGATGCTAATCAAGAGTCCAAGTTGTTATCTGAGCTTCTGATTGACCAACTATAAATTGGAGGTTCCAACAGTCCCCTCCTTGAGTGCAATTAATTTGTTAGAGTGGCTCACAAAACTGACAGAGAGGATTTATTTAATAGATTACTGGTTTGTTATAAAAGGATATAACTCAGGAACAGCCAGATGGATGTCATACACAGGGCAGGGTGTGTAGGAAGTAGCTCTATGCTGTCTATCCCAGTTTTAGCACTACCACATATTTACCAACTTGGAAGCTCTCTGAATCTCATCCATTTTGGTTTTTATGAGGGCTTCATTACTTAACATGATTAAATCATTGGCCATCAGTAATTAATTCAACCTCCCCAAAATGTGGGGAGGAGGTGAAAAGTCCAACCCTCTAATTTCAAGATTGGTTCTTTTGGTAACCAACACCCATTCATATGAATTTGTCAAAAATCATTAACATAAATCCAGGTGTGGTTGAAAGGGGCTTGTCATGAATAACATAAGACTGTCTCCTTTAGAGCTCTAATCACATAGAAAATCCCACCAGCTTTTAGGAGCTCTGTGCCAGGAAAGGGGATGAAAACCAAATCTGTATTTCTTACTGTGAAACACAGTATCACATCTCTTGACCCCAGAAAAGGCAAGAAAGGTGCCCTCATTTATGCAGCAAGACAAATACATTAAATTTAAAACATAAGGATTGAATAGGAAGAGAAAAAGTGTTATAATTTTCAGGTGATAAGATTATCCACATGGAAAATCCAAGAGAGTCTGCAGATAAACATTTAGATCAAACAGAAATTGATCAATATGCTAAATACTAGATAAGCATAAAAACTCCAATAACATTCCTGTATGATAGCAACAAAAATTAACAGCTATTAAAAAAAAAGGTACCATTTACATTAGCAAAAAAATATAAAGAAACTAAGAATCTAACAAAATATGTGCAAGTCCTTTCAGGAGAAATTATAAAATATAATTTAAATATAATTTAAAAACATAAAATAATGCTAAAATAACATAGATATTCCATTTTCTGGATAGTAAAACTGAATTCACTATTGTAATGAATGATAAAATTCCAATTCCAATAAAAATCCTCTAAGCTGATTCTAAAATTCATGTGGAAAAGCAGAGTGAAGATAACCCAAGTCATACCTGAAGAAGACAATGGTGGAAGAGCTGAAGATATAACCTACAAGACATTAAGTTATTAAAATATTGTAGTGTTGGTACAAGGAGAGATAAAATTATAAAATAAAGTAGTCTGAAAATAAACCCCAGCATATATAGACATTTGATATTTTATAGAGTGAAAGTTGTAAAACATGGAAAGATTATTTAATGATGCTGTGAAAACTGGTTATCCTTTATATATACATATATTTTTTATGTATATTCTTTATATATATTCATTCTGTATATTCTTTATATGTATTTTTTCTTTATATTGTTTATAAATATATGTTTACTGCTTCACAATACACACAAAAATTAAGAGTACTAATACAAGACTAGTGCATAGGAAGAAATATTTTTAATGAAAAAGTTGATATTTTAATAGAAGGGAAGTGAGAAATAGTGAATAGTGTGGAATAATTGTACATCATTAAAAATATAAATTTAGATCTCTTACACTTTATATCACACTGACTCTCTAATGAATTAGACGTGATCATTTTAACAATGAGGAAAACAAAAAAGTGGGTTTTGAAATTTGGTACAGGGAAAACTTTTAATATATGGTAGAAGATATAATAGGAGATAAACCATATAAAAACTAAAAACTACTTAATAGTAACAGAAAGGAAGAGGAGCAGACTATATCATCCCAGAAGGAAAACAAGCAATATTAATACAATACAAATAACAAACTAAAAAGATACAATATTTGCAGATGATAAAAGGTAGATATTATATATGTATAGCATACATAGATATATATCATATGACATATATGTATAGATATGTATCTTAAAAGTCAATAAGAGGGCAGAAATGATCAGAAAGACAAATGGGGAAAGAATTTGAAAAGTAACCCAAAGAAGCAATACATCTGAGTAATGAATATAAAGATTCTTGTTTGAGGTCATTAACTTTATTTTTAATTGAGGTATAATTAACATACAGTGTTATATTAATTCAGGTGTACAATATAATGATTCAACAATTGTTTACATTACTCAGTGCTCATCAAGATAAGTATACTCTTGATGCCCTTTATTTTCCTTCTCTACCCACCCATGTTCCCTCTGGCAACCACCAGTTTTTCTCTGTATTTAAGTGTGGCTTTTGTTTTTCTCTTTTTCTCTTTGTTTTGTTTCTTAAATTCCATATGTGAGTGAAATAACATGGTATTTGTCTTTCTCTGACTTATTTCACTTAGCATTATCCCTTTAAGTCCATCCATGTTATTGCAAATGACAAGATCTCATTCTTTTTTTATGGCTTAGTAATATTCCATTCTGTATATATATCATTCTTCTTTATCCACTCATCTATAGATGGACACTTGCATTGCTTCCATATCTTGGCCATTGTAAATAAGGCTACAATAAACATAGGGATGCATATATTTTTGAATTAGTATTTTTGTTTTCTTTGGGTAAGTTTTATATTTAAAATCATAATATTTTAACTTTTAAAGAAAACAAGAAGAATTGGTTTTGTTGATGTTGTTTTTACCTATCAGACTGACAAAATACAGAATGTTAAAATATATTAGATCAGTAATGTCTAATATAGGCACAAGCTTTGGGAAATGAACACTTTCTTACCTGGCTTTGTCAACTTAATTTAAAGAGATAAACTGAGGCAAGCTCAAATTACCAAAAATTGAGTTTATTAAGAATAGTAGAGGAATTGCAATTTGGAAAACACATTCATAGCAAGCTACAGGTGAGTCCTTTAAAGGTTTGGGCAGGCTGTATTCGGTCCACTTTAGATTGAAATCCTTTCACAGTCTGTATCATTTAACATAATATTTATGCTGTTACAGAAGAAAGTTTGACCTAAGGTTCAAAAGCCTTAAAAGAGTTTAGGACATTTGGCTAAGGTTCTCCAATTCTAGAGTTTTGCTATAAATAAATAAATAGATAGATAGATAGATAAATAAATAAATAGTACATATCAGTAAACGGTTTCATTGTGGCAATGTTTAGAACTAAGGAAAAAAATATATATATACTTCAGAAGCAGATATAACATGTAGCTATACACTAAAATAAAATGACCCATGAAATGTCCTAGAAATTTATCTATGATATATCGAATTAAGTTTATTGTTATGAATTAATATATGCAATATTATCCCATTTAGTTTTCTGGTTTAATATTATTTTGTAAATTCTTTAAATATAACTATAAATATGAATATGTTTTTAGTGAGAAAACATCAGTTAAAATCTTTCCACTTGACAAAAATTTGCTATCAGAGACAAGGGTTTCATTTTTATCATGGAATCCCATGTGGTTTCTTGTTCAACTTTCTTAATTTTCTGTGTCTTCTAACTTTATAACAATACATGTGTTAAATTACTACCTTTTATGATTAGAAAATATAAATAAAATTTATTAAAAATTAAAATCATTCCATTTCTTAACTATTATTTTCACCAAACGAGTAAATAACTTACCTAAGACTCTGGCTTTAGGATTGGAAGCTTCTGTGAGCTTTCAGCTGTGTCTGCATTTTCTATGATCATTGCCTAGAGCATAGCAACTAAAAGTAAAGATAAATAAATTGCTCACATTCCTTTAGCTTAAGCTTTCTGTAGATTTATGAAATAAATGAAACATAATGTATCCAGTCTGACTATTTTGGCCACTCTGAAAGTGGATAATGATCCTCACAGCCATATTAATCACAGAAACCTCCACTCTGATCTATTTGATCTGCAAAATGGATGAAGACACTTTCAGCTTCATTTGGATTGAAACAGAACATATATTTTGAGACACTTTGTTGAAAAGTTCTGTTTAACTGGAGCTTTTGAGAATAGCTATTGTGGTTCTTTTATTTGGGGAAATCTGGAGGAAAGAAAATGTAATCACCAGCATGGCAAATACTGGACTAGTTATTTTTTGTAATTAAAAAAATATCTTTGCTATACTCTTCTTCAGAAAGGTATAATTTTCTTGATTGTATTAATAGGAAATGTTATCAGAGATTATATGACTAATTCAAATCATCCATTTAGGAAGTGAGAAAAGTAAAATTTATGCATAGTTTTTTTTTAATTTATTTTTTAAAGATTTTATTTACTTATTTGACAGAGAGAGACACAGAGAGAGAGGGAACACAAGCAGGGGGAGTGGGAGAGTGAGAAGCAGGTTTTCCGCAGAGCAGGGAGCCGGAGGCAGGGCTGGATCCCTGGGTCCTGGGATCATGACCTGAGCTGAAGGCAGACGCTTAACGACTGAGCCACCCAGGCGCCCCTTTATTTTATTTTTTTAATTCAAATATCCATGATCTTTTTTTGCTGGGGGAAAGACTAGGAAAGTGGTTGGCATGATTTTAATAGTCTCAAGTTTTTTTCTAAATGGGATGAGAAGTCTATCTGTTGAGTAAAATATGAAATATGAAAATAATCCTGAATCTCCATTTTTTTTCCCTATATTGCCATTTCCATAAAGCAAGAGGGCCAGTTTTTCTTGGAATTTACCTGAAACTCCTGTTATACGAACACCTGTATCTAGGGCAGACCAATCTAAAGAGGAACTTGTTTTCAGAACATATAAGAATAAGATCACCTTTATTTTAAAAATGTTACCAGAAGATCCAGGAAATTATATAAATGAGATTCTAAACCTTTATAAGAGGATAAAGTGAATAAAAAACTTCCCTTAGATGGTAATAGTCAATTTTCTGTCTTTAGAGCAAAGAAATTATAGCATATGGGAAGCATATAAATCAAAGTCAAAACTTGTTAACCTGAAAATAGCTGCAGTGAGGCAAACAAATGTTTACTTGGGATCAGGGAAAACAGATTCAGGTAGAAAGTGAAATAGTGCCCTGCTTGTAGTGTGGAAGCAGGGGTTTTTATGAGGAAAATGAAGGGGGGCAATTACCTGAGTTGAAGAAATGAAAAAAAAAAAAAGACTTTTCTAGGGATGTTAACAAGCTAAGCTACTCTGGGTTATACATTGATTGACTACTGATTCTATCTTCTGAAAGTCCACAACCATCAGTCTTGTGATCAGGATGTCCATTCTCCTGCTGATTTTTCAAGAAATTGCTTAAAATAATTGCCATTTTGCCCAGTCCAAAGGTTTTGACTCAATTCAAACAGAGACAGATAAAACAGTTTCTTTGCAGTGGCCACTCTAGCTCAATTTTTCTTTTTAATTTAATTTACTTTATTTTTTAATACCTATGTATTTTTTAAATTATTAACATATAATGTATTATTTGTTTCAGGGGTACAGGTCTGTGATTCATCAGTCTTACACAATACACAGCACTCACCACAACACATACCCTCCCCAGTGTCCATCACCCAGCCACCCCATCCCTCCCACCCCCCTCCACTCCAGCAACCCTCAGTTTGTTTACTGAGATTAAGAGTCTCTTATGGTTTGTCTCCCTCTCTGGTTTCATCTTGTTTCATTATGTCAGTATTTCACACTGGAAAAAATCTAGCTGTTTATTTAACTCAGATGAGCTGGGTCTTCATGTGCAAACTCTATTGAGTTTGGACTCAATAGACCTGAGACTTGGACCTGAGACTCTCAGGTCTGCCTTGAAGTTTTGTCTTATCAGCCAAAAAATAAAAAATAAAAAAACCCCAAACTAATCAACTCCAAAATGCTCCAAGTAATGTAGGTTTTACTAAAGAGCCTGTGGGAGGTAAAGAAAAGTCTTAGCTTGCCACAAGGCAGAGTAAACAAAATGCCCATTAAATGTATGTGTTCATTCCCCAATATTCCTTTTCATTATTTAAGCAAACTTATCTTTCTGATCTCTCTCTCCCTCATCATTTGTATTAGATTTTAGGGCTACCATACAAACTGCCACAGACTGGGAGGCTTAAAGTCCTGGAGACTAGAAATCAAAGATCAAACTGTTGGCAGGGTTGGTTTCTCCGGAGGCCCCTCCCTTTGACTTGCAGATGGCCACTGGCTCACTGTGTGCTCACATGGTCCTTTCTCTGTATATGTGCATTCCTGGTATCTCTCTTCTTACAAGGACTTAAGTCATGTTGAATATGAGCTCAAGCCTTTGGACCTCTTTTTAACATAATCACCTTTTAGAAGACCCTATCTCCAAATATATTTACTTGGATGAAGGCCCATTCATATGGCCTTATTTAACTTTAGCTCTTTAAAGGGCTTATCTTCAAATACAGTTACATTCTGAGGCACTAGGGGTTGGAATTTTAATGTATGAATTCTGGGAGGACACAATTCACCCCTTAATGCCACCTTTCCAATTTTTCCTGTATTAAGAAATCTAGCTTTGGATTTTTGTATTTTTTATAAGATTTTTTAATTTGGGGGGGTGGGATGGGGCAGAGGGAGAGAGAGAGAGAGATAGAATCCCAAGCAGGCTCCATTGCAGAGCCGGATGCAGGGTTTGATCCCAGAACCCCGAGATCATGACCTGAGCTGAAATCAAGAATTGGCCGCTTAACTGACTAAGTCACCCAGGCACCCGTGTATTTTTGTCTTTATATCCCACTCAACAAAACAAAACTACCAGTTAGCCAAACGTACCATTTTCATTAAGATAAGTTGTAAGAATCCTTGTATAGTTACTACAATGGCCCGTTTTAAAAAAATACACAGAGTCAAAATATAGTTTCCCAAGAGTGCCCTTTGTATGGTCCTAGCCCTAAATCCAAGAGATATTTCTAAGATATTCATTTATCTTCCTAAGAGGAATATTATTGCTAAGATATTCTTCTTATACTTTCAGCCTTCCCTGAAAAACAAACTAATAAAAATAACTGTCTTTGGAAAGTCTACTACAAGTTTTCTCTAATAGGTATAGGTACAGAGAATATAAATACATTGTTATATGGGCTTCTTTCAAATATGGTCTCAAATTCCCCTGTCCCTCAAATCTCTCTCTCTTTCCTTCAACTATGTATTTACTAAATCCCCAGTACTCTTCATTCTACCTTTATAGTGGCTGTAAAATTCACCACATTTTAAACATTCTTAGGTCCCATTATGATTCACAGGGACTGTTAAAATTACTTCCTAGGTGGTGTTCTCTGACTTTCAAACTTTTAACCCTCCAAGTTATATATGGCTGTTAGAAATTATTTCTTAAATTAAAAAAAAATAAGTACCATTACTCTTCTCAAAAAACTGCTGTCCCTGGTTGTTACAAAATAAACCAATAAACCAATCAAACTACTCCTGCATAACATTCAAACCCCTGCAATATCTGGCAATTTAATTTTCAGTTAATTCTTTATTTAGCCACATGCCATTACACCATTCAAATTTAATAATATTATTACTAACTTAAACCTTCTTTCCGTTCCATGTTCTGGGGTTTTCTTTCCTCTGTGCCTCTGCTTAAGCCAGTGGTTCTCAAAGTGTAATCACTACTGGACACTATCGCCAAGACACTTTCTGCAAGGTCTCATAACAATATTAAGATATTCCTTACCTTTTCAATCTCTTTCTCACATGAGTATAAATTGGAAATTTCCAGAGACTAGGTTGACATAAAATAGGCTTATTATTTTATTTTAAAATAAATTAGTAAATGTATATTTTAAATTTTTAGCTGTTTTATTTTTTTAAGATTTATTTATTTGAGAGAGAGAGAGCATGTGCCTATGCAAGGCAGGGGAGGGGCAGAGGAAGAGAATCCTCAAGCAGACTCCCCTGCTGAGCATGGAGCCAGGCTAAGGCTCTACCTCAGGACCCATGAGATCATGATCTGAGCTGAAACCAAGAGTTGGACACTACACTGACTGAGCCACCCAGGTGCCCCTTTTTGGCAGTTTTAATTCATAATGTGAGAATACTAATAGATACATGCACACTTTTTAATTTATTTTTTTCCATGCACATTTTTTTAAGTCCTTTTTGGTGCTAGATAACTTTTCTAGATGTAAAGGGTTTTTTTTTATTATTATGTTAATCACCATACATTACATCATTAGCTTTTGATGAAGTGTTCCATGATTCATTGTTTGTGCATAACACCCAGTGCTCCATGCAGAACGTGCCCTCCTCAATACCCATCACCAGGCTAACCCACTCCCCCACCCCCCTCCCCTCTAGAACCCTCAGTTTGTTTTTCAGAGTCCATCGTCTCTGATGGTTCGTCTCTCCCTCTGATTTTGAGACCTAAAAGTTTGAGGACAACTGACTAAAGCTGTTTCCTGTCACTGAAATGGGCTTTCTTCTTTTTTCTGGTTGCTGGGATTCTGTATGCTCTTTAAGACTCTTCTACATGTTCTTCAAAAATTGCTTCCAAAAAACCTTCTTAGACTCCACTCCAGTATGGTGAAAACTTGCTCCCATCTATTTACTTTATTGTTCGATTCTAGAATACAGGAATAGAGATTTCACAGTTGTTAACCCATTCTCCATGGGAAACAATTTTCTCACCTAAAGGGTAGTGTATGTACTGTTGCTTTTGCATTTAATACTTCAGACTCCACTCATTTTCAAACTTACTTAGGTTAGCACTTTTTACCCCCATTCCTATCAGTGAGGCTGTTCAATACATTTATGATCCAATTAGACTTTTTTTTTTTTTCCTTTTTGCTATAGTCTACTATCCATCCTGGGATCCTTCAGTCTTCTAAACAGTTTTTTTTATTTAAGTTGTATACATTAAAGTTTACTCTTTGTGTTGTTAAGTTTATGGATGTTGACAAATGCATAATGTTATATACCCACTGTTATGCTATCATACAGAATAGTTTCACTATCCTAAAAAAATCCCTTATGCTTCCAATATTATTAACCCCCAGCCCTAGCACCCACCCCCCCACCCCACCCCAGACACATCCACAGATCTGAACTCTTGGCAACTACTCCTCCATGTATAAGTTGTATAGTTTTGCTTTTTCCAAAATGTCATATAAATGGATCAGTATGTAGCCTTTACACACTGGCTTATTTCAGTTAGTAATATGCATTTAAGGTACATGACAAGTATGGCTTGATAGCTCATTCTTTTTTATTGATGAATAGTATTCCATCGTGTGGCTGTGTCACAGTTTATTCATTCACCTATGAAGAAGATCTTGAGTGCCTCTGATCCTTGGGGATTAATAAAATTACTATAAACATTCCCATACAGGCTCTTGTGTAGACACAAATTTTGAAACGAGTTGGATAAACACCTAGGGGGACAATTGCTAGATGGTATGGGAAAACAATACTAGTTTTGTAAGAAACCACCAAACTGGGGTGCCTGGGTGGCTCAGTTGGTTGGGTGACTGCCTTCGGCTCAGGTCATGATCCTGGAGTGCCGGGATCGAGTCCCACATCGGGCTCCCTGCTCAGCAGGGAGTCTGCTTCTCCCTCTGACCCTCTTCCCTCTCATGCTCTCTGTCTCTCATTCTCTCTCTCTCAAATAAATAAGTAAAATCTTTAAAAAAAAAAAAAAAAAAGGAAAGAAACCACCAAATTGTCTTCCGAAGTGGCCATATCATTTCCATTCCTAACCACAATGGATGAACGTTCCTGTTGCTTGACACTCTTAACAACAATTAATATTGTCAAGTATTTGTCTTTCTATGCCTTTTTTCCCCTTTCTTGTAGGTGTATAGTCACATCTTCAAACATTTTTAATATGTGTTCATTTTGTATTTATATGAGGGTCATAGTTTTAACTTGATTTTAAAATATTATTTGACAGTTTTACTTCTGGTCTTCCTTTGGTCTAAAAATCCAACTTTTATTAATGATATGGAAAACAGTCACAATATGCAATTATATAATCCTTTGAAAAGAATAGGGGCAGGTATCTGTGTGTGTGTGTGTGTGTGTTTGTGTGTGTATGTTGATACAAAGCTGTTATTTATCATATTCAGGTAATTCAAAGAGTACACATATGGATTTAATTAAAAATCAGCAAGCTAATTCGATTTTGCTTTACTTTTCTCTGACATCCAAGAGACAAAAGCAATTAGTTCTCTAAATCATTGTTATTGATTTATTTTCCTCCAAAGTCTTAGAAGACTGCATGTTCTATGAAATTACTGGAGCAAAATTATTGTTGAGTCTAAGATATTTGAAAGCCATAGAATAAGGAGGGAACTCAAGTGTGCTATGTGATTGTGCTAAGTTCACTTATTTTTATGTCCTTTTCACTTCAGTTGCTATTCAGAATTTCTATAATTTGGTAACACTGTTGAGGGCTTATAGATTAACCTGAATTTCATATAGTTTATGGCACAAAATTTCAAGATATTATAGGTTTACAAGAAAAAATTTTCAGGCTGATAATTATAGAATTAGAACAGTAAGGTTTCAAATGAAGAGTGATTGAAATACAAATGTTATTGGGGGAAATAAGATGAGACTTGGGGGGAAGGTCTCACACTTTTGATTACTATTTCACCATTCCCATATGAGCTTCAGTACTAAGATATTGATAAAGCAGTTCAACAGTTCTTTTCACAAAAAGAGTCTGAGACATATTTAAGGAAGTAAACACAGTTATAGGTTGCATTTGTTATAAACATTTTTTTTTTTCTTTAAGTTAACCAGTTCTTTAGGTATTGGCCCTATATGACACTAGAAAAGAGATGACAGGATGATTATACTAATAAGCCACTCAGTATGGGACCAATCTGTCCAGTATGTTCCAGTACTACCAGGAAAAGCTAGCTCCATTTTTCTCACTCCCAAGTCAGACCTCTCCATGCCTTGGGGGTCTCAACATCCTTTTCTTTGATGAGCTGATTGCATGCAGATATGACAACCACCTGAGTTTTATGTAAGCTGTTGATTATTTGATTTTAAACATTTTAATAACTAAATGATAGTTATAGCTCCTGATTTAACATTAGGTATCACATCTATGAAAGCAGAAGAGAGAAAAAATAGTGCAATCTACAATATTTGGGCTTTGTGGTCACAGAGGCAAGAGTTTGAATCATGCTCGCCTGCTTATATTCTTGAGAAAGTTACATCACATTCTTAGAACTTCATTTTGTTCACTTGTAAAATAGAGATGGTAATATTTATCTGAGTTTTAGTGAGAATTAAATGTAAGGAATAGCACTTTATTAAAAAAGTCTGCCTTCTTCCTCAATGAGTAATTAATAATTATTTCTCCAGTGCTTCATTGTCACTTGCTTAATTACCCCCTTTCTGCCCCCCCCACCTCCTAAAAAAACTTTTAGAATGAGAAAACAATGTGTTTACAGACTTATTTTCCTAGGGAAAAAATGGCAAAAGTAGTATAAGAAATATTCCCCTCCCCCAAAAAGAAACAGTCCCTCATGGTTTCAAAGAGGAATTCTTTCCCACGCTTGAAGATCACATAATTTTTTAAAAAGATTTTATTTATTTATTTATTAGAGAGAGAGAGAGAGAGAGCACAAGAGTGGGGACGAGAGGGGGGATGAGAGGGGAGGGGTCCGAGGGAGAAACAGACTCCCCGGTGAGCAGGGAGCCCAATGTGGGGTTTGATCATGGGACCCCAGGACTCTGGGATCATGACCTGAGCTGAAGGCAGACACTTAACTGACTGAGCCACCCAGGTGCCCCAGAAGTCAGTAGCTTTTAATGTAGAAACAAAAAAAGAGTTAATAGAAATAAAGAAAATAAACTGTTATTGTTAAAGATAAAATACTTGGAAATAAGTTTTTTAAATGTGAAAACCTAAATGGGAGAAACTTGGAAACTTATTTTATAACCTTAATGCTACACTGATAAAATAACACTTGGTAGCCTAAGGATTCTAAAGTTTATATGTAAAAACAAACAAGAAGTATTAACAAAGTGAAGATGAGGGAGAGGGAGGAGGACTGTGGAAGAAGAACTATTCTTTAGTATATAGTAATGCTTTAATTACTAAAATATAGTACTGCTGTTTGGGCAGATCAATAGGACAGTATAGAAAGCCTATGGAATAACTGGGTTATAGGGGAGTCAGCCTCCAAAAGATAAAGCTGGAGCCATGCTTCATATTACACATCAGAGGGGCACCTAAGTGGTGCAGTCAGTTAAGCATCTGACTGTTGGTTTTGGCTCAGGTCATGATCTCGGGGTCATGGGATCAAGCCCGGTGTCAGCTCTGTGCTCAATGCAGGGCGGAGTCTGCTTAAGACTCTTTCTCTCTCTCCTTCTCCCCCACACCTAAAATAAATAAATAAAATCTTCATACTACATATCAGTATAAATTCCAGACTGAACAAATATTTAAACATGAAAAATATGCCATACAAGTTTAGAAGAATATATGGGAAGATCTTCCTATAACTTTAGAGTGAGAATGCCCTTTCTTACTCAAAAAAGAAATTTTTAGTAAATTTGATTATTTAAGGAGCAAAAATGTTTCCAAATTTATCTATCTATCTATATATCTATATACACACAATAAAATATATATGACAAAGGTAAAAAACAACAAATTGGAAAAATATTTGCAACTCATAACACAAGTATAAAGATACTCTCCTAGAAGTTGAGAAGAATCTCAATAACACCAAAATAAAAATGGGCAAGGGGTATAAAAAGAGAGCTCATAGAAATAATATAAATGTCCCTTAAACATGTAAAAGGATGCTAAATCTCATGATAAAATATCTGCAAATTAAAAATATTTTTTTTCTACCATACCTGGGGTCAAATACTTAGGCTTATATATTGTACCCTGGAAAATACAAAGGGGATCCTATACCCACTGGTCCCTTCACACAAATTTCACTTTTGAAAAAATAAAATTAATTACTGATGTGCTGTGGCTATTCACCCCCAAGAAACAAAAGCCTAGTTTGCCTTTTGTATTCCTGCTGGGCTTTAGCTGACTGGCAGCTGGAATGCTCTGGGTTTACCTGTGTTTGCAGGTAGAAAATCTTGGCAAGCATCCAGCACTTACTTTCCAATGTATTTCCTTTTCCACTGAATCTTGAAAGGTCCCTGCAGATAAAACTTGTTAGGTTTCCTTTGGTGCTTTTCAGCAATGTCAAATACAGGCTATATCTATCTATCTATCTATCTATCTATCTATCTATCTATCTATCTATCTATATACACACACACACATTCACACACACACACACACACACACACACACATATATATATATATTTTTTTTTAATTGAGGTGTAGGGGCACCTGGGTAGTGCAGTCAGTTAACTCTCTGACTCTTGGTTTGCTCAGGTTGTGATCTCAGTGTATGAGATCGAGCCCCACTTCAGGCTCCATGCTCAGCATGGAGACTGTTTGAGACTCTTTCTCCTTCTCCCTCTGACCTCCCCCTCCTGCTAAAATAAATAAATAAATCTTTAAAAAATAAAAAAATTGAGGTGAACTGTTGGTGGGAATACAAATTAGTACAGCCACTGTGGAAAACAATATGAAGTTTCCTCAAAAAATTAAAAATAGAAATACCATGTGGTCCAGTATTTCCACTACTGGGTATCTAACTAAAGAAAACAAGAACACTAATAGAAAAAGATATATGCACCCCTATGTTTACTGCAGCATTATTTACAATAGCCAAAATATGGAAACAACCATATCCACTGAGAGATGAATGAATAAAAAACATATGGTGTATATATAATGGAATATATAGATATGCTACTATATACTAATATATATAATATGTATATAAATCATATATATATATATAATATATGATGGAATATTACTCAGCCATAGGAAAGAATGTGATCTTGCCATTTGCAACAACATGGATGATTATACTAGAGAGTATAATGCCAAATGAAGTAAGTCAGTCAGAGAAAGACAGACACTGTATGATTTCACTCATATGTGGAATTTAAGAAAGAAAAAGAAAAGAGAAAGAAAGAAAAGAAAGAAGCAAAAAAACCCCCCAAAAACCCTTCTTAAATCAGAGAACAAACTGGTGGTTACCAGGTTGGTGGGGGGTAGGTGAAATAAAGGGGATTAAGAGCACACTTACCTTGATGAGCACTGAGTAATGCATAGAATTTTTGAATCATATTATACACCTGAAACTAATATAACACTATGTTAACTCTATTTCAATAAAGAATTGAGGTTTAACACTGGGCTCCCACCTATTCTCCCTGACCATGATCTCCTTTCTGAGAGGCTGGATTTTTGAATATTAAGAAAAATGATCATGTTGCTAATGTTGATAGTCAGCTACTTTTTATTGCTTAACCACACATGGTCACGAATAGAAAGTGAGGAACTACTCTGAGTGTGTTCAATGGGAAATAAGCACTAAACCATAAAGGATGCTGAAACTAGAAGCTGAACAAAAAGAATCCACTCAGTTTTATTTCTTAGCTTCATTTCAAGTTCCCTCTCATTCTATATGAAATATCAAGAATTGAGAGATTATATAAAATGATTGTGACACTTCCTTTAAGAGTTTCCTTAAAAAAAAAAAAGACTTCTCTAAAAATTATTTTGCAAATATTCATGAAGTGCTCCATAATTCTCATAATTCTTACTGAAGTTGCAAGAGCAGACACCCAGATATACAGACAAATATCTGGGATAAAATGCTGTAACTATTATATTCATACACCTCTGTTAATACACAAAAAGTGTGAGATAGGTTATGATAAAAGTCAGTACCATGAATAAGAGCCACTTAATTTTCTCTGTAGCAGTTAGAGTAAATCAGGAAAATGGATTGAAATGAAGGACATCTTCCAGAAACTAAAGTTTATATAATTTGGGGGAAATTGGGGAACATAGGCTTCCGAGGGGAGTTGGAGGATTGGAGGGAAGTCACTAATGTTCTCCTTTGATGCAAGGGCACTGGAAGGCAGGGTGGGGCTTGCAGGGAAATGTGAGATTCAGGCAAGCCTTAGCTCATGGTGTAAAACTACAAAGGGAAATGGTGAAGTCAGTGGAAGGCAGTTTCCTCCCAGTCTTGTTGCAGTTGGTTAGTGGAGCCAGTGGTTGGGAAGACGAGCTGGGCGCAGGACAGGAGAGGAAGAAAATAAACTGGAATTCACTAGCACTTCATATACTTCTCTTACTGAGCAAGGATAAACTCAAATGTGCAGGCATCTCCATAACCTGTCTCCCACTGTATCTAACCATGAAAGCCTTCAGGGAATAATGGCTACCAACTCACTCTGCTTTTCAAATCTCACATGAATTTCACTCCTGTACCAGCAGTAAACTTGGATCACACACAGTAGAAGATTCTGAAAAATATAGTATCAGTTTAGCACGTTGACACTGAATGGTAGTGCTACTCAAACAACACAGTATATAAACAGATGCTTTATTACATTAAAGTTAATTTTCACAGCTCCTTCATGTCCGCCCAAAAATCAGTATACATCTTCCAGTTGAAAATTAAGGGAAATAAAGGGACCTAATGATTTTTAACCTTCTCTAATGGTACTGAGACCTGAGTAGAACAATATTTACTGAACATCCCATCATTGATATTGGTTGAGTGGTCTGGAGAGAAGCATTCAGGACTGGAAATTGTTGGTAAGGCTAACTGACTATTGGCTAAAATGTAAATGAGGGAAAATCAGTGGGGAGGTGGCTACAATCAGCAGCTTGGAAAATATTATGTAGTGTTGGTATGTGTGCCAGTCCTTCATGCATAAAAGACAGACATTAATTTCTTACCATAATCCTCCACAGATCCTAGACTCACCCCTTAGAATCCTTCCTAACATAGGACTTCAGCTAGTCACTGTCAATTAGAATTGGTATATGAAAACAAAAGAAAACAGTACTTGCTTGCAATTGTGATCTTGGAATATCATCAGAAATCTGGAACTTGAAAGTGAAAACCTCTGGGTAATGCTTACATTTCAGGTCAATATAGAAACACAGGTCTTGCTGAAATAAAAGGAGAGTTTAATGATGGAAAGAATACAACCTTCTGTATCTGATAGTTCTGGGTTTGAATTCTGGATATTGATCAGAGAAATTTTTCTCTCAGTTTGCATCCTCTCTAAAAGTGGGAGTAAAAATACCTAACTTACAGATATAAGTATTAAATGAGTTAATATATGTTAAATATTATCTATAAAATATCTGTGACGATGTTAATGATGATGATAATAATGAATCTCAAAGTCTTATGGTTGAATTCAGGGAGGAAAAAGCAATTGTGAATATCAAATGGGAATCTCATCAAATGGAAATTTTTGGGCCATTCAGAATGGAATTTAAAAATATATATGAAAGGGGCGCCTGGGTGGCTCAGTCGTTAAGCGTCTACCTTCGGCTCAGGTCATGATCCCAGGGTCCTGGGATCGAGTCCCACATCGGGCTCCCTGCTCGGCAAGAAGCCTGCTTCTCCCTCTCCCATTCCCCCTGCTTGTGTTCCTGCTCTCGCTATCTCTCTCTCTGTCAAATAAATAAATAAAATCTTTAAAAAATATATATATATATACATGAAAGTTACTCAAAAGAACTGAAAGAGAACTTTTATTTAGCATGAATTTCTAACATTTAAGTTTCTAGTTAGGAATATGACCAATGATCTCTTTTGCTTTCTTTAAATATGTCACATTCAGGGACAGATCTAGGTTTTTCAAGGCCTCAAGCACATAAAATTTGTGAGTCTTTCTTTAAAAAAAGGAATGCAAACATTACAAATATAAAATTAGATTTGAAAATGAATATTCATGTAGAATAAGATATTACAATAAATTACTGTAGACTAAATGAGTCAGGCCCCTTTTTTGGAGCTCTCTTTAGGCAATTTACAAGTAATTCTTAGAGATGCTTTCTGGTTGCTACCTGGCTTATCCTACCTGAACACTGTCCAACTCTTGGCAACTCCCAGCCCTCATAGGGGCAGGAGCAAGTGAGCATTGAAGCTTAAATTTCATGAAGTTCACAGCAAATCCACTTCTGGTTCCACTTTAAGTCACTCTAGGTCATATTGAACTAGTAAGGCAATAGTAAATTCAGTTCTTACTGAATTTTAATTTTTTCTTCAAGTATTATGCATTGGCAACCAAAAAATGTCTACTTTTCAGTAACTCAGGCCTCCTAGAGAACAGTTTTTCAATTCTAACCACACATTAGAATGATCCCGGGCACTGTTAAAAAATATAAATGCCTGGGCTTAACTCCAAAAGATTCTGATTTAAATGGTCTTTACTGGGGCCAAAAAACATCAGTACTTAAAAGCTCTCAATATAATTCTAATATAAAGACAGGTGATTGAAAGATTCTAAAATATTTATTATATTTGGCTAAAAAAATCTGCATTTTTTACTGGTGGTTGAAAATTAAACAGTTATTATCTCTTAATTTCAGATTGCTTACAGGGTAAAACTACACAAAGATACTAAGTACCTACTTAAGGATGCCCCCAAAGCAGAGGAAAGAGGAGGGGCAGAAAAGAATTTGGAAAATTTCAAATTTATTTTTCCTAGAAAAATAAGGATCAAATAAGAAAGAACATGATACATATTAATACACTTTTGTTGACTACAATTACAAACCAAACTAGGAAAATTTTTTAAATAAATGAAAAAGAAAAGCACCAAGCAAGGTAATAAAATATGAGTAGATGTTAAATATACCTGGATGACTCAAAATTGCTAGTTGTATCATATCTGTAGGTGGGGGCTTTTTTTCTTTTTCCAGACATCAGATTAAAGATTCTGACAGTATGACATGTTATGACATGATAAGTTCTGTCATTTTGATTTTTCTTTCTTCCTTCTTTATTGGTTTTATTTAATAGCAAATATGAATTTTCCTGGACACTCTGGTAGCAAGTATCATTCAGCCTTTTAGTTTACCAAGGGGAAGATAGAATGGGAAAATAAATAAAATAAAACTGTAGTTAGAAACAAAGTAAGAAAAAAATCATTTGCCCCACTTTTAAAAAATAGTGTCAGTTTGGGAAAGAATTTTTTAAATCTTGTATTTTTGATATTCAGTGTGATTCCATTTAGCTTCAGAGTTGGCAAGGACTGAAAGGAGAAATGATGTCTATTCAGATCAAAATAAGTAGAGAGTTAAGAAAATGACCTAATTTAATTGTTTTCAAAATCTCCTTTTGCAGTGGAATCCTTTATTCCAACAAAATCTTACTCAAAAGCTCAATATGAAAAGCAGAAATAGCAGAGCCGGCCTAGGTAAGAAAAAACTCAGGAAGGTTCAGAGAGGACCCTTAATGGGTGGGGTGAAAGTGCCTTGTGACTTTTCTCTTACGCTTTCAGTAACCCTTGTTGCACATCCTAGAACCACAAGGAAGATGTGAAAAATTTAGTGGTTTAAAAGCCACTAATCTAGGGAATTCAGGTTCCAGATTTTGCTGCTAACAAAATAAACTTTTTTTAAAGATAAATTTTTTTTCCACTGGTATCAGTAGATATAAACAAATAGTGCTCTGTTTTGCTTTCTTTCTTAATAGTGTGCAAGCTCTATGGCTCTAAAAGAATCCACTGAAATGTGGAGCACACTTAATTTCATGACACATTTACTGAGCACCTCCACATGTAATGAATTCTACAAGAAGCTACAGGTATTAGGACAAAGTAAAATGAAAAGGTGAGTAGAAAGGGAAGGAGAAAGATCTTTTAATCAATTTCATTTAGTATCGTTTGAGCATCTATCATGTGTCAGACATGATTCTGGGCACTTAAAAAACATAAATTGTCCTAACAGGAAATGTGCATACCCCCCAAAGAACTTATGTTCCAACATAGGAACATAGAAAATAAATAATAGGGGTGCCTGGGTAGCTCAGTCGATTAAGCAGCCCACTCTGGCTTTCAACTCAGGTCATGATCTCGGGATTCTGGGATCAAGCCCCATGTCAGGCTCTGTGGTCAGTGGGGAGTCTGCTTCAGGATTCTCTCTCTCCCTCTGACCCTCCTCTTTTTCTCTCTCTAATAAATAAATAAATATTTTGTTTTATTTTTTTAAGGATTGTATTTATTTGAGAGAGTGAGAGCAAGAGAGAGAGAGATTGAGAGAATGAGTGGGGGAGAGGGGCAAAGGGAGAAGCAGACTCCCTGCATAGTAGGGAGTCAGACGTGAGACTCAATCCTAGGGTCCTGGGATCGTGACCTGGGCCAAAGACAGATGCTTAATCAACTGAGCCAACCAGGCACCCAATAAATATATCTTTATAAATTAAATAAATAAATAAATAAATAATAACCATTGTGAATAAATAAGGAGACATGCATGAAGTAAGAAGGTTTGGGAATGCTGGAGGTGTAGTTGTAATTTCAAATAGGGAAATTACAATAGGTCTTACTGAGAAGGTAACATATGAGAAAGACATGAAGTAGTTGACGGACTAAAGCATGAGGCTATCTGGAGAACATCATTCCAAGCAGAGGGAGGAACCAGTAGATAGGCTCTGTGATAAGAGTGAATTCTGTTGGGAGGAATGTTAGTGTAGCTCGGCATGATTTAAGAGAGAGATTAGTAGGAGCTGGGGTCAGAGAGGTAATGAAGTATGAATAGAGCATGGTAGATCACAAAGACCTTATAGATCATTGTGTGGCTCTTCCTGTGAATGAAATGGTGATATAATGCAAGGATTTTAGCAGAAAAGTGATATGTTTTCATTTTTATTTTAGTTGGTCTGCTGACATTCAGCTGGGGCTTGGGGAGAGGGCAAGTATAGAAGCAAAAAGATCTATTCAAAGCCTATTTGCAATAATTGAGAAAATGATGGTGATTTGAACTAGAAGGTGATGAGATTTAGAAGTATTTTGGATTTTTTAAGATGGAGATAAGAGTTCTATTGTCAGTTGAATGGGTGGATGCTATGAGAGAAAGAGGAGTCAAGGATTGCTCCATGTTTTTTGGCCAAGGAAATTGAGATAATGGAGTTGACATTAACTGAGATGGGAAGGCTGATGGTTTAGCACCTTGAGAAGGAAGATCAGATGTTCAGTTTTGGACATCTTAGGTTGTGATGTCTGCTAGTCATTCAAGTAGTGATGTCGAATGAGTTGGAGGAACTCATCAACAGCTTAATATATAAATCTGGAACAGAGATATATATTTAGGAGTCATTGTCAAAAATGGATGGTATTTAAAGCCATGTGGCTAATAAAATTACCAAAAGAGTGACTGTAAAGAGAAGAGAACAAGGATAATACCTTGGGGCAACATTAACAGGCAAAAAAGTTTTAATGAGAGAAATGGCATTTTAGGTGGGCCTCAAATGTTGAGTGAAGTTTTTATAAGCAGATACATCAAGACAAAAGTCTGTTTTTGACAATTTGCTTTCTAATAATTAATTATATAGCTTATTTGATAAGAAACTGATTTTCTCATTTCATCACATATTGGCTTTGGAAGTGTTCAAAGTGTGGTTTTGACCTGGATCATGGTGCTCTCAGTCCAGTTATTTGGGACATCTGTTGATGTAGCTCAATATATATGCTCAATCCAGGTTTTAATCAGACTGCAGTCAAAAAGGAGTCCTCTCTATGCCAGAATTTATCGTTTTCCAACAAAAGAAGACACATTCCCAGCTTCGAATTATTTAAGGCCAATTCAAATACCTACTAGGATTGCTAAATTGCATAATCCTAGTACTTTCAAGTTGCAAAACATTCATGAAACTAATCCTTTTCTCACCTCTCTCTTCAAGTGAACCACTTGATTCAACAACACTGAATTCTTCTCCAGATGCACCCATTGCTTTCTCATTGCTTTTGCTCAGGGTACCATCTCTACTGATGATGTTTTCCTTTCTAGTTTCTCCATTTCCAAATACCACCTTCCATTCAAGTGATAATACAATCCTTGCTTCCAGAAACCTTTGCTGTTCTCCCAAATGGAAGGAATGTCTCCCGTTTTGAATGCCCAGAGTCTTTTTCTATGCCTTTCTCATGGTATATATCAATACCAAGTTCATATTGGAACTTCTTGTGATGCCAAGCCTCCCTAATATATTGCCAGTATTTGAAGAAGAGGAATACATAGTCTCTGACATATAGGAGATACACCAAAAAATATTAATGCATAAATGACATTTTCCGGACTATATTTGTGAGTTGAAATTAACTTCTCATTTATCTGTATCTTTGTTCCATTTACATTGTCTTACATTTTTACAGCAGTTACAGCCATAATATAGATGCAGTTGAGGACAAAGATTAGTTAATAAAGCTAATAATTTGAAAAGGAAGAGATTGTTATGGTGGCTATTTTAATTTTGTGAAGAAAGGACAGTCATGGAAAGTAGAGGAGCCCTATTTTATTGAACACTTACTGCTATGTGTCAAGGGTTTTATATCTCATCCTCTCTTGCCCTCAAAAGTGTATATAAGCTATGTGTTCAAATTTTGCACCTTGCAAATAAGGGAGATTCAAAGATGTGAAATAATCTTTCAGAGGTCATGTAATTAACGTGGTACAGGGACTCAGGTCCTTTGATCCCCAAATCTATGCCTTTTCCAGGCCTATGGCCTTTATTTCTATACTATAAATTCAATAAGAATGTTTTGAAGGTTTCTTTTATTTAAATGCAAATTTGTGAAAATTTGGGCGCCTGGGTGGCTCAGTTGGTTAAGTGACTGCCTTCGGCTCAGGTCATGATCCTGGAGTCCCGGGATCGAGTCCCGCATCAGGCTCCCTGCTCGGCAGGGAGTCTGCTTCTCCCTCTGACCCTCCTCCCTCTCATGCTCTCTGTCTCTCATTCTCTCTGTCTCAAATAAATAAATAAAATCTTTAAAAAAAATAATAAAATAAATGCAAATTTGTGAAAATTCAAAGTCAAGTAAATAACTCTGCAATATAGGGTCTGGAGCAACTGAAGTTTACCTGAGAAAGTATCCTGAAGGGCACTAAAGGCATCAGCTCATGAAGCAAAAGTACAAACTCCATGGCACCTGGAAAATATGAGGAATTATATAAATAAGCCCCACCTCTCTACTGAAAAGGTCACCATAACATGGAAAGAAAACTACTTCTAATTATAAATAATAAAATGGTTCTTAAGCAGTTGACTTGTTTTTCACACTACTTTCTAGGAAATGTCTCTAGAAGCACCAAGGTTGTTTTGATTCTAAATGTGTTTATTTTAATAAGGCTACTTTTTAAATGATCTTGCCTGAAAGACAAGAGTCTACTCTGTCAGAGCGCTGAAATTCAAAACAAAGCCTAGCAGTAAATTGATAATTCAGAGAAGGTATAAAAATAGAACCTTGGATCCCTCCTGGGCATTAGTATCACATTTTTTATCCTAAAGAAGAAAAGAACTTTCAGTTACCTCATAGTCTTTCCATAAGCAACTGAGATCAAAGGAAAATAATTTATTTTTAATGTTGGCATGGGAGATGTAGCCTGAAATTTGGCCATCATTTTACCTTAGATTGGTTTAGGGCTGAGGCCAATCTGACATGTTTCAGAGTAGGAGAAATTTGCTCAAACTGTAGAAACTCCAACTGTAGAAACAATTCATCATTTAACTAAATGCAGTAAGGGTACACTGTGTGCCAAATCCTGTGGTAGATAATTGTGACACAGAGATAAAAGAAGCAGTGCCCTCCTCAAGGGGCTCAGTCTATTAGGTGGGATAAAGGTAGAAATCTAGAGGGTGGGGAGATAGTAGGCTGGAAGTGATTTAAATTCCTCAGGTCATATAATACAGGGCTAATCCGTTTTATAGGAAGGAAGGCTTAACCCAAACTTGAAGGTAACAAAAATACTAAATGCTAAAGGTATGATTATGAAACAAATTTTTTAGCCTTCAGAATTCTACAGTTGAAGGTATTAATGCTGGAGCTGCCATCTGAAGCATTAGAGAGCCAGTGTATCTCACCTCAATCCTGCAATAGAATTACAGATGCTGAAACAGAAACCCCATAGGTATAGCCATTGCATTTGTATTTTTAAACCTCTTCCAGATGATTCTAATGCTTAGACAGGATTGTAAACCACTGATTAAGACAGGAGAAAATGAGAGGTAGTGATTTCCTGGAAAAAAAGAGACAGGTAGGTAGAGAAAATATTTTCAATTTTAGTTGGGCTTATAGGGAAACTGGGAAAAAGACAAAAGGAGAAGAAACAGTGGAAGAGGGTGAAGAAAGAGAAAGAAGGAATAAGATGTGAGTGCATGTTCTTGTTCCTGATACAATGAAAGAGTGTTTTTGTTCCTCTCTCTTTTGGTGGATTCATTTGACCAAACAGATTATTATATCAAGTTAAAGTTAAACCCAACTTTAGTCTGCATTCCCATGTCTTTGAGTTCTAAGAAAAACAATTTATCTCTCATAACCTTTCTTTAAGAGTAAGGATTTACAGTAGACCTGTCTTTTCATTCCTTCCAGCCATTCCCCTCCTGAAAAATAGCATAGCAACTGAGAAACATATAAATTCTTCTCTCAAATTTAATCTATTTGCTACACACACACACACACACACACACACACACATACACACACACATACTCCTGTCTATCTACAGTGAGAGAAAACACCCACTTACTATATGCTATGCCTTAACAGTTTTAGGAGGAAGCTATGGATGCGTCAGGTGAACATGAACTCTACTGTTACAGGTCGAATTATGTTCCTACAAAGATATGTTGAAATCCTGTGAATATGACCCTTTTTTTTTTGGAAACAGGGCCTTTGAAGATATAATCCAGTTAAGACAAGGTCATTAGGGTGGGCCCTAATCTAATATAACTGGTGTTCACATAAGAAGGGAAAGCAGAGACATAGACACACAAGAAGAATGCTATGTGACTATTGGGGGAAAGATTGAAGTGCTGCAGCTGCAAGTCAAGGAACATCTGGGTCTACCAGAAGCTGGGAGAGGCAAAGAAATTTCCTTCCCTACTGGCTTTGCATGGCCCTCTGCCAACACCTTCATTTCAAACTTCTAACTTCCAAAACTGTTACAGAATAAATTTCTGTCAATTTAAGTCACCAAGTTTGTGGTGCATTATTACAGCAACCTTAGGAAGCTAACAGACCTCCCTTTACATGGTAGGAAATAAATATCACCTACCTGATTATTTGGTGGATGAAATTCTTAGAGATGTCCTGAAAAAGGAAGAAAATAGATCCATTGCTTGCTTTCTTTTGTAACTCATCATGTAGAGACATAATTAAATGAGCTATCACATAAGCTGAGATATTTGTTAAGTGGGAAAGAACTTACAAGGTGCCATGGAAGCATATAACAGTGACCCCTGATTTAGTCAGTGGAGAAAGGGCTTGCAAGGGAAGTCAAAGAAAGGCTTTCAAGAGGAAGGTCTATTCAAATTGATAACCTGAAAGATGAAAAGAAATCAGCTAGACAGAAGGAAGAATTTTCCAGGGAGGAGGAAAATGTGTGATTGAGCCTAGACTCGAGATATCTATGATATAGTTAGGGAACAATACCCGTGAGGTTGTAGGCTAGAGTCTCTCCTACATAATCCTAGTAAAGGATGTCATTAATTCATCATTATATTTGGCTAGTATACTTTCATCCCTTGTCCTCTCCTTGAAATTCCTTTAGCATCTCAACTTAGGACTAGAAGTTTCTTGGCTTTCATTAGTCTCTTTTATTTTGTAAACTTGGTTCCAGACTTTAAGTTCTATGAATGAATTCCAAAGGATACTGGTATTAGATATAATCTGAGCTGAAAGGGAAAAATGAGGCTGTTTTGTTTCTGCCTCTAGGTTGGCATTTCAGGGTATATTTATAGAAGGCTAAGGGAGAACATAGATAAGAGATCTGGAAAAGGCTCAAGATAACAGGTCTCAAATTACAACCTGAGAAAAAATATGCAATGCATTAATACAGTCTATCATTAAAAGGTACCATGGTCTAATAAGTTTGAGGAATGCTGAATTATAAACAGGCTTTTTGCTCATTTATTTTGCTGTAAGAATTCTCAGAGACTTTAATACTTAAGAAAAATTGTGAATCTGCAAGGAAAGTTATAGTATCAGTTCTTTTCATTGTTTTGTTTTAAACATTTTACAGAATGAAGCAGGTATTCATTGCTTATCTATTTGCTTATTTTTTTTTGGTCTTTTTACTTTGTATTTATTTATTTATTTATTTATTATGTTAATCACCATACATTACATCATTAGTTTTTTTTTTTTTAAGATTTTATTTATTTATTTGACAGAGAGAGACACAGCGAGAGAGGGAACACAAGCAGGGGGAGTGGGAGAGGGAGAAGCAGGCTTCCCGTGGAGCAGGGAGCCCGATGCGGGGCTCGATCCCACGACCCTGGGATCATGACCTGAGCCGAAGGCAGACGCTTAACGACTGAGCCACCCAGGCGCCCCCATCATTAGTTTTTGATGTAGTGTTCCATGATTCATTGTTTGCGTATAACACCCAGTGCTCCATTCAGTACATACCCTCTTTAATACCCATCACTGGGCTAACCCATCCCCCCACCCCCCTCCCCTCTAGAACCCTCAGTTTGTTTCTCAGAGTCTATAGTCTCTCATGGTTCTTCTCCCCCTCTGAACTCCCCTCTTTC
>NC_138379.1:26440534-26466616 GCF_054177405.1 Leptonychotes weddellii
CCTCCCCTCTAGAACCCTCAGTTTGTTTCTCAGAGTCTATAGTCTCTCATGGTTCTTCTCCCCCTCTGAACTCCCCTCTTTCATTTTTCCCTTCCTACTATCTTCTTTCTTTTTTTTAACATATAATGTATTATTTGTTTCAGAGGTACAGATCTGTGATTCAACAGTCTTACACAGTTCACAGCACTCACCATAGCACATACCCTCCCCAATGTCCATCACCCAGCCACCCCATCCCTCCCACCCCCACCACTCTATCAACCCTCAGTTTCAGTTTGTTTCCTGAGATTAAGAATTCCTCATATCAGTGAAATCATATGATACATGTCTTTCTCTGACTTACTTATTTCGTTCAGCATATACCCTCCAGTTCCGTCCACGTCATTGCTTATTTTTATGTTTAAAGATTTTGATTTGGGGTGAGTCTTTACATGGATCAGGGCTCTGCCTCATACCATAGAAACCAAAAAAACCAGACATTTGCTTTTTTTAAAACAAGGCAGCTAGAATTTAAGGAATTAATCTAAGCCTGGCCAATAGATTCTTCCGGGACCTTCATCTGGAACCAGTGATGGGAGAAAGCAGAGGGACAGTTTAGAATTCACCCCTGGAATGGGGACAACATCTTATGAACAGTGCACTGATGCTAGTAGTAATTAGTGTCTGGTGGCAGGTAGCAGCTTCTCTCTAATCAGACTGCTACTGTGCTCCCAGCTATGAAGGAGCTTGCCATTAACCAAGGTGGATGTTTAACTTACCATCAACTGAAGAGCTAACCACTATCTTCCCAATATAGTTTTTTTTTTTTTCTTCTTTTACCAGATTCAAGTTTCTTTGGTTGCAACCAAGAATATGTTCAGAGGGCATCTCTGATACTGTGCTGCCAGGAACGTATTTTGGGGAAAAATACTTTAGGAATACACATTTGTACCCTAAATAATATCATTAACCATGTCCTTTTAGCCATCTCTAAACAAGGCCTAGGTTCTTCTGATAGCCCAGACCCCTCCAGTGCCTCCTAATAGCTTAAGAAGGGAGGCTCTATGTCACATGTTCCTGAAGGGAGCTCACATACTCTCAGTATGTTTTTCAGGCCCATAAATCTTAATCATAGAACACTCTAACCTCTCCCCATGTTTCACCTGTTCTTCTCTTGGCTCCTGTGAGAAATGATCAGGTGACAGACAGAATGTTATCCTTTATTGATTCCCCTGCATGAAAAAGTACAGTAGGTGTAGACTATAGAGTTGGTCAGACCCAGGAATCCTGCTTTGACATGTACTTGTTGAGTGAAAAACAGCAAGGAGAGATATGAGGCCAGCATCCTTCAAAGTGTGTTTATTTTGATGAATTCCCCAAACTGTTGATTGTTAATTATCTTCAGCTCAGACATGGAGAATTTTGCACTCAAATTCTCCAAATGTTTGCATATAAAGCTTAGCATTTCCTTTTTTTTTTTTTTGGTAACAGTATTGCTTTGGGTTAAATTACTTAATTTCTCTAAGTTTCAGGGACTCATGTGTAAAATGAAATGTAATACTGACAATTCTGTTACAAGTGCCAGAAAATCTGGCTTCAGCTGGCTTCAGCTGAGAAGACTTTTTAAAAAAATTTAAATCATTGAACATATCATCTGAAGTCAAGGCTTGATCCAGGATTCAAACAATATCACCTGAGTCCAGTTTCTATCTCTATTTTTTTGTAGCTTTACTATTCATTCATTCAATCATTCATTATTTCATTCATTCTATCTGTAACAATTTAATCTCTTAAGACACCAAAACCAGCAACTCCCAAAGATATATCCCAGTTCAGGCACAGAGGAAAATAGGAATGCAAATTAAAAATTTCAAGGAAAATGCCATTGTCATTCATATTTTTTTTAAAGTTTATTTATTATTTATTTGAGAGAGAACGATAGCTGGGGGATGAGCAGAGGGAGAGGGAGAAGCAGACTCTGCACTGAGCGCAGAATCTACTGCAGGGTTCTATCCCACTACCCCAAGATTATGACCTGAGCCGAAATCAAGAGTCGGTCGCTTAACTGACTGAGCCACCCAGGCACCCCTGTCATTCATATTGTTTATGAACTGCTGACTGGCTCAGACTTGTCACATGCTTCACCTCTTCTGTCAATCCACAGGAAGTTAATTAACAAAATGGAGAAGGGATGGTTCCCAGAAGGAGATTGAGATTTATTGAAAAGGTTTAGAATGAATGGATATTAAGATGAAAAAAAAGCAGACAGCCACAGTACCCTAGGATTCTGTAAAGCTTATATAAGATAATATGTGTAAAATGGAAAGCACAATGTATGGCATATGGGGGAACTGAGACATTTCAATCATATCATTACTATTATACAAGTGCATAATGTTTACGTGTACTGTAATCTAGATTACAGTCCCAACACTCACATCAAAGATAAGAAGTTGTGCTAAAGCATTAAACCTTTAGTGCACAATATGAGGTGGGAAAAGGTAAATAGTCTGGGTGACTGTGAAGAATCGTCCACCTGATTCTTCTTTTTCACACTTGTGTTTGGAGGATCAAACTCATGGTCTGTCTTCTCTGATATGACTGGTACAGTAAAATGAGCCTAAAGTCTCCTATTTGGAGGGATGCATCCTCTAATCCTATCTTAGAATTCTATCTTAAAAATTCCGGAGGGTTTCAGGGGGAAAGAGGTCTGTGTCACCCTGTTTGACTTGCCTATTAAATAAAAATTCTTGTGGCTTCCATGTTGTCTCTTCCAGTTGACTAGAAGTCTATTCTAGGGCTGGTTGCCAAATTTTAGCTACAAATATAGAGTACTCATGGTCCTGAAATATCATTTGGGTCTCTCTCTCTTTTAGGTTTTTAGCATTCAAGGCTATGGTCATGATTCATAAATTTCAAATCACAGCTACGTCCTTCCTGGAGACCAAACTACGAAGATATGACCTTTCCTTTTCCATGGACAGATTAGGATTCACAAATCAAACACCGACACAGAGAGTGGCTCTTTCCTTTTGTCCTGCAGGCTTTACTCTTAACCCCCTTAGTTATTTTGTAGTCTCAATGCTGACCTGAGCAAGTAAGGGGTTCCTGGCAATGTCTATCTGATTCCAGCCCAGGAGATGAGGTAGAAGAAGACACCAGTCATATTGAATCATTTTTCCTGGGAAGATACAGCTGATCACAGTTTATTCACTTAACTGAGTTTTCGCTACCACAGAGATCTATGTTATTAGTCAGCTCAGGCTGTCATAACCGAATACCATAGATTGACAGGCTTAAGTAACAAAAATTAATTTTCACCCTGTTGTAGAGGCTCAAAGTCTAAAATCAAGGAGTGGGAAGGGTGGATTTCTGGTGAGAGCTCTTTTCTTGGTTTGTAGACAGCTGCCTTCTCTCTCTGTGTGTTTGTGGAGAGATGATGATCTCTAGGTCTCTTTCTCATAAAGCCACCATTCCAGTTGGATAGAGCCATATTCTTATGACCACATTGAACCTTAATTACCTCCTTGAAGGCCCTATTTCCCAATATTGTCACATTGGGATTTAGGACTTCAAAATAAGAGATTTAGAGGAACATAATTCAGTCCATAACAGTAATAGCAAGCAAAACTTTGAGGCCACTCAAATTTGTTATGGTTAGAAATCATTCTTCTGCTTATCTTTGTGTAGTGAAATGGCCACTGGTCAAAATATTGCAGAAGCAGAAAGCAATGACCTAAAAGTATGATACCTCTTTAACTATTTGTGGGATCTGAAAATTTCCCAGGATAGAGATTTATAAAATATGTATTGATACACTCTTAACAGCATGATTCCTCTTCAGCAGCCCCTACAGTCTTTTACCACCAAGAATCCAAGACTGTCTGGAGGTAATGTCAATTTGGCTATGAGACGCTTTCAACTCCGCTTTCTGCCTTGTATTTTCTAGTCCTGAGGTTTTCATTAAATACATAGATTTCCCCCCTTCCTGTCTCTCCCCTTTTTGCTCACACCTGCTCCATAATGTCATAGGTTTTTTCTGTTACTCATTAGAAGTGAGTGCATTCTAAATTAGTCTTCCCTTTTTCATTTTAATTGGATAATCACTTTTAGATTAAACAAATTGTTTACAATCTGCATGCCTGTATTTAATTTAGGGATGAGTATTTACTATAAGATTAGAAGAGGCTCCCGTCAGAGTCTGACCAGCCTTTTTAATATGGCATTAGGATGCAGGAAATAGCAGAAAAAAAAAAAAAGAAAACTAGTGAAAAGACTCCCATTCTTAAAACATGGCCAAAAATTTAATAGGTCCTGACACTCTGACTTTATTTCTCAAGATTCATTCATTATTATTTAAATGACAAAGAAGAGAACTAACTCAGAGTTCATTGAAATCTTATTATGTGCCTGACAATGTGCCAGGTCCTAAAAATACAATAGGACAAGATATAGTCCATGAGGGAAATGTCTAGCAGGAGAGGTGAGTAAGAAAACCTTTGCTATTTAGTATTGGATGGAGTAAAAACAGGGTAGAAGTCCTGGGCATCTGAGAATGGATATTGAGGGAATAGAAGGAAACTTCCCAGAGGATACAAATACTTTTTTTTATCCTACTAATGCTCATGTAAACAAAGAATATAGCATATATTTAATAAATTTGTATTGAATTAATATAATATGTTTAGAAATTTCAATGAACCCTAACAGATTTTAAAAGTTATGTGTAATCCTAAAACCCTAAGAGGTTAACGTTTGAATGTATTTCCTTCAATTTTTCCCAAATACTTCTATGGGATTGCTTATATACTTTTATTTTATTTTTCCTTTGCTTATATACTTTTTAAAAAATACATAAGTATGATAATTGTACACACACAATTTTAATTTTAAGTATATATGTAAATTCTATTTTCATTTAATATTTTATCATGAGTCTTATTTTCTGCAAAAATATTACTGATGTTTATTAAATATATCATTATGTAAAATTGTTTATAACTAGCACAATAAAGCTAGAAGGTAGATTTCTTAGTACCAGTTATGAATGGAATATTTTTAGCTAGGTTGGTTAATTGACTTCTCTAAGCTGATTCAGTAAATGATGAAGGCAGGATCACCAGATGCCAAGTCTGTGTGTCTTTTAATACATGCCAGTTACTTTCTACTACATCCTTTAAATCTTTATTTTTGGAATGAGTTTTAAAAATATACTGGAAGGCTTTCTGTCAACTTATGGTAAATTTTGCCTTGTTGCCGGATAACTTTTAAATATTTTCCTCTGAGTTTACTAGCATTTCCGTTTAGAAGTGAACAAGCTTAGTGAATACACAGGATTCATTTTGCCTAATTTTTAGTCTTGGCTTTTCCATTTACTACCTGTGTCATTTAGACAAGTTATCATTCCTTTCTTTATCTCAGGATCCTTGTTTTAAAAATGAGAATATTAAAAATTGGATTGATATTTCACCATACCAAAAAATTAACTAGAAATGGATTAAAGACTTAAATGTAAAACCTGAAACCATAAAACTCCTAGAAGAAAACAGGGAAAAAGCTCCTTGACTTTGGCTGTAGCCATGATTTTTTGGATGTGACACCAAAGACACAAGGAGCAAAAGTAAAAATAAATTAAGTAGGACTACATCAGACTAAAAACCTCTGCCCCAGCCAAGAAAATAAATGAGAAAGCTATCTACAGAGTGGAAGAAAAAATTTGCAAACCAGAGATCTGACAAGGGGCTAATATCCAAAATATATAAGGAACTCAAATGACTCAATAGCAAAGAAAGAAAAGGTCAAATTTAGAAATAGGAAAAAACCTAGACATTTTTTCCAAAGACGACCTACAAATGGCCAGTAGGTACATAAAACAGTGGTCAACATCACCAATCATCAAAAAAAAAAAAAAATGCAAATCAAAACCAGAGTAAGATATCATCTCACACTATTGGTGGGAATGTAATTTGCTATAGCCATTATGGAAAACAGTATGGGGATCCCTCGAAATATTAAAATTAAAGCTACCACATGATTGAGCAATTATACCTCTAGATGTATATCCAAAGGAAATGAAATCAATATCGTGAAAAGATATCTTCACTCCCATGTTCACTGTAGCATTATTCACAATAAGCAAGATATGGAAACAATCTAATTTATCATTAATGGATAAAGAAAATTACACACACACACACACACACGAATATTACATAGCCATAAAAAAGAAGGAATTCCTACCATCTGCGATGACATGGACAAACCTGGTGGACATTATGCTAACTGAAATAAGCCAGACAGAGAAAGGCAAATATTGTAGGTATCACTTATGTGTGGAATCTAAAAAAGTCAAACTCACAGAAGCTGAGAATAGAATGATGGTCACCAGAGCCTGGGTGAGGGGGAAATGGAGACATGTTGGTCAAAGGGTACAAATTTTCCATTATAAGATGAAATCAGCTCTGGAGATCTAGTGTATAGTCTGGTGAATAGTTTCTAATACTGTCTTGTATACTTGAAATTGCTAAGAGAGTAGATCATAAGTGTTCTCATTACACACAAAAAATGGTAACTATGTGAGGTGATGGATATGTTAATTTGATTGTGGTAATTTCACAAAATACATGTATATCAAATCATCATGTTGTACACCTTGAATGTATACAATTTTTGTCAATTATACCTCAATAAAACTAGAAAAAATAGACATAAGGATAATAGTTGCTATTTCATATGGTTTGTTATGATTAAGTGAGTTTATTTATATAGTTTTCTGTTGCTACATAGCAAATTACCAAAAATTTAGAGTCTGCAAACAGTTATTATCTCACAGTTTTTGGGTCAAAGGTGTGGCATGACATGAGTCAGTTTTCTGCTCTGGGTATCACAAAGCTAAAATCAAAGTGTAGACCAAACTATGTTAGTGTCTAGAATCTCTGAGGAAAATTCTACTACTTTTATACTTGCTGTTGGCAGAATTTGGTTTCTTGTGGTTGTAGTGCTTTGGTTCTTATTTGCTTGCTGGCTATCAGCTGGAGGCCAATCTCAACATCTAAAGGCCACCTTATTTCTTAATGCATGACTAGCTTTATCTTTAGGCCAGAAATGGGACATCAAATACTTCTCATGCTTCAAATCTTTGACTTCCTTCAGTTACCAACCAGAGAAAATTTTCTACTGTTAAAAAGGCTTATGTGATTTGATCAGCTTACCTAAAAAATCTCCCTATCTTAAGGTCAACATAGCCTAATCACACGGTAAAAATCCATCAGAATTACAATCCAAGAGATTATGTAGGATGCATACACCAGGGAGTGGGAAATCTTGGGGAACATCTTAGAATTCTGCTTAATATCTCATGCTTGTAAAACCCTTAGAAAATTCACCATTCACATAAACATTTACTGGATGTTTGATACTATTTTATAACTAAAGATTCACTATATAGTATTCCTTAATAAAGAATCATCAGCATTTATAATTATCACACATAGTAAAACTGAAACCCACTATATGTTTTTATTATTTTGTTAGGAAAAATTCTGAATGAAGACTATAACACTCAATTTAGGTTCAGCGAAGTGTAAGATATTGTCTAAAAGGCTAGTTTACATAACAGAATCCAGGATAGTCTCAACTGTGTGCATCTTCTGCCTTCTTCTGGTACATTGGAGTATGACATGAGAATGTTTTCTTTCATAAGAGAGACAATTTTAGAAAGTGATGATTTTCTATGAGTATCATAGAATCTTTATTGATCATAATTGTTGAGCGTTCAGTTCAGAAACTGCAGCATTACTAGCCACATTCATCTTAGTTAATATTATTAACCAAGTATAAAAAGAGTATTTGTTATGTGCATGTCATTGTCTTGAATGTTCTGTAGCTACAGGGACTACCTAATTATAGAATCGATTTATAACTACTGTTGTGGTGCCTATTTTAAGGCACCTAGGTTAGGTAAGCAAACTAGCATGGAATGGTTCAATCAACACATTAGGTCCATGGGTCTCCAAGATATAGTGAATCTTGAAAGTGTGGAAAGTCAAATCTTTCTGAGAGGTTCAGAAACTTCCTATAATGAAGTAAGGTTTCATTCTCTCTATTCATAAGTGTTCTTGCAGTGATGCTTTTCTCTGATAACTTTGGTGGATTTAAATAATTATTTCCATAACTGTCTCAGGATCACCCTTTGATGCACTTTAACTCAATATATTTCTTTGTATTGTGGTCATTGAGTTATTACCCTTTTTTCCTTTCCAACCTGAGATTCCTTAGGGCTGGCTTGATAACTTCATTTCCCACATAGTCCCAGCATAAGCACTGATTAGGGAAGTAGTACAGGGTGAATAGTCCTTAAATGTGTTAACTCAATGCTGTAAAAGAAGACAAAAGGGCTGTTGTTGAGATAGTAAAATCACAGAATGAGAAAGTAGGAAAAGAACCTTAGTATCTCAAGTTCTCATCAGAAATGAGAAAACCAATGATCAAAAATTAGGAAACAGTATCTCAGATAGCAAATCATCCAGGGTATTTCTCTCTATTAATTTCCTTAACCTCTTTCGATTTTAGTGGACGGTTTTTGTTTCCTTTGTAGATAACTAAATTTATACTCTCGTGCTATCTCTTTATAGTTCCTGTTTATTGTATGGTCCTATTCATATTTTGGAGCATTTGCTTCTGAGTACTTAAAGAAATTCAAGGCAGATAATGCCTGATTCCTTACAAACCAGTTTGGGAGACTAGGTTCACAGCTGATAAATTAATTCCTTTTACCGGGAAGCCAGTAAGTGATTTGAAAGCTCAAAGTAAATAGGTGTGGTTTGGGGCATCGATGGAGGTCATGCTTGGGGAAGAATCCCAGGACAGTACCTTTCATGGGATCTGAGTCTCCTAAGCAACTGCTACATAGTAACTGCTACATAGTAATAAGACTTTTTTCTTTGATTTCTTTTGAGGTACAGGATATCCCTTAAGCAGATACCACTTTGTATCAGGTCTTCCCTTCTTCAGTCAACAGATTGTCCCCCAACAGTGATATACCTGTTAAATGAAAAGGCCAGAGCAAATTAATTAGAATATATGCAGTGTGTACTTAAGTTCCAATCCTATGTTTTAAATATAAAGTAAGATTGGTGTGCTAGGCAGGATTTTGGCCTCCATGATGTTTTGCCCCCAGTGTTATGACTATGATTATGTTTTATTACATGTCAAAGGAATTCTAAAAGTTGCTAATCATCTAACCTTAAAATAGGGTTTTAATCATTATTTGGTTGGATTCAGTGTAATCAAATGGACCCTTAAAAGTAGAAGAGGGAGGCAGAAGTATCAGAGAGAGATGAAATGGAAGAAGAAGGACAAAATATTAGAATCATGAGAGGGACTTGACCTGTCATTTCTATCTTTGAAGACAAAGGGGGCTACAAGTCAAGGAAGGCAGGCAGCTTCCAGAGATGAGAACTACTCCCCAGATGACAGCCAGCAAGGGAACAGGGAGTTCAGTCATACAACTGTGTAGAGCCGAATTCTGCCAACAACTTAAATGATCCTGGAAGCAGATTGTCCCTTTGAGCCTCCAGAAAGGAACACAGCCCTGAAGACAATTTGGTTTTAGCTTTGCAGGTCTTGAAGCAGAGAAACAAGCTGGGCCTCCTTGCCTCTGACCTGTAAAACTGCAGTGTTGTTATATGTGTGTAGTTTAAAGCTGCTAAATTTGTGGTAATTTGTTACACAGCAATAGAAAACTAATATAATTGGTTTTTAATGATTTTTCTTCGAAGGATTGGATTGCTTTTGTATGGTCATCCCAGGCCCTCAATGCTTAGTCTTTCTTGATAAGAAAGTACAACCCACAGCTGGTTGTATAGAAAGAAAGCATGGTTATTTGATCTCTGGGAGATATGCTAAAGTAACTGGATACAAACCTGGTCTCTGAATTTTCTTACACCTTCTGAGATCTGATCAAAGTGCAATTTCTGCCCCAAGCATATGAGGATGAACTCAATTTCTTAGGTCAATAACACACCCTCTATTCGACTCTATCATACCCCTTCTCTGTTATTAGCATATGCGAATCCCTATCTGTATTGATTCTTACACTGCATTCTCAATCTTGGCTAAGAATCTTCTCTTTTTTTCTCCTTGAAGATTTCAAGAAGGTGAGAGGAAGTATTTTGGCTTGATTGTGCTATACTCCATCATGTGATGTTGTGCCTTCGGGGAACAGCCCGCTTAGGCAGCGATTGAAAATACTGATTATAATCTGCATCCAGAAAGTAGATGAAATGAGATGGATAGATTCAATAAGGCTGCTATGAATATTAATTATTATAGTAGAGGATATATACATAGTATATACACTTTTATTCAATCATTTGAGCAGCCATATAAATTAGGTATTCATGTCTTCACTTTTAAGTATAGCTTCTTCTCATTTTAATAATTTATAGAATTTATTTCAGTACAGTTTTAGATTTGCAGAAAAATTGAACACATAGTACATAGAGTTCCATAAACCCAGCCTATCCCTGTTCCCTATATACCCCCCCTCCACAGGCACAAATATATTCCCTCTTATTAAGCTATTAATTTCTTGTATTAGTTAAAATTAACACAACAATATCAGTACATTGTCATTAACTAAAGTCTGTAATTTACATTAAGGTTTGCTCTTGTATTGTACAGTTCTATGGGTTTTGACAAATGCATAACATCATGTATCCACCATTACAGTATCACACAAAATAGTTTCACCAACCTAATGATCTCCTATACTTCATCTATTCATCCCTCTCCTTCCTCCAACTGAAACCCCTGACAATCACTAATCCTTTTATTTTCTTTATTAGTTTTCTTTTTTTTAAATGCCATAGAGTTGGAATTATACAGCCCATAGGTTTTCTAGATTAGGTTCTTCCACTTAGCAATATACATTTAAGGTTTTTCTATGTCTTTTTGTAGCTTTATCAGTTCATTTCTTATTTTTATGGAATGCTATTCCATTATATGGATTACTATGGTTTGTTCAGTCATTCACCTGTTGAAGAATATCTGGTATGCCTCCAGTTTGGGGCTATTATCTGCTATAAATATATATGTTCAGGTTTTTGTGTGGATAGTGTGGTTTTGTGTAGACATTTATAAGAGATGGAATAGCATTTGGGAGGGAATAGTTTCTTGTAGGTAGAGGGAATTTCACTGGAGTGGCACTTCTGGCTTCTTGCCACCACTTCCATCCCTTGGCCCCTGAGAGCTAAAGGGACTTACCTGATTGGTACATATCCAGACATGATGGACTCAGCTTATCCTTTCTTCCTCTTAACAAACTCAGTTGGTTAAGCGTCTGCCTTTGGCTCAGGTCATGATCCCAGGGTCCTGGGACCCAGCCCTGAGTTGGGGCTCTGGGGCTCAAGGGCTCCAGGACTCTAGGGCTCCCTGCTCAGTGGGGAGTCTGCTTCTCCCTCTCCTCTTACCCCTCCCCCCTGCTCTCTCTCGTGCTCTTTCTCTTGCTCTCTCTCAAATATATATATATGTATGTATATATATTTTTAAAGGGTACCCTCTATGTTAACAAGTCCACCAGGTTTGGGGTGCCTGGGTGGCTCAGTTGGTTAAGCGACTGCCTTCAGCTCAGGTCATGATCCTGGAGTCCCAGGATCGAGTCCCACATCGGGCTTCCTGCTCCGCAGGGAGTCTGCTTCTCCCTCTGACCCTCCCCTCTCTCATGCTCTCTCTCTCTCTCTCTCTCTCTCATATAAATAAATAAAAAATAAAAAAAAAAACCCAAGTCCACCAGGATTGACCAACCTTCAGTCATGTCCTAACACCTGACCTTCTGTTAGCAATGAAGGTCATATTATGACCTCTATATTTATATTTAAGTTTTCTTTAAACTTCCTCAAAACCTGGGTAGAGAAGAGGGATTCTATTTATCATGAACTGCCTCAGAGAACCCAACAAAAATTAAAGCTCAGAGAGGTTAAATAATTCATGCAAAGTCAAGCACTTAGCAAGTAGCAGAGCTAAATTTCAATCTAAGTTGGTCACAAACTAAAGTTTGTATTCATTTTACCACCCTATCCTCTTCCAAAGTACTTTCCACACTAGTTCCCCAGGGCATTTATTGTTATTGACTGGGGGTGGGGAGGTGTGTGGAATTTTTGTATTCAAATAGACCTTGGAAAATTGGATTAGATAGAGTTAATCTGGCTTATTTTCAGCATTTGATTCACTTTCTAGGAAAGTAGATATAGTGTACAGTGTTTCCTGGATTTATATGGCCACTTAGCTCCTTTACAGACTAGTTCCATGAAATACACTTTAGCATTCACTTCATTTCTCCAAGCCATACTAACTGGAAGAACTAGTATTGGAATTCAAGGGAGTCTGATTACAGGGACTATATTTTTATCCTCTATGAACTATAATTTTTAGAGAGGGCACCTAGTTTTCTACCAAACATACAAATATAGACAGTGGAGAACCAAGAATTTCACACTGGGTGCAACTTGAAATCATTGTAAAGTGACGTGTTCAGAGACTTTTGTTATAAAAATCAGGTCTTTGTTTTAATGGAATAAAGGGATATATTTTAGGAATTTTAAAAACTGGAGAGGAAACTACTCTTGTACTCAGGGAGCATCTAAACCACTCATTAGAATCTTACCTGATCTAGTTTAGCTTACTCTTTTTTTTTTTTAAGATTTTATTTATTTGAGAAACAGAGTGATGGAGAGAGAGGGAGAGAGAGAGAGAGAGAGAGAGAATGAGAGTGCACATGAGAAGGGGCAAAGGGAGAGGGAGAAGCAGGCTCCCTGCCCAGCAGGAATCCTGACATGGGACTCCATCCCAGGATCCCGGGATCATGATCTGAACCCAAGGCAGATGCTTAACCAACTGAGCTACCCAGGAGCTCTTTGCTTACTCTTAAAACTTCTGTTTCTAAATTTTCCAATCAGTATTCCTTCGTCCCATCCATTTCAGAAAGCATCATTTTGTTCATGTCACCATTCCTGACACTTGAGCTACTGTGATCCTTGATACTTGACTACAAAAAAAAAAAAAAAATCAGTGTTTTACACAGTCTGTACCAAAGAACATCCTACTACACCATGAGGGTAGTCAATATCCAGGGAGATAAGGGATTCAGAGGTCAAAATGCTGGGTGAAACAAAGTTAAGGATGCTTTCTTATTCCAGGACTTCTCAGAGCCTTTACTTTGTTACTCTGCTATTTCAATCTCCTGGAAAGGAACATAGAATAAAGTATTTTCTCTTTTTTTTTTTTTTAAGATTTTATTTATTTATTTGAGACAGAGAGAATGAGAGAAACAGAGAGCACACAAGAGGGGGGAGGGTCAGAGGGAGAAGCAGGCTCCCTGCCAAGCAGGGAGCCCAATGCGGGACTCGATCCCGGGACTCCAGGATCATGACCTGAGCTGAAGGCAGTCGCTTAACCAACTGAGCCACCCAGGCGCCCGAATAAAGTATTTTCAACAATGTTTGAATGGAACTTTTTTTTTTAACTAAATGATCTCACTTCCTGCCAAAAATAATTTGAACAATGTTGCTTTATAGCAAAATGACCATTTCTCCTAGTGGTATATATTTTCATTTGTTTGCAAAAGAAAAATGAATTGAAACTCTCAGTTGTAGTGGCTTTTAAAAATGTGCCCTAAGAGACCATTTGACCTTGATTGGAAATGGTTCTGTGCTTAAACTATTCCTCTTACAGAACCACTTTAGACTTAGAAAGTTGTTGTGCCTCCAGGGATATGATGAAATGAAAGTTGCCCTGGAAGCTCTATATTGCCAGACACGCTGAGAGCAGCAATTTGGGAATGATGTGCTACCACAAACTCTCTTTTGAGAAGCCTTTGTAATTGAGAGGTCAGAAGTGAAGGAAAGCCAAGGCATCATTTTACAGCCTTGCTGATGTATTCAAGTCTTACTCTGTACTGTTTACATCCTAAGTGAATTGCAAATTTATTTATAGAAGCTATTGGGTACTTTACAAGGTATTTTACTGCTTGCCTGTATCATTGTTCATTTTCTGTAACTAGCATCCAGGAGTTTGTTTAATAAAACCCAGCCTCAATTCTCTTTCAAGTTAATTCATTTAAGTCATATCTGGACTAGGCAAGGGTTTTTGAACCTTGTAAAAAGTATTCTCCTCTTTTAAATAAAAATCATCCATAGAATGTCAGAGAGATTATTAAATAGGAAGCTCCAACTGAAGGAAGAAAAGGAATGCATTAAGACTTAATATTAAATATCTGTGTTTAATATCTTCCAGGCTTAAATAGTCTTAAATCTCTTGTAGCCATGTTTATTATCAATATATAGTAGACTCTAAGCATTTTCAGCATCAGTTACTTATGGGTGATGCCAAAGGTCCGTGATGTTCTGTATTCTGTAATTTTGCTGAAATTGCTTAAATTGCATATGGAGAGAGGCTGGTGTGTGGATCAGTTACTTAGGTAGCAAATGAATCTGCCTGGCATCTCCTTCCTACCACCAGCTAGCATGGGGAATCTGGGAGGCTGAATAATGGCCCCCCAAATACATCCACAACCCAATCCCTGGAGCCTGTGAAAGTTCCTTTTTGTTCATTTATATAGCAAAAGAGACTTTGCAGATGTGCGTAGATTAAGGGTCTTGAGATATGATTATCCTGGATTATCTGGGTGGTCCTAATATAGTCACTAGGGTCTGTATAAGAGGGATGCAGGCAGAATCAGAGTCAGGGAAGAAAGTGATGTGATGATGGAAGCAGAAATTGGAGTGACACGGTTTGGAGTGACAGCCAAGAAATACAGATGGCCATTAGAAGTTGAAAAAAGCAAGGAAACAAATTCTTCCCTTAGAGCCTTCAGAAGGTACCAGCTCTGTCTACACCTTGCCTTTAACCCAGTGGAACTGATTTCAGACTTCTGACCTGTAGAACTATAAGAGAGTAAATTTGTATTATTTTAAGCTACTAAGGTTGTGGTAATTTGTTACAACAGCTAAGGGAAACTGATTCTGCAAGCAAGATAACAAAGCAGTTAGGTGGGCTCCCTCGAGCCATACTGTGAGGACCGAGGTCCCAGCTCAGCACATATTAGCTGTCAAACCTGGGCAGTATTGGCAACAACCCTCACTCTCATTTGCCCCTTTGATCATAATATTTAAGAAAATGACAATACGTAGCCTAATCATATGGGGTGTTATAAGAATTAATAGACTGTAAAAGTAAAGTGTTTAGCCCAGGGCTTAGCCCAGAGTAAGTATTCCATTATTACGTGTCATTTTTAAGACTTGTTAAGATACAATGTGATTTTGGGGGATTAACGTAAGAATAAAAAAAAAAGATACAATGTGATTTTGTTGTTAAGTGTTGTTGAAAGAGACTAATTTACTAAACATTAAGAATGCCACTTGCTCATTAGAAGAGGATTTTCACAGGGGAAAAAAAAAAGTTATTCTCAGTGACTAGGTTCAATGAAGACCAAAGATCAATACAGTGATCCTGTTTCTCAGTGCCATGTTGGTATATCTTTTCAATCTTTAAAGAAAGATCTAACCCTGTCCATAATTCATTGATTTACTCACTTTAAAATATCTATTGAGTACTTGCAATGTTCTTATAGACATGAAGTAAGTAACTGACATCATGGATGTCCCTAGATCTGAATGATGAGAAGGTGCCAACATTGGATAGAACAGGTCCTAGAGCATTCCAGGTAAAAGAGAGAACTAACGCAAAGCTCTAAGGTAGGAGCGAGTGATTGGCATGCATGCGTGAAGGAGTGGGACAAGTTCAGTATTGCTGGAGCACTGTGAGTGAATGTGTAAGTTGTAAAAGGAGCAGGTAACCATCAGATTATAAAAGAAGTACATAGATAATTTTTGAAAGAATTTAAGAAAGTGGCATGACAGGTATTGTATTTTAAACTATCTCACTTTGGTTAAGATATGGATCATGGGTTGTAGGGGGACAAAAAGAAAAGGAGAGTCCAGGTAGGTGGCTTTTGGAGTCATCCCTGAGATGGATAATGGTGGCATGGACAGGAACTGTAGCAGTGAAGATGGAAATAAATGGTAACCTGGCAATGTGTTTTGGAGGTGGAGTCAAAGCATTTCTGATGGATTGGATGTAGAATGGGAGGAAAAGAGAGAAATAAATGATGGCTCCTAGATATTTGGATTAAGCAATGAAGAGAATGTTGCTTTCATTTTCTGACATGGTTAAAGTTTGGTAAGTATCAGGTTTGGGGGAGAGAAACTGAGTTCTTTGTTTAAATGTACAGTACTGATTAGACATCCAAACAGAAATATTAAGCAAGTAGTTGTATATATGTTCCTGGAGTTCATAGAATTAAGACATATAATCTATAAATAATGAAAATTTACACCTTGTGATAAGGTTTTCATTGGGAAAACAAGTTAAATAAATTCTTACTATCATCTGACATTTTGCTGAAGTAGCAATATGCTGACTCTACGGAGTTTGAACTTGTAGTTGTTTTAATTATTGTAAGCTTTAAACATCTTTTTCAACTTTTTTTTTTTTTTGGTGGCAGCAGTGGTGTTGGATTATTCTCCAAAATGATCCCTACTCTTGCAAAAGAATTTTAAAAACCTGAAACAAATGAAGGCAAAGAGAGATATTATTTAATTCCTGCTGCCACCTAGTGGTGCTTTTTGAAATTAAAAAGAAGTTAAACAGAATCCAGACTAAGCATAAGTAGAAAGAACTGTAGAGAGCTGTTACTTAATGGATTCCATCTCGTTTTACAGATAAGAAAAGACCCTGAGAAGGGATGTGACATGTCCTAGGTTGTCCTAAGCTTGACTCTCAGTGAAATCTCAGCTCAGGAGATTTTGCCCTACAGGACATAGATGTTTCTCTTAACCAACTTGTTTCTCATGAATCCTTTTTTTTTCCAACTTTCTTTGAGATCTTTTTTTTCTGTTCTCTTGTTCTGAAGAAAGTCTTATTTCTAATCTCTTTGACTCCATGTTAATAGTCTTAGCTGCTGGGGGATAGAGATTCCTAGAGCTTAGCACCAAGTCAATGTTGAATTTTTATCACTGACAGAATTAGTTTCCTATTAATAACTAATGAACCAAATTGCCTTTTTATTTTTAATATATATATTTTTTTATTTATTCATTTGAGACACAGAGATACAGAGAGAGAGAGCATGAGCAGGGAGAGAGGCAGAGGGAGAAGGAGAAGCAGGCTCCCCGCTGAGCCAGGAGCCCGATGTGGGGCTCTATCCCAGGACCCTGGGATCATGACCTGAGCCGAAGGCAGACGCTTAACCGACTGAGCCACCCAGGTGCCCCGAATTTTTGGTAATTCTTAAGCACATTAAAGTCTGAGATCTACCAAGCTAGAGTCTGTGAGGGAGAGTGTGAAGCAAAGTGAGCATAGGCAACTGGAAAGAGAAGATTGGGGATTTTATAAAAGCCTTATGTATTTTACAAAGGATTGAGTTTTTTTTTTTTGAAAGCAAAAATTATCATTGGAAGTCTTAAAGAAGTGAGTTTACATTCTTTTCAAAATATGGTATTCATGCTGTTGTATAAAGTAGTATTTCATGTTGTTATACAAAATACGAAGTTATAGAAATTTATTAATAGAATTCCACCACCCATATATGTCCTATTAACAAATCAATGAATATTCTTCCAGTTTTAAAAATGTATATAGTAAATGATATTAATTTTATTTTATTTTATTTATTTATTTTTAAATGTTTTATTTATTTATTCATGAGAGTCAGAGAGAGAGAGAGAGAGAGCCAGAGGCAGAGGGAGAAGCAGGCTCCCCGCCTAGCAGGGAGCCCGATGCGGGACTCGATCCCAGGACCCCGGGATCATGACCTGAGCCGAAGGCAGACGCTTAACCATCTGAGCCACCCAGGCGCCCCGTAAATGATATTAATTTTAAAATAATAATGGAACCATGCAAAATGTTTTGTGTTCTAGAAAGGTTATTATGGCAGACTGTAGAACAGGGGTTGCTGAAAACTTTTTCTGAAAGCCAGGTAGTAAATATTTGAGGCTTTGCGGGTCATGTGGTCTTTGTCATAATAGTTCAGTTTTGATGATAAAATTCAAAAATAGCCTTAGACAATACACATTGCATGGGCATGGCTGTGTTCCAATAAGACTTTATATACAAAAGTAGATGTTGGGCCAGATTTGGCCTGTGTGAAATTATTTAACAACTCCTGCCCTGGAGCATTGTTTAGAAGAGATATGAATTAAAGGTAGAAAGGGAAGTTAAGGTGAAATTATGCTGATGTTGGTGACATATGAATAGGGTTTGGCCTAGAACTCTGGTGCTGGAATGTGGATAAGAGGATACATGCTTGAGATATTTCTGAGAAGGAAAACATAACATGAGAGATTACAGTGATTATGACAGATGTAGAAAAGGGCCAACATGATTCTAAATTTTCTAACCTGAGCTACTTGATAGATTGACATATTGTGAAACAAAATGTGGAATGCATGAAGAAGGATACATTTATTACAATTTATATGTGTCAGTCATTGTACAAGATGATGTATATATACAGTGGTAAAATAATGAATAATCTTAACAGCTAGCTCTGGGATGTTTTTGGTTAGGAAAATATTTTGACAGATCATTGGGAATAAAACTGAGACCTCAGATGATGAAACATAAGGAAACCAGGAAGCAAACCATGCCATATAAGTGCGGGTGTCTCATACAGATATTTGGAAGCAGGGAGAAGAAAAGAAGGAAGAGAGAGGGGAGGAGGGAAGAGAGAAAGAGTGATGAAGTGAAAGAATTTTAAGAAAAAAGGATACCTAATATTCTTCTGTAAATTCTTTCTCCAGTCCTTCAGCAAAATCTACCATATACATGCAGGGATTTTGTTTCAATGTTTGTAGATGTGCATATATATGTATGGGGCTACAAATTCAAGGAAATAACCTGAGTTCCAGATATGGGTCAAAAATTAAAATAAGGACAATCCATGCAGATAGGTTGTACCAATGATTTATTGATGCTTAAAATAACTGAGTTTTTTTCCTCAAAAGTTTCTCAGAATTTTCAGTTTGATGGGTCTTGCTTAGACACATTCATTTGGCTGCATTGAACTAGTAGTTGCTTAAGGATTGGGCTTAGCTGGGATATCTGGGAGGCCTGTACCTTTCTACTTCTAGGGCACTTTTTTTTAAAGATTGTATTTATTTGACAGAGCGAGAGAGAGAGAGAGAGAGAGAGAAAGCAGGGAGAGCAGCAGGCAGAGGTAGAAGCAGACTCCCTGCTCAGCTGGGAGCCCGATGTGGGGCTCAATCTCAGGACCCTGAGATCACGACCTGAGCTGAAGGCAGATGCTTAACCAACTGAGCCACCCAGGCACCCCTACTTCTAGGGCTTCTTGATGGCATGGTAGTCTCAGTGCAGTATTCTGGGAGAGCAATGGTGGAAGTTACAAAACTTCTTGAGGCCTAAGCTCAAAAATGACACAGTGACACGTCCATCACATTCTTTTTTTTTAAAGATTTTATTTGAATTCAAGTTAGTTAGCATAGAGTGTATTATTAATTTCAGGGGTAGAATTTAGTGATTCCTCAGTTGCATATAACACCCAGTGCTCATTATATCAAGTGTCCTCCTTACTGCCCATCACCCAAATACCCCATTCCTCCACCCACCACCCCTCCAGTAATCCTCAGGTCATTCCCTATAGATAAGAGTCTCTTATGGTTTGCCTTCCTTGCTGTTTTTATTTTATTTATTTTATTTTTCCTTCCCTTCCCCAAGTTTGTCTGTTTTGTTCTTAAATTCCACATATGACAGAAATCTTATCGTATTTGTCTTTCTCTAACTTATTTTGCTTAGCATAATCCACTGTAGCTCCAGCCACATCATTGCAAATGGCAACATTTCATTCTTTCTGATGGTGGAGTAATATTCCTGTGTGTGTGTGTGTGTGTGTGTGTGTGTGTGTACATATACATACCATATCGTCTTTATCCATTCATCACTCAATGGACATCTGGGCTTTCCATATTTTGGCCATTGTGGACATTGCTGCTAACATTGGGGGGCATGTGCCCCTTTGAATCACTATTTTTGTATCCTTTGCATAAATACCTAGTAGTGCAATTGCTGGGTCATTGAGTAGTTCTATTTTTAACTTTTTGAGGAACCTCCATACTGGTTTCCAGAGTGGCTGCACCAGTTTGCATTTTTTCATGTGTCTGTTAGCCATTTGTAGATCTTGAGAGAAATGCCTGTTCATGTCTTTTGCCCATTTCTTGACTGGATTTTTGTTTTTTGAGTGTTGAGTTTGATAAGTTTTTTTATAGATTTTGGATACTAGCCCTTTATCTGAAATGTCATTTACTAATATGTTATCCTGTTCTGTAGGTTACCTTTTAGTTTTGTCTATTGTTTCCTTTGCTGTGCAGAAGCTTTTTATCTTGATGAAGTCCCAATAGTTCATTATTGCTTTTGTTTCCCTTGCTTCCAGAGACATGTCTAGTAAGGAGTTGCTGTAGCCGAGGTCAAAGAGATTGCTGCCTGTGTTCTCCTCAAGGATTTCAATGGATTCCTATCTCACATTTAGGTCTTTTATCCATTTGGAATTTATTTTTGTTTGTGGTGTAAGAAAGTGGGCCAGTTTCATTTTTTGCATGTTTCTGTCCAATTTTCCCAACACCATTTGTTGGAGAGACTTTTTTCCATTGGATATTCCTTCCTGCTTTGTCAGAGATTAGTTGACCATAGAGTTGAGGGCCCATTTCTGGGTTATGCTGTTGTTATTTTGATAGGATTGCATTGAATGTGTAGATTATTTTGGGTAGTATAGATATTTTAACAATATTTTTTTCCATGAGCGTGGAATGTTTTTCCATTTCTTTGTGTCTTCCTCAATTTCTTTCATAAGCATTCTACAGTTTTCAGAGTACAGATTTTTACCACTTTAGTTAGGTTTATTCCTAGCTATCTTATGATTTTTGGTGCAATTGTAAATGGAATTGATTCCTTGATTTCTCCTTCTGCTGCTTCAGTATTGGTGTATAGAAATGCAACCAACTTTTGTGCATTGATTTTATGTCCTGCAACTTTGCTGAATTCCTCTGTCTATTCTAGCAATTTTTTGGTGGAGTCTTTTGGGTTTTCTAAATAGAGTATCATGTCATCTCTAAGATTGAAAGTTTACTTCTTCCTTGCTGATTTGGATGCCTTTTATTTCTTTTTGTTGTCTGATTCCTGAGGTTAGGACTTCTACTACTGTGTTGAACAGCAGTGGTGAGAGTGGACATCCCTGTCATGTCCTTGACCTTAGGGGAAAAGGTCTCATTTTTTTCCCATTGAGGATGATATTAGCTGTGGATCTTCCATATATGGCCTTTATGCTGTTGAGGTATGTTCATTATATCGCTACTTTTTTCAAGGATTTTTATCAAGAAAGGATGCTGTATTTTATCAGTTTCAGAAGAATAGGTATTAATTCTTCTTTAAATGATAGAATTCTTCTCTCTTTTCTCTTTTTTTTGGGGGGGGTCAGTCTTCTTCTTCTTCTTCTTTTTTTTTTTTTCCTTTCTTTCTCTTTAGAGTTAGGCTTATTTATTTATTTATTTTTTGATCATCTGTTTGTTGAATGCCTATTTCCTTCCCCAGATTAGGGAAATTCTCAGCTATAATTTGTTCAAATAAACCTGCCCCTTTTTCCCCACTCTGTTTTTTTGGGACTCCTATGATATGGATATTATTTCACTTTGTGGAATCATTGAGTTTCCTAAGTCTATAGTCATGATCTAATAGTTTCTTTCCCCCTTTTCAGCTTCATTATTTTCCATAATTTTGTCTTCTACATCACCTATTCTCTTCTTTACTTCTTCAATCCTTGTGATTATATCCAGTCAGTTTTGCATTTCAGTTAGAGCATTTTTTTTTTTTTAATTTCAGCCTGACTAGTTTTTAGGTCTTTTATCTCTACAGCAGGATTTTCCCTGGTGTCTTTTATTATTTTTTCAAGTCCAGCTAATAATCTTTTGACTGTTGATCTAAATTCTTGTTCAAATATATTGCTTGTATCTCTTTTGAGCAAGCCCCTGGCTGGCTGTGATATCTTCCTGACCTTTCTTTTGGGGAGAATTCTTCCATCTTGTGATTTTGGCTAAGTTTCTATGTTTTGTGTGTTATGAAAGCTTATTATGTTTCCTGCACCTCAGAGTGATTTTATATTAAAAAGAGGTCAGACACTGTCCAGGGCCTGGCACTTCAAGAAGTGTTTCTTGTGTATGCTGTTGTGTTTTGGCAGCTCTTTTCCACTGGTCAGTCCTCTGTAGAATTCCTCCTTGTTTGCAGTGGTGGGTGTTTGGACCTTTATCTAGCTGAGCTTTGATTTGTTTATTGACAAAAAAAAAAAAAAAAACCTGGAAAAAAAGAGAAAGAAAAAAAAACCCTGCTCAAAAAAAAAAAAAGAAAAGAAAAAGAGAGAAGCAAAAGGAACAACAACAAGCAACAACAACAACAAAAACCAGACAGTCCAAAAAAACTATAAGCCTAATTCCAAAGAAAAAGAAAGGAAAAAAAAAAAAAAAAAAGAAGAAGCCTGATTCCTCCCTGCCAAAACAAAAGAAAGAGAGACAAGAAAAGAAAAACAAACAAAAAACTATAAGCCTGATTCCAAAGAAAAAAAGGAAGAAAAAAAAAGAATAAGGGAAAAAAATACAGCCTGGTCCTATTTCCACCAAACTGAAGGGTACAGTTTGAAGCACTGTATGGTCAGTAGACTTGGTGCATGTGGTGTGCTGCCTGTTTTACTCTCCTGGGGTAGAGGCCCACAGAGCTGGTTCACAGTCAATCCTGCTCTAGTAAAAAAACACTTACCAAGCACAGAGGGGCGGGGTTTGCAACCTCCAATAGGGGTTGCTGTGTTGCTCTCTGAAGTCCCACTGTGTTTGTGGTGAGAGTAAAATGGCACCACCCCACTCTTTAGTCCCCAGACGGGGGATCTCACACCCACTGCTGTTCAGGAAGCCCTCACAGGAAAGCAAGGGTCATCAGCGAACATGGTGCCACAGCTTCCTACATTTTATCTTTGGCATGGTTGGGACTCAAAACTCCAAATCTTAAAGGAGCTGGCACTACCCAGATCTACTCTCTCCTCTGGATTAGAGCCTTGCTGCACTCTGACTAGTGCCCTTTGTCCCAGAAAAATAGTCTCACACCTGTGTGGTGCCGGAATCTACGCTGTGGCACTGTGAAAAACAGCAACCAGGTTACCCACCCTCTGCATGCACCTTTGTCCCCTGCTGATGGAAGGCCATTTGCTGGCACCTGCAGGGTCTTTGGTCCTCAGGAGAGGCAATATACCCTCTTCCAAACGTACTCCAAGAAAGGGAACAATTTCTCCCAGTGTGACCCAGGAGATCCCTGTACCACTTTGTGCATGCTCCCAGGCCAGAGCCTTTCTTCTCCCCAGGAGTGCATGCTACAACTCTGCTCCAGTGAAAGTCATGCACATCCAAAACCTCAGAGTTTGAGCTCTGCTCGCTTTTGCAAAAAAAAAAAAAAAACAAACAAAACAAAAACCCGTGAGACTCCGTCCCTGTCTCCCTAGTCTGTGATCTGAAAGGTTTACTTCTGACGCCTCATTCTCTCAACCCCTCTCTCTTTCTGTCCCTTTTCTCTCCCTACAAAAAGGGTTCCCTCCCTTCTGCGGCATGGCAGTTTTTCTCTCCCCCAATTCACTTCCACACACATTACACCTGCCACACTCTCTCCCTCCAACCATGGAGATCCTTCCAATCCTCAGATCAATTTCCTATGTGTTCCAAATGATCTGACCTCAATATAGCTGTGTTCAAGAGATGAGGAAAGCCCAGAGTTCCCCTACATCTCCGACATCTTAACTCCTCCCCCTCACTTCCATCACATTCTATTGGTCAAAGTAAAGTCATAACAGCAGCCCAGATTCAAAGCATGTTAAGATTTATCTCTTCATGGGATTTGCAACTTAGAATTTATGGCCATTCCCCCCCCCCCTTTTTAAACTTACTACAAAGATGCATATATCCTCTTCACTCATTCGGTGGAAACAGAATCTCAAAACCAAATATAACAGGAAAATCAGGCAAACAGCTTTTCTAGAACCCCTGAAGACATAAAGAAGCATCTGGAGTCATCCACTGCACATAGAATTACATTTAATCCATTTTAATGGACTCCTGATGGACAATTTTTCACAAGGTTATAATCATATTTAATCCTCATGACAAAAGTATGAAGTAGTATTATTAGTTCCATTTTATATAAGAAGAAACATTCAGGTTTGGCGTGTTTCACAAAGTCACACAGCAATCAAGTGGTTGAACCAAGATTAAAAGTTTAATTTATGTGAATCCATTGTCCCTACTTTTACCACTGCCTCACATTACAGAATGATGCAATCAAAAGTGAGGTTGCAGGTAAGGTATTTGAGAAAGTGCATAACAGCCTGGAGCAGAGTAGAGCTGTTCTTTGGCAGTAGGAAAGATGAGTCTGGAAGCCATGAGAGATTTGTGTGTGAGTTATGTCCATTTTAACATTCTCAGCATAGCAGCAATATTTAAACTGCAGGAGTATATAAGATTTCCCAGAAGGAGTGTAGAAAGGAGGGATTGGGAAAAGAGAAGATAAGAAAGTTAAAAGATTAGAGCAGGAGATTAAAGAATAAGAGATAAGGAAAGAGAACAGAGGAAATAAGGAAACAGAAGAGAAGGAAGAGGGTGGACAGAGGCAGAATCCTGGGATGTGGTGAAGGGGATATTGGGAAGTACACATATCAAAGGCAAGCAGAAAGAGAGTCCTCAATTTGGGAGCTGTCAGAGAAGAAAGAAAGAACTTCAATAAAATATTGCTATGGAAGACAATAACTGAGTGAGGGAGATAATGCTCTCACCAATTACTGCAGAGAGGCAGAGCAGAGAGAAGAATGAGATGAAGCTCTTCTACTTTAGAAGTTTCTCAGAAGAGTCTTTATAGGTCTCTTTAATGCATTTAAACTCCGAGTCTCTGGATTTTAGTAAATAACATGGAATTCATCACTATATTCTCACAAAGTTTATAAATGAAGGCTCAAGGATGTACGTTAAACATTTCAGGACGTTAGTTGAGTAATCAAAGAGGAAAACAAAAAAGTCTGCTATTAGGTGTAAAAAGGAGTTTTAAAGGCTGTTTCTCCACCAGAGCCAAGAAGGTAACATCTACCCTTTCTCTTTAAAGAGCACTTTCTACATTAACCCTAAAATTTTTATTTGTAAGAGAAATGAAATATTAGTAATTAGGTAATAATTTTGCCCTAGCTGAGGGTCACTGCTAGAAATTATTAGATGAGGAAAGAATAACAACTTAATAGTTTATACAGTGATTTCTAATATTTAACTTTCTATTTTTTTTCTGGCCCCATAAATTGTTGTCAGTATTCTTCTTGAGAGCAAGAATTGTGCCATTGTTGTAGCTCTAGCATTTGTAAAGCCTAAGACAGACCTTTAGTAAATATATGCTGAGTGAAGGAATCAGAACAAGTAAGATTCATATGAACATTCTACATTGGTTAATATATGGTATACCTAGGAATATCTAGTTTCCTAAAGTAAGTAGTGGTGGCCCTCAACACCCATATCTTGTGAGGAAGCCTGACACAAATTTATGTAAGATATAACCTGTATTAATCCAGGGGCCACTAAATCCTTGTGGGTAATTCCTAGTAAATACAAATGTTCACTTTAGGTAAATAAAACTATGTCATAAAAGTAATTAACCAGCTTTATGGTAGATTTAAAAAGCAAGTCCATTTTTCCACTGCCTACTTTGCTATATTCACTCAATTCAACAAATATGTTTGGCCTTTACTATGTGCCAGCTATATTTCTTTTTTCTTTTTTTTTTTTTATTCTTATGTTAATCCCCATACATTACATCATTAGTTTTAGATGAAGTGTTCCATGATTCATTGTTTGTGCATAACACCCAGTGCTCCATGCAGAACGTGCCCTCCTCAATACCCACCACCAGGCTAACCCATCCCCCCACCCCCCTCCCCTCTAGAACCCTGTTTGTTTTTCAGAGTCCATCATC
>NC_138379.1:26467116-26487954 GCF_054177405.1 Leptonychotes weddellii
CCCCCCCCAAGAGACTTTATTTTTCAGATAGAAGAAATAACAGTATGTTTGATGGCATAATAATGATGACATAGAAGACAGAGGAACATTTTTGAGTGACATATTTGAACAGGTGAAAGGGTGATACATAGTTCAGATATGGGGGGGTGGCTCTAGATAGAAGCATGAATAATCCCTATGTAGTGATAAAAGACAAGGTAAGTATATGGACACAAATGCTAGTATGTGAGTAGCTGTGGCAGGGAAATTTGGTTGCTTCAAGTTTTCCAGTAAAGTAGAAAGAAGGGTAAGAATTGGGTGTGAAGAGAGAGAGGAATGTGTGAAATAACACTCTAGGCAAGTAATAAAATGAATGAGTAGTAAAAGGTGGACTTGACATTTGTCAAGTATCTGAACTTAAAATATATTTAAAAAGGTTAAAATGTTTTACTCCAGCCACATTTAGGTATAGTGATGCAGCTCTGAGTAGGTGAGGAGTTGCATTTAAGCAAGATTAATTTTAACACAAGAGAAGAATAACACTAGAGAGAGGGACAAGGAAGTTTGAAATATATGCATAGCAGTGATCATATTAATTGACCATGGAATTTAATTTCATGTTAAAAAGGAATGTAGATATGATGAGAGTGAGAAAAAGTGTTGGTAAAAGTGGATCTTACAAATGAGACTTTGTATTTTGCCTCCCTTTGAGATCACTGAAATCTTTAAAATATCTCCTCTGTTGTCGGTTATTTATTTATTTATTTATTTATTTATTTATTTATTATGTTTAGTAAGCCAACATATAGTACAATATTAGTTTTGTTTTGTTTTTAGATTTTATTTATTTATTTGACAGAGAGAGCACAAGCAGGGAGAGCTGCAGGGAGAGGGAGAAGCAGGCTCCCTGCTGAGCAGGGAGTCCAATGTGGAGTTAGATTTCAGGACCCTGGGATCATGACCTGAGCCAAAGGCAGATGCTTAACCGACTGAGCCACCCAGGCACCCCACATTATTTTTTGATGTAGTGTTCAATGATTCATTAGTTGTGTATAACACCCAGTGCTCATCACAACATGTGCCCTCCTTAATACCCATCAGCCAGCTACCCCATCCCCCTACCTACCTCCCTTCTGTAACTGTTTCCCGGAGTCCAGAGTCTCATGGTTCCTCTGTGGTCTTTTAAAACATCTCTGAACTCCTGGGGACTATAAGAGGAAACTGTAACCTTGAAGAGTCCTAACTGTGATGAAACAAGAGAATACCTTATAGTTTCCAGAAGCCACACTCTGATAGGTCAAGTCTTCCTGGAAGAACACCCAATTGTGATAGTTTTTCCACCAGGAAGGGTCTGAGAGAGTGCTTCATCCAAAGACTTTCAAATATGTATTAGGGACAGAATCTTTTCCCAATCAAGTTCATACCATGAAATAGATAAAAATCCTACCTCTTATCTGCCAAGGTAATCTGTCCTCCACAGAATACATTTTGAAAACTGAGGATAACCAACAAAAGGGGCAGAAGATATAATTTCATATATTGAATGGCCAAGTAATTACTAGAATCTAGACCTCTGGCTTCCTACTGACATGTCCTTCTCTTTTTCAGATTGTCTTCCAATGCCTTTCTGTCTTGGGTTCACCCCTTCCTTCCTTCTACTCTTCTTAGTTTTTTTTTCCCCTCTCTGTACAGCTGAGACTGTCAAATAGGAAATAAATATGTCATATTCCACAGTATTCACTGGTGAGAAAGAAGAATAGAGAATGAGAGTTTATGGATAAACAGTGGCTTCAAATGAAAGCTAACCAACGAATAAACCACCTTCTTGACGTATATAGCTCATAAGATGGGACTTAGATAAAAGGAATTATAAATTTTCTCTGCGACAACACTGTTTTTTACCACCCTTTCATTCTTGAGTGCTCTTAAAAAGAACTGCCTTCATTTGTTTACTCAAGAGGGTAGACTATATTTAGCAATTTGATTCCTGCTATTCTCTTTGTTGCTATGAGTTCTTTAAAGTCAAGTTTTCCATATGTAGCACCTCTTCGTGCTCGGCATAGTAAAATCGATAAATGTTGCTGACTAACAGGTTGATCAGTAGCAGTTAAAAAAATAGGAAATAAGTAGCTGTAGGCAGACATTTCAAACACAAGTAATTTAGTCTCCATTGCATAAGCTTCACACAGGCAGACTTCCAAAGAAAAGGGACTTGCAATATATAGACCAGAAGTCTCAGTTTATTGTTTTATGAATAAGTTTTTAAAGATATACACACACATATGTGTGTGTGTATATATATATCTCTCACATACATTCTCATCTCTCACACTGAATCAAATGCAAAATCACAAAAATACAAGAATACTCAAACTCAACATACTCATGTTCACAAAACTTCATACATTCATGCTCAATAAACAAGTCTCTCTTCCCCTTACACAATCACATGCATATATATCATCTTTTGGTGGGAAACAAGCTTGAGCAGGTGGCACGTTTTTCCTTACAATCTCCCTCCCCATTCCTCCTCCCCCCACCATTCCCAGTATGTAGCAGTAGATAGAATCAGGATAGAAATCTCCGAAGTAGAGAAAATCTAAATGCTGGATGGCAGATGGGGCAGATATCCAAAAGCTCCTTTAAGTAAGGTGAGGGAAATTCTATTCTTTTTTGTTTGTTGGTTTGTTTTTTACCTCAGGCAGGGAGGCTTCCTCAGCACTGATCTAAAGTCAAAACTGATTGTCTTCTAGGAGATCCTGTATATGTATTTAGGGCCTCCTAAGTGAGCCAAATGATATTAATAAGACCTCTTTAACTCACTTCCTTATTTGACTTTTGACAGAAATGCTTTTTTTCTGGAAAAAAAAAGTATAAACACAGCTTTAAAGTTTTCTTAAGAATGAGTTTATAAGGCATCAAAGGACAAATGCAAATGTTGCTACTAATTACTGATAGCCTCTTCCACCCCTTTAAACATCCTTATAGGACTTGTAAGAAGTACCATGTGAACATTTCCAATTTCTGTGCTTAGAAATAATAAAACCATCTTTCTTTGGAACTCTCTGAATTAAGATATTGCACTTCAGTGGATCCTTTCCAGGTAGGTCAATGAGAATAGGTTAATCATTCATGATTGAAGGACTTAGAGTCACTAAATGTCTGCCATGGGAAGGAAAATAGAGAAAAAATGCTGCTTAATATGGAGTACAAAGTAAAACACATTCTGTCCCTGTCTAAACCACAAACCCTCCTCACAACTGTTTTAAAGCTTATTCATTGCTTTTCAACCAACAAAGCTCTTTCTGCATCTCCAATACATATTCTCCTTTCTATCTCAGGGTATTTGTGCAAATAATCCTCTTTGCTTGAAATGTTCTTTCCCATTCTTCACTCAGCTAATGCTAGTCATCCTTCAGATGTTGGTTCAAACATCTCTTTCAAAGTGAAGGCCCACCTAACCCCTGAACGAGGCCCTACAGATTAATCTGTGCTACTTTTGATGGTCCTCGGTACTCCCACAATCCAACCTTTCTTTTTTTTTAAATTTAATTTTATTATGTTATGTTAATCACCATCCTTTCTTAATAAAGAGAATTTTATATTTACCTGCTTGAAAGTCCAATATTATCCTATCTCAAAGAGAATTTTCATTTTTTGTAAGTTGAGTTTTAGAATAGATACAGAAAGACAACACCAGAGGGGGGAAATTAAAAAGGAGAGGGAACAAAAAGACAAGAGGCAGGTAGGCTGGTTCTTCTTGGAAAGTGTCTGGTAAAGTAGACTACATAGATGGAGAGTAAGAAGCTCTAGAGGAGCTAGGAGGTGTAAGAAAATAGAAAAAAAAAAAGAATATAGAAAAAAATGAAATTTTTCACTGTAAACTTTAGGGTTTTGTTTTTTTTTTGGTAACGTTCTGAAAGAACCAAGTAAAGATTGGTATCAGTTTTCAACTATTTTGAACTTTATTTTTTTGGTAATGTTCTGAAAGAAATGTGAGTAAAGATTGGTATCAATTTTCAACTATTTTGAACACCATTGTTTTTCTGAGATATCAACTGTTAATCTTATTTGCATTCAGTCATCAGTGGTCAATGATACATTATTTTTCTCTTGCTGCTTTCAAGAACTTTCCTTGTCTTTGATTTTCAGCATATTTATTATGATGTGTCTTTTTATAGGTCTCTTTACTTTTATCCTACTTGGAGTTCATTGAGTTTCCAGGATATTAAGGTTATATCTTTTAAATAACTTTGGGAAATTTTCAGTCCTATTTCTTGAATATTTTTTCTTTTCCTTTCTCTCTTTCCTCTCCTTTTGTTTTTTTCCATGTCATGTATGTTGGTATGATTAATGATATACTATAATTCTTTGAGGCTCCATTGATTTTGTCTTCATCCTTTTTTACCCTCTGTTTGTTAGGTTGAATAATCTCTATTATTCCATCTTCAACTTTATTAATTCTTTCTTTTATCAGTTCAATTCTAAAGTTGAGGCCCTCTGAGTTATTGTACGTTCCAACTCCAAAATTTCCATTCAGTTCTTTTTTATAATTTCTCTTTATTGATATTCTCTTATTGTTATGACATTTTCATAATACCTTCCCTTCTTTTTTCAAAGTTTTTATTTTAATTCCTGTTAGTTAACATAGTGATATATTAGTTTCAGGTGCACATTATAGTGATTCTTCCCTTACTTCTTTAATCATGCTTTCCTTAGTTCTGTGAACATATTTAGAATGACTACTTTGAGATCTCTTTTCTGTTAAATATAACATTTGACATTACTCTGGTAGTTTCTGTTTTCTGCCTTTTTTTTTTCCCCCTGTGAATGGGTCATACTTTTCTGTTTCTTGGAATGCCTTTTTGTGTTATTGGACATTGTACTTTTTAGATAATATAGCAATTTTGAGTAATTGTTCCCTCCCTCCAGGGCTGGCTATTTTCATTTGCTTCTTTATTTGTTTAGTGACTGGCTGGATTATTTTACTGAATTCTGTTTTAGATCCATAGCAATAAACCTCTGATGTTGCTCTTCAGGGAGACACAGCTTTGTGTAGACCCACAGTCCCGCTGGAGTGAGAGCAGTCCTGGTAGGTCTCTCTTCCATTCTTTCCCTGATCACACCCAGCTGTTAAGTCCTGCTAATTGCCAACCAAATGCTCCACTGTTTTCAATAATGCTCTAGGGTATAAATTTCTATACAAACAGATGCAATTAAACTGTGACTTATTTCATGGGATGCTTTCTGAGGTAAACATTTGGTATTTGTTTTGACTCTTAGGAGGGCTTTCCTCAGTTCTCTTATTCTCTAGTTCTCTCCTCCAAACTAGCTAGCCAACAGTCTAGGCTGTATCTTCATTAGAGTCACAAATATCCTCCTGACTGACTTTTTCAAACCCTCTACTATTTTTGAGAGCGTTCTCATGTTTAAAATTCTCCATTCTCTGAAAGTGAAGTCAGCTATGAATTTTTATGGGCTTTCTTGAACTCTTTTCATTTGCTCTTTGCTCTTAGAATCATTTTCAGGGTCATTATATTTTCTTTTCCATAATTTTCACCATTTAGACTGAGAAGTGGGTCAGTGAACTACTCATGCTTTAATTCCAGAAGTCATGTCTTTCCAGTTCTATGCTTTGGTAGTTAAATTTTTTCTTAGTTTTTGTAGTTCTGTCTAAACTATGAATAATAAATTTATTGAATTTTTATTTATTGTTATTCATATAGAGGAAACTTGATTTTGGTACAAATATCTGATATGTAGTTACTTTAACCAACTCTTATAAATTATATGTTTTTAAATGGCACTTGAGGTTTTAAGCATACAATAAAATCATCCTACGATATAGTTTTACTTTTTCTTTTCCAATGTTTATGCCAATTATTTTATTGTCATGTGCAGGTTTTTACATTCAGTAGTGTTTAGAAGGCAACATTAAGTGATAGAATAATGGTAATCCCTGTATATTTTCTGATCATTATTGATATTATTTTTTTACCATTTCAAATTATGTTTGGTGTTGAGTTTTGTTAAATATGTTTTACATCTTCATCATTTTAAGTGTTTTCTTCTTATTCTATCTTCATTTTAATGGCCCCTGAATTTAATAATAGCCTTTCTCTTATCTATTATGACTTATACATTTCATTAATGAAATGAATTGTGTTAATAAATTTTCTGTAATTAAATCATACTTGTATTTGTTAGGAAAGGCCTACTTGGTCAATACTTAATGTATTATTCTTATGGGACGTTAACTTCTTTCATCTTCTATACTTCCAACAGTATATTCTATAGGGTGTCACAGAAATCCATGTACTTGGAGTAAGCTAACCCTTTCTTCCAGAACTCTATCAGCAGTAAAATGAGAATTCATCTCACATTCTCTGGTTAAGCCTGTCCTATCCCCAAAGATCTCCCCATACCTGTTACATTTACTACTCAACACTCAGGATACAGAGGTGTCTTGGAAGCCATAGAGGAAGAAATGACCTCTTTGAGTTAAATGCTGCTATTGGTCAAATAAGATGAGAACATAAAATTGATTATTGGATTTTTTCTTTTTGATCAATGGTCATTTCTCAATTCTTGTCTTACTTGCTATATTTGGCTTCCAAGAAACCTCTGTCACCTTTTTCTTCATACCTTTGTGGCCACTCCTCAGGATTTATTATTGGTTCCTTTCTATTCACTTTAACTCAATATAGGAGTGTCCTAGAGTTCTAAGTATACTATAAGTAAATTCATTCCCTTGGTAATGTCATCTAATCCTTTGCTATAAAAGCTTATTTATTTATATTCTGTTTGCTCCCAAATTTTATTATTCCACCAGGCTTGTTACTCTGAAAACCACTATATCTTGCATATATGATTTATGTATCTAAATGCCTACTCAGCATCACCACTGGATATATAGTGAGTATCTCAAAATTAATTAGTAAGTCCAAAATTCACTCATAATCATTGCCTTCAACCTTTTAGTTCCATATTTTAGTCCTTCCATTCACTAAGAACAAATTCTTTAAATTGTATTCACTTCTTTCTTTCTCTTGCATCCCATATCCAATTCTTTTTTTACTTTTTAAATATCACATATTGTATATGTTTATTTTCTCTTTTCCTTAATTATGTTCACAAGGGGTTTATCTGTTTTATTGGCCTTTGAAAAAAGACAACTTCTGAATTCATTTATCCTTTGGACTAGTTTGGGTTTCCTATTTTATCCACCTTGCTTTTTTTTTTTATCACTTTTTGTTTTTCAATATATATTTTAATTTATTTTGTATTTTTATATAACTGTAGATGGATAAAATGTTCCTTTATTTTTTACCTATCTTATTTATTTATCAAGGAATTTAAAGCTGTGTGGTTTCTTCTGAATATATATTTTACAATGCCTCACAGATATTTGTAGAAAATTTTGTCCTTTTCATTGCTTCTTAAGTAAGCTTATATGGCTTATAATTTCTGTCAATATTCTTTTTGATCCATGGGCTATTTAAGAGTGTAACTTTTGGGGCACTTGGGTGGCTCAGTCAGTTAAGCATCTGCCTTCGGCTGAGGTCATGATCCCAGGGTTCTGGGATCGAGCCCCGCATCGGGCTACTTGCTCGGCAGGGAGCCTGCTTCTCCCTCTCCCTCTGCCTGCTGCTCTGCCTATCTGTGCTCTCTCTCTGTCAAATAAATAAAATCTTTAAAAAAAAAGAGTATAATTTTCATGCACTTATATCCTAGTATTTTTTGGTTAGCTATTGTCTTTCTCCTTTGAAAACTCTTTCAGTAGAGAATTCTTTTGGCTCTGCTGAATTTCTTCCTTTAGCTTCCTTTAACCCTCTTAGGAATTCTGGTATTTTTCTTCCACCATTTGTTATTATGAGTGGAGATAATCCTGTAAGTGGTGAAAGGCTGGGCATTCTCTGGCCATTTGGGCAGGCAAATATGTCATCAGCCTTATGTTCACTCTCTTTAGAGTGTCAAAGATGGGGAGCGTGCCTAACTGGCTCAGTTAGAAGAGTATGTGACTCTTGATCTCAAGGTTGTTTGAGTCCCATGTTGGGTATAGAGATTACTTAAATAAATAAAATAAAATAAATTAAATTGAGGAAGACACAAAGAAATGGAAAAACATTCCATGCTCATGGATGGAAGAACAAATATTATTAAAATGTCTATACTATCCAAAGCAATCTACACATTTAGTTCAATCCCTATCAAAATAACATCAACATTTTTCACAGAGCTGGAACAAATAATCCTAAAATTTGCATGGAACCAGAAAAGACCCCTAATGGCCAGAGGAATGTTGACAAAGAAAAGCAAAGCTGGTGGCATCACAATGCTATACTTCAAGCTATATTACCAAGCTGTAATCATCAAGACAGTATGGTACTGGCACAAAAACAGACACATAGATCAATGGAACAGAATAGAGAGCCCAGAAATGGACCCTCAATTCTATGATCAACTAATTTTCCACAAAGCAGGAAAGAATATCCAGTGGAAAAGGACAGTCTCTTCAACAAATGGTGTTGGAAAAATTGGACGGAAACATATAGAAGAATGAAACTGGACCATTTTCTTACACCATATATAAAGATAAAATGGATAAAAGACCTAAATGTGAGACAGGAATCCATCAAAATCCTAGAGGAGAACACAGGCAGCAACTTCTTCAACCTCGGCTCCAGCAACTTCTTGTTAGACATCTCCAAAAGCAAGGGAAACAAAAGCAATATTGAACTATTGGGATTTCATCAAGATAAAAAGCTTCTGCACAGCAAAGGAAACAGTCAACAAAACTAAAAGGCAAGCTACAGAATAGAGAAGATATTTTCACTTGATCTTAGCCAAAAGGCTGAGAAGCGATAGAGAAGATATTTTCAAATGACATATCAGATAAAGGGTTAATATCTAAGATCTATAAAGAATTTATCAAACTCACCACCCAAAAAACAAATAATCCAGTCAAGAAATTGGCAGATGACATGAACAGACATTTTTCCAAAGAAGACATACACATGGCAAACAGACATGAAAAAAAAATATTCCACATCACTCGGCATCAGGGAAATATAAATCAAAACCACAATGAGATACCACCTCACACCAGTCAGAATGGCTAAAATTAACAAGTCAGGAAACAACAGATGTTGGCGGGGATGCGGAGAAAGGGGAACCCTCCTACACTGTTGGTGGGAATGCAAACTGGTGCAGCCACTCTGGAAAACAGTATGGAGGTTCCTCAGGACATTAAAAATAGAGCTACCCTATGACTCCGCAATTTACCCCAAAGATGCAAATGTAGTCATCCAAAGGGGCATCTGCACCCCAATGTTTATAGTAGCAATGTCCACAATAGCCAAACTGTGGAAAGAGCCAAGATGTCTATCGACAGATGAATGGATAAAGAAGAGGTTGTGTGTACACACAATGGAATATTACTCAGACGTCAGAAAGGATGAATACTTACCATTTACATCAATATGTCAATCAGAGGAAGACAATTATCATATGACTTCACTCATATGTGGAATATAAGAAACAGTGCAGAGGATCATAGGGGAAGAGAGGGAAAGTGGAATGGAAATAAATCAGAGAGGGAGACAAACCATGAGAGAATCTTAACTATGGGAAACAAACTAAGGGTTGCTAGAGGGGAGGTGGGTGGAGGGATGGGGGAATTGGGTGATAGGCTTTAAGGAGGGCACGTGATGTGATGAGCACTAGGTGTTATATGTAACTGATGATTTATTGAACACTACAACTGAAACTAATGATGTACTGTATGTTGGCTAATTGAATTTAAATTTAAAAAAGATTAAAAAATAAAGAAGTGTCAAAGATGGAGAGAACTCAGTCTACCTAAGCAGCTCTTTCCCAGCTCTGTGGGGATTAGGGAAATGGAGAACACTGATATTAGTTGTTGGTGATCTCTTCCTTAACTCCCTCCACTATCTGGAATTCAAGCAACTGCTGGATTTCTCTTTACCCAAGGCTCTACTATTTGCTAGAGGCCTGTATAAAGTCTAGAGGGCAGAAAACCCTCATTTCTGGATCACAAATTTGAAGCTTTTACCACATGGTGGCATCAGCTGCTTTTTAGCTATTTAGATAAAGTGACATGCTTCTTTGTAATTCATACTGGAATTGGAAAAAAGATGGATTCATTAAGCTGGCATCTTTCTATATTTCCCTCTTCAGTATTTAATAAACTTTAAGTTTTAGAATGTTTATAAAGTATTCTCTGGTTTGCAAGGGGAATACAAGAATTTAGTAAACAGAGGAAAGTAGGAAATATTAATGCCTGATTCTCTGTAGTTTCAGCTATATTCTTTTTTAAATAATTTTTTGATTGTACTTGACACACAATGTTACATTAGTTTCAGGTGTACAAGTTCATGATTCAATAAGTTTATACATTACGCTATGCTCACCACAAGTGTAGCTACCATCTGTCACCATACAATGCTTATAATACCATTGACTGTGTCCCTTATGTTGTATCTTTTATCCCCATGACTTATTCATTCCATAACTAGAAGCCTGTATCTCCCACTCCCCTTCACCCATTTTGTCCAAGCCCCATCCCTCTTCCCTCTGGCAACCATCAGTTTGTTCCCTGTATTTACAGGGAGGATCCTACTTTTTGTTTGTTTATTCATTTGTGGGATTTTTGTTTGTTTTTTTGTTTTTTAGATTCTACATATGAATGAAATCATATGGTATTTGTCTTTCTTAGTCTGACTTATTTCAGCTATATTCTTAATTGGCACTTGTCACTAGATCTAATTTTGCTTAGCTCCTGGTTTACACAGCTTGTATCCTCTGTTCCAACCTCAAAAGCAAACAAGAGAGCTCAGATGACAAACTTCAGTGCAACCACAATGAAGATACTCCACTGCAAAGTGTCAACATTTCTCATACCACAATACTGATAATCTTGTTTCCTACCTCGTAACTGAATATGAGCCATTCATGATTTTGAACAGATGAGTAACATGATCAGGATTGCAATGGAATTACAACTGACATGATTCAGCCTTGCCCCTACACTTAACTGATCTCCTAAACAAATCCTTCCATCATGCTGCTGTCAGTGTGTTTTCCTGAAATGTTAACCTAATCATGGCACTTTCCAGTTCAAAATCTTAAAATGCTTCCTCACAGTTTTCAAGTTCTTTAGTTGACATAAAAGGCAGTTATCTGATTTTTTTGCTTAACTCTCTAGTGCTATCTTTGAATGCTAGAATATAATTTTCCATTTATATTCTATTCATTGAACAGTGTTTCTCCCAAAGTAATTGGAACAGTTCTGTTTACCCTGAGGACAGGAATTATGTCTAGTCTCTGCAATTTATATATCCAGCACCAAATTTGACAAATGGTAGGTGTTCCATGAATGTATATTGAATGAATGGATGGATGGATAGATGATGGATAGATAGATAGATATAGAGATGGATTTTTTAAAGATTTTATTTATTTATTAGAGATTGAGCACAAGCAGGGGCAGTGGGAGAGGGAGAAGCAGGCTCCTGCTCAGCTGGGAGCCTGATGTGGGGCTCGATCCCAGGACCCTAGGATCATGACCTGAACTGAAAGCAGTCGCTTAACCAACTGAGCCATCCAGGTGCCCCATGATGGATTTTTTTTTTTTTTTTTAATCTTAAGGAAAAGTATCCTTACGGTGGTGCAACACTTAGATGTGCTCATCTGGATAATGCTTGGTTTTGAAGATATTAATTTTTCTTAAACTTATTTCTCCTGGAAATTTCCAGAGTACAAAATATTGGGTTAAATACAAGAAGACAGTCTGTACAAAATTCTGTCATCCTGACCACCTCCTTCAATAGTCTCATTTCTTTTTAGAGAAGTCAATATATCACTGAGGTGCTGATATTATTCTTTACATTGCTGTGAGTACAAAGCCATGCAAATGATAATACTCGGTGAATCCTCATGAAGTGCTTACTTAGATTAAACCTGTTCATGGAAAAGTCAAATGTAATATAGGTAGAAAAGGTCTTAGATACTCAGCTTTTTATTCTCCCAACTTCCTGCAGTACCAAAATTCAATTCACCCTGGAAGCCTAGAGTAATTCAACCTTTAAGAAAAGACAATTGTATGCTTTACTTAGTAATCCATTCTATTGCCTACTAATCAGATCATCCCGAATTCCAGTGACTTTAGTCTACTGATACATGCTTCATCATGATCTTTGAACATGTTAAGTGAAAGAAGCTAGACACAAAAGACTACATATTATATAATTCCATTTATATCAAATTTCTAGAATAGACAGATCCATAGGGACAGAATGTAGATTAATGGGTTCCAGGGACTGAGGGAAAAGGAGAATGAAAACTGATTGCTAGTGGATATGAGATTTCTTTTGGAGGAAATGGAAATGTTCTGAATTTAGACTCCAGTGATGGTTGCACAAACTATACTAAAACACTTTAGTACACTTTAAAATAGTTAATTTTGTTGTCTTAGTTATATCTCAATTTAAAATTCACATGCATATAAAAATAAAGGAACAAAAACTAACTTTTAGAAAAAAGTTAAGGAAATAGAGGTATAGTCATACAATGGAATGCTATTTAGAGCTGTAAAAGAACAAGCCAAGTTCTATATGGAATTCAGGCAATAAGATGAATCTCAAAAAGATTATATTGGGGAAAAGAAGCCAGAACAAGAGTAAATTCTGTATGATTAACATGCATATGGTGTTTCAGTTTAGGCAAACTATGGATATAGACATTAGATAGTGGTTGCCTGGAGTAGTGGCAGGAGAATTGACAGAGGGAACTTTCTTCAAGAGTAATATTCTCTATCATGATTTGGGTGGTATTTATATAGATGAACATATTTGTCAAAACTCATCAAAGTGTACATTTTATATCTGTGTATTTTATTTGTGAATGATAAGCCATTAAAGTTAATTTATAAAAAAAAAGTTGCTAGAAATGGTGAGGATACTATTGATGGACTTTAAAATGTCTGAAACATCTAATGTTGGTGGTTATCATACCAAACTGATTAGTTTACTGAACAGTCTTTGGATGGGAGGAAGTTGTTACTAAATTATGGTCAAATGGCCACAAGGAAGTTCAGAAAAAGCAGTGATCCCTGTCCTTTAGCTTTTGCTAAGATAGTGATACAGTGATATTTGGGATGAGTCAAGGCTGTCCCCTTACTTATTTGTAAAATCTCTATAGAATATCAGTCTAGAACCATGAGAGACTATGTACTCTGAGAAACAAACTGAGGGTTCTAGAAGGGAGGGGGGTGGGGGGATGGGTTAGCCTGGTGATGGGTATTAAAGAGGGCACGCTCTGCATGGAACACTGCGTGTTATATGCAAACAATGAATCATGGAACACTACATCAAAAACTAATGATGTAATGTATGGTGATTAACATAACATAATAAAAAAATTTTAAAAAAAGAGAATATCAGTCTATAAAGCTTGATCAATTAACATGGTACAGCCCTGAGTCTGATCCTTCTCATTCTTCATTATGATGTCTTTTTTTTTTTTTTTTAAGATTTTATTTATTTATTTGAGACAGAGAGAATGAGATACAGAGAGCATGAGAGGGAGGAGGGTCAGAGGGAGAAGCAGACTCCCCGCCGAGCAGGGAGCCCGATGCGGGACTCAATCCCGGAACTCCAGGATCATGACCTGAGCCGAAGGCAGTCGCTTAACCAACTGAGCCACCCAGGCGCCCTTCATTATGATGTCTTTTGGGGACTTTATTCTCTTAAGGTCTCAGCCATATTTAGCATGATGCTATCTGCTATGTGTGTGTGTGTATATATATGATATATACATATCCTAGCAGGGATGATGGAATTGATTTATTCATTTACCTCTGGAATAGAGATGAAAGAAGTATCAATTACTGTTGCAAAAAAAAAAAAGGAATATCAGATACATTTATTGTGTATATACCATATATTTAGCATTTAGCTATGTTCTAGTTTAATCTCCAAAACATCCCTAAGAGATGAGTATTTATTTAACTTGTTATATAATATTTGAAATAAAACACTCATTCTTAAAAATTCCATTCTGTCATTCCCTATGGCACAGCTGGGCTTCAGAGAAGTTATGTACCTTGTCCAAGGACACTAATAAGTAGTGGAGCTCATATTCAGTCTCAGTTCTTTTAGGCTCCAAACTGGTGTCCTTATCAGTACATCAGATTCCCTTCCAAATAAGCGTTTCTTCTCAAGGAGAAAAAAAAAAACAAAACAAAACTGAGGTCTAGAGAAGGAAAGTGGCTTACACAAATGCATGTAGAATACTACTATAAATTGCTGAGATAGAATATGAACCCCCCAACCAACCGATTTCAGCAGTGTTCTTTCCACCAAAGCCTTACCAGCACCTGGGTACTGAGGTACAACAGCTGCATTTAGTACTTCTTGAGTCTGGTATGTTCTTCTTATGTTTGCCCCATGCCCCGGTGCTCTCTGCTGATTCTGTAGCATGTAGCTCCGCGGTGCCGTGTTGGTGCAGGCTTTCTGGGATCACAGGCTTGCCTTTGTGTATCAGCTAACCCTAGGAGCTTTGCCCAAACCTAAAGAAATAATAGAAGAAAAGGTTAAATACACTAATTTTATCTTTCTTCTCTTGAAAATGAAACAAAAAGGTGTCTGTAATGAGAACAAACATTCAAAAATAAAAGATTTGTCAGGGAGATGGATGCTTCCTTCAGAGCAACTTGTAAATACGGCTCTATATTTGCTCTGACTCAGAAGCTAGTTTTTCTAAAATAATTGGAAATTGAGTTCATCCCTCAACATATTTTTACTAACTCTGATCCAGCCTAGAGAAGAGAGTCAAATTTTAGTGTTTCTGTCACTTGAAGTTTTTGTGAGATTAGATTAGATGATGCAGGTCAAGCATTAGAACATTGCCTATGTCTAATAAATCCTCAATGAATGTTAGAAATAATGGTGATAATAAGATGGAATATGATGGCAGTGGAGTGGTCTTCTTTTATTTATTTTTTTAAAGATTTTATTTATTTATTAGAGAGAGAGAGAAAGCACCAGTAAGCATGAGCAGGGGGGAGGGGCAGAGGGAGAAGGAGAAGCAGACTCCCCACTGAGCAGGGAGCCTGACATGGTGCTCAATCCCAGGATCTCAGGATCATTACCTGAGCCAAAGGCAGATGCTTAACTGACTGAGCCACCCAGGTGCCCCAAGGTCTTCTTAAAGAAGTTATGGAGGAATCTTGAAGAATTAAAGACTGGAAAGGGAAACCACAGAGGTGGAGTTTTGAACATGAAAATATGTTGGTCATTTTAGAGCTATTTTCTCTGTGGGTAATTTTAAATGAATTGCCTTTCTCTGAATCTGGCATTTCATGTAAGGAGTAGTGAGTTAGGAGGAACAGGGGATGTAGAAGGGAGTAGAAGAAACAGTTATGGAAGGAGTTACCAATGGGCCATTGTATTTAATACATAAGTAAGGAAGCAATTTTAGTTAATGAGCCATTATGAAAGTTGTCTTTGGTTTATAAGAATAAGATAATTTAATGGAAAGAAGGCACGTAGGAAATCTAAGCAACTGGTGCTCTCTAATCTAAGCTATATTCCTACTTGGCACATATCCTTAGATTTCAGTTTCCTAATTGGTAGGACTCTACAATATTTATGAAAAAAGGGTGAGGGACAGGTAAAATATGTAAAAAGGATTAGAAGGTACAACTTCCAGTTATAAACTAAATAAGTCACAGGGATTAAAAGTATAGCATAGGGAATGTAGTCAATAATATTGAATTAACTTTGTATAGTGACTGATTGTAACTATACTTATCATGGTAAGCATATTATAATGTATAGAATTGTTGAATAACTATGTTGTACACCTGAAACTAATATTGTATGTCAACTATACTTCAATTAAAAAGAAAATAAAAGAAAATAAACCTTTGTGCTCTAAGAATAAAATAATCATATGGAAACATCTGACTCTGATAGGATGTTCAAGGTACTTATGAAACTATAATATGTAACACATCTTACAATAAACAAAGCTCACCTTAGCCTTGTTTTGAAAGAGAGAATGCTTACTCGGATAATCCAATTTAGGTATCAAAATTTTTTATAACAAAAACAAGGGAAGCCTGTCTAGTTGAGATATTGATGTAAAGCAGTATTTGGAGAATTTGAATCAGGACTTTAAATAGAATGGAAAAAAATTAGCTCTCACCATCCTATAATATATTGTATTTTCATTTTAATTAAGTAAAAACATTTCCTAGTTTCCCTTGGGACTTCCTCTTTGATCTATAGAGTATTTGGAGGAGTGTGGTTTAATTTCAAATTATTTGTAGTTATTCTAGGTATCTTTCTATTATTAATTTCTAGTAAGTTTATTGTGATTAGAGAACATTCCTTTCATGATATCTATTATTTTATTTTTGATATCTATTATTTTGAATGTTTTATGGCCAAGAATGTGGAATATTTTGGTGAATGTTCCATGTACCTTTGAAAAGAATGTGTTGTATACTGTTGGTGGAATGGTCTATAAATGTCAGCTTCTCCATTTGGTTCATGGTGTTACTCAATTCTTTTGTGCTTCATGACTTTCTGTTCTATCAATCACTAAGTGAGGAATGGTAGAAGTCTCCAAACGAAAATTGTGGATTTCTCCATTTTTCCTTACAGTTCTATCAAATTTTGTTTCTTAGGTACACATAAATTTATTTTGGTTTTGTCCTTAGGTGTACGTAAATTTAGGATTGTCATGCCCTCTTGCTGAATTGATACTTTATCCATATGTAATATTCCTGTTTACTTCAAGTAATTTTCTTACCCTGAAATATGTTGATATTAATATGGTCACTCCATCTACAATAGGTAAAATTCCCTCTAATGTCTCACATTCTTGTATAATGTCCTACCCTGGAGTGGACCAGCAGACATGATGGAATTATGTTATATGGCAAAGGTGAAGACATTTTGCAGATGTAATTAAGGTCCTCAATTGGTTGATTTTGGGTTCTTCAAGAAGGCAATTATCCTGGGTAGATCTGACGTAATCAGACAAACCCTTCAAAAGGAAAAGGAGGAGGAGGAGGAGAAAGAAGAGGAGAAGAAGAAAAAGAAGGAAGAGAAGAGAGAGGAGAAGAAAGAGAAGGAAGAGGAAGAGGAGGGGTGCTTTACTATTGGACTTGAAGGAAGAAAACCAGCCTGTTGTAGAGAAGGGTTCAAAGAAGGCAGGAAATGGTGAGTGGCCTCTCGGAGCTGAGGGCCTAAATCCTACAAACGCAAGAAACTAAAATCTGCCAACAGCTAGTGATCTTGGAAGAGAATCCCAAACCTCAGATGAGATTGAAGCCCTGGAATCGTATTTCAGCTTATTGAGTCCCTCAGCACAGGATTCAGCTAACATATTTGGATTTCTAACCCACAGGCCCTGTGATATAATAAATTTGTTTTGCTTTAAGCCACAAAGTTCATGGGAGAAACTAGAGAAACTGCAGAGACTGAACTGATGTGTTTTTTCCTGGGGCACTTCTCTCTTCCCTGCCCTTGTCCATCTTTTCTTCCTTGTTTCTGGGGAATGAAGATGGTTCCATAGAAAGAAGTACAGTGCACATGAACAGAGGCTATCTTTTCAAAGCTTGCTATAGTGAGGGAATTTGTTCTGTTCAAAGCTTGTTATAGTGAAGGATTCCATGACCATCACTTGCCCTTGGCACACTTGAATGCAGGCAGGGGAGTAAGGAAGCTTTATAATGAAAACAATGGAAAGCTTCCATTGTACTCACAGTTGGTGGTTGTTGGCACTGAGAAGCTGGAACCAGGTTAACTAGATGAAGGGACTTCTTATGTGATTGGTTTGGGTAGCAAATTTGGCTTTCTGCAGCTGTTGCTGAGTTTGAAGGGGTTGAAGGGATAAGGGTTAAAGCAATAGAATTATAATCCTGATCATGGAAATGGGGTAGGAGTTGCCAGTGTGGGGTGATGGACTGGAGTTCTCTGTATAACTCTTCTCAACGTCAGAGAGATTACTCTCTTAACACAAGGTAGAGAACTGTTATCTCTGTATGGCATGCACTTGGTAGTCTTCCAAAATGACAACTAACTGGCATCCTTTTTATTAAAAAATGTTATAGTGATTTTCTTTTTAAAATTTTTTTATTTTTATGTATTTTTTATTATGTTCAGTTAGCCAACATATAGTACATCATTAGTTTCTGTTGTAGTGTTCAATGATTCATTAGTTGCCTGTAACACCCAGTGCTCATCACAACACGTGCCCTCCTTAATAGTGCTTTTCTGAAGAAGAACTCTGTTGGTTAAAAGTAAGACATCTACCTCATTCCCTTGTTTAAGTACCTGGTAGTTGGAATTGACATTATTTTCTATTATTACACACATGAAAGAAAATATGAACCCATATAATTCAAAGAGAATTCGAAACAAATCCTTTAGCAATCAGGTCCCAAATTTAAATGTGAGTCGATTTATTGCACTCCTCTGCATTCCTGAAACAAATCCTAATTTCCCTCAAAATAAAAGTCAAGAATTTAATGATGGCCAATGGGGCTTTATATGATCTCCCTGTGTCACCTCTCTGACCTCGTGTCTTTTAGCTCTCCCACTCTCTTAGCCTGTTCCAGACATGCTCACCTCCTGCTCTTCCTAAACAGACCAGATATCCTCCCACCTTACAGCTTTTGCACTGACTGTCCCCTCTCCCCTTCCCATAGATACCCACATGGCTGACTCCTTCGGTCTTTGCCCCCATGTCACGTTCACCATGAGCACTGCTTTGACTGGTCTACTGATAAACTCATTTACCTAAAACAATCTCCTCTTTTATAACCTTCTAATATGCTATATAATTTACTTATTTATTTTGTTTACTACTTGTTTTCTATCTCCCCATCTCCTACCAGAATGAAATTTCCATGAGGCAGAAATCTAAGTCTATTTTATTCACTAATGGATCCCAAGAGCTCAGAAGGGTACCTAGCCAATAGCAAGTAGTCAATAAATCTTTGTTGGAATGAGATGAGGTCCCAGATCCAGGGTCTTTTCTATGATATCCCAACTGCCTCATTAATAGTAATGAGGATGATAGTAATACAACTCATTATAATATATGCATAAAAACCATAGTTTATAACATATTTTCACACAAATAGTCTAAGTAGGTCAGAAATTGCATAGCTTTGCTCTGCTAGGTTTATATTTAAAATGCAAGCTATCTAACTGGAACATCAAGTGTTAATGGAGCGGAACCTATTATAAACAGTAACAAGCTATAAACTGTGAAGCTACAAAATCAGTAGCAACACTTTCATTCTTGGGAATTTTAGATGCATTAGGAACCTGTAATTACTGACTCCATCTGCCTACTCTGTCTTGAGCTTAATTATGTATTTCAGAAGGAACGTTTCTCATGTTTTCATTTTTTGTATATATAAATATTTAGCTACATCTCTTATCATTTTCTGCCTCTCTTTCCCTCTGCTTTTGCCATTTACAATCTCCTGAGCTATTTTTACTTCCAAATTGCAATGTCTTTCCTCAGAATCAACATGAGAGAGATTGGAGCCAAGAAATTTAGTTCTGCCAATGTCTCCATAGCATCTCTGAAGAGGGGTTATCAAGCCCCAAACACACACTTACAGATGGTGGGGAGGGGGCAAAGGCAACTCTACTATCTTTTCCAAATCAGCATGTTCAAAATATTAACACAGTCTCTAAAATCAATAAGGTACAGGATCTTCCTGAGGAGATGGGAACATAAATAAAATGGGAATAACAATGAGTTAAATAGTATTTAATAGGATTTTTATGTCAGGATTTAAAACAGCTTTTAAAATATGAATGTGGCTCTCTAAAAGGAGAATACAGCAGACACTGTTTCCTAGAATTATCTGAACACCAAGAACAAACTTTTGGGGGATGGAACACACCTATTAGCATTTCCCCCAACAATATTTTAGAAACTGACGATCTGCTGAAAATCATTTTCTTTAGTGACATAAGCACACTGAAATATTAGTTGGTGTTGGCTGGATCTTTAGTAATTTCAATATTCTTTCCACTTCAATGAAACATTAGAGAACCACAAATAAAGGTTTAAGTGTGGCACGAAAACACACAGTGAAACAAACTTTTATCTCATTCTTCTTTGTGGAAGAAGAACAAAATGAAAAAGTGCTTTTATTTTTCATTCCCTCCCACTTTGATCCTCCAGGTCAGCTAAGCCTTTCTGCCCTATTGCTTTAAATTCTTCTTTACACACCCCTTGCCTGCCTCCACAAATGTACTGAAGAAAAACTCCACCCATGTCTGTGTTTAGAAGTTTCACACCAAAAGACAGAGTTGTCCCTGAAGGCAGGGGAGAGTGGCAGTGCTTGGACATGAAAAGGAGTCGTCTAGTTCAGAAGGAGACACTAGCTGCTGGACACCTGAAAAGGCTGGACTGTTGATCAGTTTTGTCTGGGGAGGGCAGTATATTCATTAGGTGATGGAGATGTATACCTGCTTACAGTCCCTGCCCCAAGGTGCAGGCACAGCTGGTCACGTCCTGTAAGGAGTGGGGAAGCTGTACCTTACCCTGTGATGAAAGAAATAGACCTTACCCTCCCTATTGGGGCAATGTTAGCAGGAAGTGGCCTTAAGTCTGGATCAGAAAGAAATAGCTATTGTTCCTCCTTCAGGACAAGAAAATTCATATTTAACCAGACTAAAATAACACTAATTTCTATTTAACTTTTTGTAAGTAAATTACGGCACTGCCTGCGATGACCGTTAAAATCCTATGCATTTTTGTATTATCACTTGTAAGAAGAGACTAATTTGGAATTCTGGG
>NC_138379.1:26488054-26510265 GCF_054177405.1 Leptonychotes weddellii
GTAGCTCCTGTCCCCTTGGTTATCATGATCAGCTAGGAGCTTGTCACAAAATACCAATTCCTTATACCTATCCCTAGAGACTCTGATGCGGTAGGGTCTGGCCCTGAGTAGCTATGACATGCAAACACTCAGGTATTTGTGCTGATAAGGGTTTGTGAATCACTGCTTTACTTTGGCTGTCACTGAAAAGGGAGAAGCAGCATCATTTTAGGAAGAGTGTGGTGGGGTCAGGAAAACGAACAATAGGAAAGAAAGCTTAAGCACAGTGGCTGCACTCAGGGACATAAAGTCATTTCTAGAAGAACAGGGAAATGCAAGACAGAGGAAGCCAGTCCTGAACAGCAGTCCAAGGCAAGGACTCAGGGACAGAAGAACGTTGTTCCTAAAACTGGTGAATAAATGATGGTGGGGACAGGGGCATTTCCAAAAGAACACATCTGTTTATTAGAACAGAGGATACGGGGAGGGTATGATTTAATTAGGCTGATTCTTAAGTCACCAGCAAAGATAACACCACCATTCATTTATTCATTTATACATTTCACAGATTCTTTGATCCCACAAATATTAGTTAACACCTAGTGTGTGTTAGGTGCTCTGCTGTATACTCTAGTACCCTAAACAGATGTGATATCTGCCCTGTGGAGGGTACAGAAGAGATGTTATCACTAAACCATTCATGATAAGTGCAAAGAGAGAAAGGAACTGGGAGCTGTGATGGAAGATAATGGAGTAGGGATAGGGCTAATGAACATTAGAAAAAGAAGGCAGGGAAAGACTCTGACAATGACCTACTTTAGCGGCAGTGGCAAAGGGAAGCAGGCTACCCGCTTCAATGTGCAAGAGCATGGTGCTAAACCGCAAGAAATATTTTTCTAATGTAACGCAGCAATCAGAAAACAACTCTCGCAAGAAAAAAAATTTGGATTTTTCTTTGAACACACAAAGCTATTTTATAATGTAAAATATACTCACATAACATCAGTGAGTGATCACTACCATGCTGGACTCCTGCAAATGTGCTTCTCTGTGTGATTTTGGAACTGTTCAGTCACAAATATATCCACATTGCAACATCTTGTAGGAAGTTTGAGCCCAAAGTCTAAGACTGGGTTGCAGGTGTAAAAGCCAAAGCTGGAACTGAAAAGTACTGATGGCCAGATCATTTCTGTAAACTCTCCTTAATTCTGATTTTTTTTTTCCCCAAGTACAATGAACCTCTGGGAGAAGTCTGAACCAGTCATTTCAGACAGTGATGCAGACTAGGTTTCACCTTAACTGCCAGTTCTCTGATGAGAGTGGCCCCTGGGAATAATGTGGTTAATAGTATATTGAAGCTCTAACTGGACTCAGTAGCAGAGCACAGGCACGATAGAGAAAGAACAATAACAGAGATCAAGTGCTAGCAATCCTTTTTTTAGCATTTGTTTTCAAATAAGCAATGAGACCCAGAGGAAAGGGCATGAGTTTAGTTGGGAAGAAAAGTTAGAACCCCAGATAGCTCTGTGAGACAAGTCTTTCTAGTTCTATGAACTTGGTTATTTTCATACTCTGGGCCTCAGTGTCCTCATTTGTAAATGAGAAACATAGCCCACCTCACAGGCTTTTTAAGTGGATAAAGTGAGATAATGTGCTTCTTTTTTGCACATTCTCAAGAGCTAAGAAAATGTTAGAGTAACTAAGATATCAGCTGAGGTTACCTACCCACTTAAAGTAAGACAAAATTGGCTCCAAAGCCAATTCTACATCCTATGGAAAATCTAACACTCCAAGATTTCTTCACATTCTGAAAAATTGTATTTCTCCTTATCTGTTCTGGCTCTGATTTCTGGCTTCTGTGTCCTGCATCTGTTCCTCTGTTTCTGCATTCTCATTGACTCAGATGTCAAAAACAGCCCCAATCTTTTAAAAACTTTCCCCACAAATTCATCTCATGTGAGGGAGGGATGCACTGGAAACTTTTACCAGAGATTTGAAGGTACAAATAGGAGCTTACATGACTCTAAGTTTACCTGATGCATAGTAAATAATTTAAATATCAGATTCAAGAGATCTTAAAAATTCCTTTGTCTATTCCTGCCAATTTGGTCTCTATGATCCTACCCATTCCATGATCATACCCCCTCCTTTCTATTATTTCCCCTACAACTAAATTCTTATTTCTTGGGACTTTTTTGTTTTTAATTTTATTTTCCACTCCCTTCCTTGTAATCTTCTTGTCAGAATATTGAGGAAAAGCTTCCAGGCACATGGAAGGGTAAAGTTCTTAGGTATTCCTTGGACATCTAGGGAGTCCTCTTTCAGGCTTCTTTGGTTAAATCAGCCCTAGAATATTACATGCAAAAAGTTGCATGTAGGTGCATCTATTTCTTCTTGAGAAGAGAACTGTAGCTTTTATAGGCTTCTCAGATGAGTTTCTGGTCCAAAGAATTTAAATACTATGGTAGTAAAGGGGTTTTTTTTTTTTTTTTTTTTGAACTGTGTTACTTAGTGTCATGAAATCACTACAAAGCCTTATTTAAGAGAGAGAAATGGAGGCAGATAATCCTGTAACATGCATGGGAAGTACGCCTCACTCAAGTAAATGTAAGGCTGATATATAATGTGTGTTAATTAAAAAAAAGATAAAGCATGAATTTAGGAAACTAGAAATAAATGCTGTTTCACCAAATGATTCACCTTAGGATTTATTTAAATAATTATTTTCTTTGTGCAGGAAACATTTATTTGTGGATTGTCTTAGTCTCTTTGGGCTACATTTGCAATGTACCATAGACTGGGTGGCTTATAAACAACAGAAATTTATCTCTTACAGTTCTGGATGCTGGAAGTAGAATACCAAGGTGCTGGCAATTTCAGTGTCTGGTGAGAGCCTTCTTCCTGGTTCCTGGATGGGCATGTTTTTGCTGTGTCCTTTGATGACAGAAGGGGTGAGTTGCTCCATTGGGCCTCTATTATAAGAGTACTAATTGCATTCATGAAAGCTCCTCCTTTATAACCTAATCACTTCTCAAAAGCCCCCACTTCCAAATACCATCACACTGGGGATTAGGTTTCAACACATGAATTTGGGGGGTACCAAACATTCAGTCTATAGCATGGATCAATAAGTAATTGAAGAGTTTGAAAAGAAGGTAGAGTGATAAAATCAGAGCCATAGTTTTATAGTAATGTACCAGCTATTCACATTATTTAAAATCTAGCAGAAAAGACTGTTACATAGCATAGAACTGAGCATTTAGAGACATGACTTATTGTGACTTTGGTTAAGCTGACTTAACTCTCTGGGTCAGGGACCACCTACCTGCAGATTGACAAAGTACAAGAAAATTGATAGCGCTGATGATGAAGATTTAAAATGAGGATGAAGGTCAATAGGAACAAAGTTTTTCATTTACACAGGACTTTTAAACAACTCATAGGAGAAGTAGTACAGCTGTGGTTCACCTGTCAAAGAAAGTGGGCTCTGAGGCATAGAGCTGGGTACCTGGGACCCTTCACAAATGCTTCCTGCTGGCTAGTCAACTCACTATGGTTTTTCACAGTTCTTTTGGGCAGAGGCTTCCTTGAATAGATCATGGAGCCCTTTCTGACCTTGAATTTTTATCTTTGGTAAACCTGTTACCCAGCATGTTAAGAACACAGATTAGCAGTTAACAACAATGAATGACTCATGATAGTTTTGGAGAGTGTAGCATGCTCTTTTAAGAAAAGAAGCTGTCATTCCATCAGCTGAAAAATAATTCTTTGTTCTCTCCTTTCAATAGTGCTTACTACTAATATTATGACACTCATAATACAAACAACAACCTCCACTTTCTCTTACTGAAGTGTTTTAGAAAATTGTTGTTATCTGGGCACCGTATCAAACAGAAAAAAAAAAAGTGACTTGTTTCTTTTTGGGCTTGAGCATTGCTAATTATTTTGGAGATTACATTTGTAGCGCTGGGCCAAGGTTAAGCTGTTCGGAGGGTCAGCCTGAGTTGTACCTGGGGAAACTGCTACACAAGGACAGATGTTTTTTTCAGTGTTGAACAGTGAGGATTACTGTGATTTAGGGACTTTATATGAATATAGACTGTGAAAGAGAGGCATGCGACCCCATGGATATGGCTTCCTTCCTAAATACGTCTGTTGAGACATCTAGAAACATGATAAAGAGATTGGAGGTATACATAGGAGACACAAATAAGATTCGAAAGGATTTGAAAGACAACCTGTCAGTCTTTCTAACCACCTGTTACACTTAGAGGAAGCTACTGTAAAGTGCTACTGTGAATGACCTGAGGTAGAATACTTTATTGGTCTGTTGACATATGCTTTAGGAGAGCTTATCCCTAACATTTACAAGGTCAAGGGCTTGAGTACAAAACAACAAAAAAAAAGGCCAACATACCCTTTATCTTAATATTTGAGTCATAAACTAAGAACAGTTAAATAAAATGTGTTGTACCTCATACTTTGTAGCAATACCAAACCCCAGATCGAAACCTAGAATCAAATAACTCTCTGTGTTATTCAACACACTCCACTTTTCCTTCCCATTGTTAGCTCCACTGCACTGTGTAAAGAGCTCATCTGCCTATATGGGGACACTCCAGCCCGCCATGGTCAAGCCCTATTCATACTCCAGCACAAACAGCCACCCCATCAGTGGTTGGTTCCACTCTTGGAAGAATGGGCCCTGAGAAGATGCACAGGCCCTAGATCATCTAAGCAGGAAATTCTTGGGTCCTAGTTACCTGAATCTGGTCCTGAAGGTTACCCTGTGGGAAGAGGCGCCAATGGGGAAGTGTCAGGGAATCAGAGTGAGGTTCAGTTGCAGCTCTGCTATGTCTAAGCTTTGTGACACTGGATACTTTTCTTAATTCTTGTATACTTTGTTTCCTCAGCTACAAGTGATAATGATGTTACTATTATAGTGTTATGATCAGTATTAAATGCCTTGGTGTCATGTAATAACATTCCATAACTAGTAACTAAGAATTATCATCATTAATCAACATCATTAAAATATGTGCCCCATCTACTGCTAGACACAGACGGATTCAATGAAGAGTGAAAAAAGGTTCTCTCATGAATTCACAAGATTTAAGAATATCATGGAAGTCAGCTGGGAGAATACAATTTACACAAATTTTCAAGCATTAGTCACTGACCAGAGCCAGGTAGCATGGCAGGCATCAAATCTGTCTCTTCTTCCAGGTAGTGGGAGGAAGGAGGTGCAGAGACTATGCAGGGTCTCCACAAACAGATCAAAAATGCAGAGGAGATGAATGAATGACTAAGACACTTCAGGAGTATGGGAGCATAGAGGGAGACCTCAGATTAGTCTAGTGATGCGGATGTGTTCTTAAAGCTGAGATTTTTGAGTCACACCATACAGGATGCACAGTTAAGAGGGTTAGAGATAAAGTGCTTTGATGTGAACTTCTATGTTTTCTCTTTACACAAGCTTTACTGGTAGCTGGATAGTGATCAAGTCCTTATATTTACCCTCAAGCAGGGGCTTAGCCTAGGTATTCATATCTAAAATAATGGGGAGCATTGGATGGTCCTTGAAACTGGTCACTCTGTGGATTCAGTTGTAGTAAGCCTACTGCAGTGTCTAATTGAATAGGAATGCTTTCCAAGTAAAGGGAATACAGCATAAGTCACATTGACTAGGACATTTTTGTGAAGAACAAAGTAATAGGGGATGTCACTGGAACCTTTTTTTAGGGAAGATTATGGGTGACGAGGAAGAGAGTTCATACTTCCTTAAGTTGGTGTCAAAATTAGAGTTGTTGGTTGTAAATAATTGTATGCACTCTGCTTAGTAAAAACAGAAAAAAATGAATTATTAGAATATTAGCTTAAAGAATCTCCAGGAGTTACGAGAGCTGGATATTGAGCCCCAGAGCAAAATCAATGCTCAACCCCACTTCAGGTGCCATGGTACAACTGGGATGTCCAAGATTGGAAATTGGAAGCAATGCCATTGCCATCTATGAAGAATTGGCCTCATCTAACTTTCTGCTTTCCTACAGTTCAATGCCCCAGACACATGGCTTCCTTGGGTTATTTAATTCTCATTCAAATTCTTGCACAAGTGAATCTTACTAGTAGAGTCTAGATCAGATTTTCTACCTTCTTCCTTAGGGAAGGCTAGGCTTACAATTTGACAAATACTAGAATAGAAGAGGGGTTTCAAAGATGCTGGTTAAGCTCAAAGGAAAACATTGTTCTAGCATAGGTCAATAGACGTCAGTAGTCATATGGGACAATTTGCATTTTAGAAAGTCAATCCAGATGTTTTATTTTCTCAAAAAACTGTCAATATAGTGAAGAGGAAATAAAAGTCCACCTGAATCTTTAGCAAAACAAAAATGATTAAATCTGGGAATTTGGGGTACTTTGAGTTGGGTGGCAGCACAGCCTGAAACAAGAGCTTTAGAGTCAGAAAGAGTTGGAGTTTGAATCTTCACCCTGTCAGTTAGTGGTTGGGCCATCTTAGGTGACCTCCTTATCCTCCTCTTCTTCATCTCTATAACAGGGACAGTGATGAAGCCTCTGCACTGCTGTTGTAAGCACTAAATGAAATAACGCATGCAAAGTGCCTAGAGGAGAATTATCAGGAGGCACATCCTAGGCTTTATTATTCAGCACTCTGTACCTCTGAATTAGTACCAGGATGGTTTCCCATTATTGTGAACATCAAAAGCGCTGGTTTTTGCCCTCCTCCCTTTCTTTCTGCTCTCTGTCTCTAAGGACAGCAATAAACCACATGTGGAAGCCCACTTAGGCATGCACAACTCCTGTCTGTCTTATCTTAATCCTGCCAGTAATAGAACAGTAATTGTTCAAGAAACTACAAGGGAAATTGTGAATGAGGAGAGCAGACAGTGCTCCAATTGATCTCAATTACTGTCATGAAATTGAGTCTTCTGTCCGACATCTAAATTTAATGCTTCTTTTTCCCTGAGGATCTGTCCCTCATTGTTGCATCCCATTGTATCTGTAGTTGGCCTGTCACCATCTACATTGCACTCTTCATCAGAATGATTGAATTGTTTTCATTTATCTAGTATCTCCTTTCTGTGCTGTTTGCTTCCCAGATCCATGCTCTAGTCTTCTGACATTCATATCTGAATCTTTTCATTTTCTCTGGCTCTACACCCAGGAAAGAACTATTTTGTGTTTTGGCATCCAAAGAATTGATTTCCATTTATGAGAAAGAAGACAATTTTTCAAAACCTAAACAAGATGAGTGTAGGCTTTGCCCAAAGGATGAAAACATACTCTGAAGTGAATTATTTCCCTTTTTTTTATGGGTACAATTAGGAAAGTTAATGATGGGTAATTTTCAGCATGCATATGCTTTCACTTTGCTGATTTATAAGTAGGCATAAACATAATTAGGTGTGCATATGCATGCTCACAGTTTAATGGGCCCTACATTCCTGGTAATTAGGAGGCTCAGCATGTTGTTGATGTGTCATTTTTCAGACTAAGGTATAGAAAGCTTTTCAGATAGACTATCTCCAGGAAATTATATGGAAATGCAAGGTATATAGTTATATGAGAAATAATGGCATCTTAGGATACATTCACCATCTGTTTTTCTTCTTAAATAGATTCAATAGATTTAGAAAATGTGTCTCTCTAAAGTAGGGATTCCTTTTTTTTAAATTGTAAAGTTCTCTGTATTTAGAAATTAACAGATTTTATAGTATTTTATAACTAGAAGTACATAAGAGAGCATTAAGTTTAAATGAGGTTTTATAAATGAGGTTGTCCAGGCTCAGTAAACTGAAGTGATTTTCCCAAGCTTATATGGTTATTGAGGAACCTATCAATGGCTTGCCAGAAAATGAAAAAAAAAAAAAAAGACAGTTTTTTGATTGTTGATGCAGCATCCTCATCTCCCTAGAATCCCAGCTTTGGTGACAGCAGGATCAGATACATAATTTGTGGGAGCCAGTGCAAAATAAAAATTCAGGCTCCCTTGTTCAAATATTAGGAAGAACAGATAGACGGTGACAGTAAGTATTAAACCAAGCACAGAGCGTTTCTAAGCATGGGGTTCTGTGTACTGCACAGGTTACACACTTATGAAATTGGCCTGAGTGCCAGTATTGGATGACATAGAATGAGCCACAAGGGAATAATGAGCAAGATGGCATGGAGGCCAGGTGTGTGGAGAAACAATGGTGAGCAGCATTTCCATGAACACTGTCCAAAAGAGAGATTAATATCACATCTTAGAAAGTTTACTTAATTATTTTTGAACAACAGCTCCATTGCTAGGAATAGGTTTTTTGTTTTGTTTTTTTTCTGATTAATCAGTAGCCAAGGGTATGTGAGTTATGCTTGAAACAGAGCAAAATTATTATTTCCATTTATTGGAACTTCCACATTTTGGAAAAACAAGCAAAGAGGTAAGACAATAAAGGCGTACAATATCTTTAGAAGTGTTCAGTTGTAATAAAGATAATACACATTTATTGTGGGAGTATCGATTATATTCCAGGCATTACGTTAGGCAAGTGACGTATAAAACAATATCCGTTCTCATGAGGAGTTTTCTGACAAGTAGAAAAGATAATATTATAAAATTACTTTCATAAAAATTAGAAATTTCTGAGAGGTTTAGAAAGCTCTGAGAAATGAGGCCAACTAAAATGAAAGAGAGAGAATTTATATTTATTGTTCCTGTATTACCTGCCAAACTGTACTAATGAGGCCTTTTCAAAGCAGTCATGTGAAATAAGTGTTATTATGTCCAGCTTAGTGATACGGGATCAGAAACTAAGAGAAATTAAGTTATTTGCTCATGACCACAGACATCATAAAGGATGGCTTTAGGATGAGATTTCAAATATATCTGATTCCATAGGCCTGTGGTTCTCAAATGTGGTTTCTGGACCAACAGCAGCAGCAGCACTTGGGAACTGCTAGAAATGCAAATTCTTGGGCACCACCAAAACTACTGAATCTGAATATCTGGAGGTAGGGCCCAACAGTCTAACAAGCCCTTCAGGTGTTACTGGTGTATTAATGGAGTTTGAAAGCTACTACATTAGAGAGTGTTCTTTCTCTTTCCTTGTGCTGCTTTTCAATATTTATGGAGTGTCTATTATTTGGATTAGATATTTTGCCAGGTCATTTATGTATTTTCACTGTTTAATCATTGTAATAATCTAGTAAAGAGAATGTTATGCTTAGGGGCCCCTGGGTGGCTCAGTAGGTTAAGCAGCTGCCTTCAGCTCAGGTCATGATCCCAGGGTCCTGGCATCAAACCCCAGGTCAGGCTCTCTGCTTGGCCGGGAGTCTGCTTCTCCCTCGGCCCCTCACCCCCTGCTTGTACTCTCTCTCTGTCAAATAAATAAAATCTTTAAAAGAAAAGAGAATGTTATGATTAATTTTTGTAGATAATGAAACTGAGGATCAGATATATTAAATAACTGGAATAATTACGTACTTGCTTTTTTCTGTCCTACCCACTAGAAAATGAGTTTTCTGACAGGAAAATTCTTTGCTGACTGATTCACCATTGCATACTTTGTGCTTGCATGAGGCTCAAAAGGCACTATGTACTCAGTAAGTGCCTAATAAGTCAATGAATGAATAAGTGTGTAAATGTGTCAATTTTTGCTTTAGCCCTAAAGAGAGGAGGAGGAGTTGTTTCTCTGCGAGCCATGAGATTCTTAATTAAAGCAATGCTTTTTCAGGGCCTGGAGTGATGGATTTTAATACAGAGTGTAAGAGAGAAACATTTTTCCCTCTCTGGCCTGGAATACAGGTACCCTCTATTTAGTAATAATTGGGGGAAAACCTTTGAAAATATATAGGTTCAGGGATATTAATAATTGTCTTCTTGACATGGGCTCTCTGCCAGTCTGAATATGACTCCCAGAGACACCAGAGAAAGTACCCACAAGCTCCAGGTGTCCTCACAGATACCACTCTTAGAATCTTTGCATGGATATCCATTGGCCTGTCCCCTCACTTCAAACAGGTCTCTGCACAAATAGGTCTTTCCTGACTCTCTTATTTATAAAGCTTGCCCTCAGCTCCATCACACTACATTTTCTTACTGTGCTTTATTTTTCTTCATTGCTTTTATCATTACTTAGCCTATTATCTATTTGTCTACTTATGTATTACCTATCTCCTGCCGTGTGAGCTCCCTGAAAGCAAGAACTTTTCTTCTTTCATTCACTGCTATACAGTGACTCAGAGAATGAAATATAGGAGGTGTTTAACAAATATTTGTTGAATGAATTAATGATTCTAATATCATGGGAGAAGAGAGGCTGGCTGAACTATTAGAATCAAGGCATTGTAAAAACATGGTATAAAGGTTAGTGGATTATAAGTGACTTTTCTAATGGCCTTTAGAAGTGATTATGACAGGCTTGATAAAAGTCTTGGCAGTCCACTATGTAGGTGAGGAATTGGCTGGCATATTTTTAGTTATTACCACTAATATGACTTCACTTGTATTTCTGTCTTGGTGGGGCCTGGGAAAATGTCAACATCATTTTAAGTCCTATCTGTGATGACTGTGCATCAGGGACTAATGAAATCTCTTGAACTGGGATCAATTGATGCATGTTTGGGAACAGGGCAGTGCCATGTGACATGGGGCTAATTCTGAGTTCTCCAGGTATCATTGTCAGTATGAAGACCTGGAATATTCTAAGTACTATGATTTTAATTCATCATTTGTATTTTAATTGAATGTGAAGCAACAGTTTAACTGCACAGATAGTTTATTCTAGACATGCTGTAGATGTTTTCATAATCCACAAATTTGCCCTGGTGTTGCCATCTCTTTAACTGAGAATCTGGTACTTCATCATTTTCTTTCTTTCTGTCTAATAGACACTGTTCGCTACAGTCCTGTAATCCTGATACTATGCATATATCCTTTCTTAATGCCCCATGGGACAGATAAGGCAAAACTATTGTTTAATAAGATCTTATTGAAGACTTTATGATAACCAAAAGAAAATCCAACAGAGAAAGACACGTAGGATTGCTGCAACATGTAGTTATTCTCAGGAGCTCCAGACCAAGACTTTCCCATGTCACAAAATTGGCCATTTGCCTTGAAAAGCCCTGAAAATGCTCCATTTACTCTCTATCACCATTTCATACCCACTCAAGATGCACATTAATTACTGTTGAATAAACTATGTATTAGACATCACACAAGATAGAATTTGGTTAAACATGATCCGCTTCCTTTTTAGATTTTCTCTTTTTTCACTATCCTTTCCTCCATGTTTTTATCCCATACACAGATCCTGAAGAACTATTTTCCACTAACACCAAATAACACATGAATTTGCTTTTGTGTTTTTGTTTTCATTTGTTTTTTATATCTTATTAAACAAGGGACATTTGTTCACTGTGGAAAATTCAGAAGACACAAATATACAAACTAAAAGTACAAGCATCAGCAATTAATGACCACTCTCACAATAGCAATTGCTCTTTCTGTTTGTATACATTTATATACACATTTTAAAGGACTTATATTGCAATATTGTTTTACATTCTATAATGTGGCATTACTTGTACATGTCTAACATGTTTAACAGCTTCATAGAATTTCCATGAACATATATGACATGAGTTATTTAATAAGTAATCCATGGTAAGGTAGGTAGATTGTTGACAATGATTCACTATTATTTGAGGGCTGTCATGAACATTCTTTTAGCTGTATATTTGTATGTATCAGGTCTCAACTGATACCAAAAGATTGAGATTATTCCTTGCATATTCTCAGACCACAATGCTTTGAAACTGGAACTCAATCACAAGAAAAAATTTGGAGGAAATTCAAACACTTGGAAGCTAAAGATCTTCTCAAGAATATTTGGGTCAAGCAGGAAATCAAAGAAGAACTTAAACAATTCATGGAAACCAATGAGAATGAAAACACATCAGTCCAAAACCTATGGGATACTGCAAAGGTGGTCCTAAGGGGGAAATATATAGCCATCCAAGCCTTACTCAAAAAGATAGATAGAAAAATCCTGAATTCACCAACTAACTTTACACCTTAAAGAACTGGAGAAAAAATAACAAATGATGTTAAGCCACACACGAGAAGAGAAATAATTAAGATTAGAGCAGAGATCAATGAATTAGAAACCAGAAATGCAGTAGAGCAGATCAAAGAAGCTAGAAGCTCGTTCTCTGAAAGAATTAATAAGATCAATAAACCACTGGCCAGACTTATCCAAAAGAAAAGAGAAAGGACCCAAATTAATAAAATTATGAATGGAAGGGGAGAGATCACAACACCAAGGAAATAGAAACAATTATCAGAAATTATTATCAGCAACTATATGCCAATAAATTAAGCAACCTGGAAGAAATGGATGCCTTCCTGGAAACCTATAAACACCAAAACTGAAACAGGAAGAAATTGACAACCTGAATAGACCAATAACCAGGAATGAGATTGAAGCAGTGATTAAAAACCTCCCAAAAAAACAAAAGTCCAGGGCCTGATGGATTCCCTGGGGAATTCTACCAAACATTCAAAGAAGAAATTCTACTGAAGCTGTTTCAAAAAATAGAAACAGAAGGAAAATTTCCAGACTCATTCTATGAGGCCAGCATTACCTTGATCCCAAAACCAGACAAAGGCCCCATCAAAAAGGAGAATTTCAGACCAATATCCCTGATGAATATGGATGCCAAAATTCTCAACAAGATCCTAGCTAATAGGATCCAACAGTACATTAAAAGGATTATCCATCACGATCAGGTGGGATTTATCCCTGGGATGCAAGGGTGGTTCAAAATTTGCAAATCAATTGATGTGATAGAACATATTAATAAGAGGAGAGAGAAGAACCATATGGTCCTCTAAATTGATGCAGAAAAAGCATTTGACAAAATATAGTATCCTTTCCTGTATGTATCCATGACTATTTTTTAAAAGATGAGTTTCTTGGGTCACCTGGATGGCTCAGTTGGTTAAGAGTCCAACTCTTGGTTTCAGCTCAGGTCATGATCTCAGGGTCCCGAGGTGGGGGTCTGTGCTCAGGGGAAGTCAGTTTCCCCTCTCCCTTTCGCTCTGCCCCTCCCCTTGCTCATGCTCTCTCTCTCTTTCAAATAAATAAATAAATCTTTTAAAAAATAAAAATAAAAGATGAATTTCTTAGGAACTGTTAGACTAAGTTATATGAAAAATTCAAAATCTTATGATAAATAATAGCAAATTGACTTTCAGAAAGATTGTGCCAATTCATGCCAACCAGCAATGTTTGTGAGTGGCTGTTATCCTATATTTGTACCAATATTAGATATTTCTCCTCCTCCTTCTTTTGTGATATTTAAGAGTTGAAAGGTTAAATGTGATTTTTCATTTTTCAGTTTGTAGTTCTTTTGTAGTAGGTTTTAACATTTCAAAAATATATATTAATTATTTGTACTTTTATTTCTTTGATTACATCCTTCAACTAATTTTTAATTAAGGTGTTTCTCTTTTTTCCTTTTTATTACTGAACTCTTCTTTCAATCAGGCCTAAGATGGAAAAGTTTTGTTTCAACTTTGAACATGAAATATAGTCAAGTTTCAACACTATGAGAAGGGGTTCTTCTCTCATTCAATACTCTAAAATGTGTTTTTCTGCCTTCATATTTGCTGAAACCCTCTGCCCACTGGAGGACTCTCTCCTAATGCTCCTCACCTAATTGAACCTTACCAATCCTTTAACACCTAGATCAGTGTTTATGAAGGATGACTATTTTAGTCCTGGAGCACTTGCTGTTTACATAACTCAGTGAAATGCATTGAGAAGTAGCCCACTACTTTTTCTTGAATGGGCCATATGTAAAATTGCTTAGACTATTTTGTTTTTGTTTTTGTTTTCATTTGGTTTCTTTAGGTGGATCACAACCTCTCTTAGAATTGGGACCATATCCCTATTCACAAAGAATTTGGGTTCAATTTGACCCTATAGTAAAACAAGAGTGTTGGGTGAGGTGAGATAACCAAGAACTAAGAGCCCCTTTTCTGTGAAAGACACTAATTTTTCACTTTTGAAAAACTTCACAGCAATCATATAAGATGTTTTGTGTTTATTTTCCCCATTTTTCTAAAATGGAAATCATGGTCCAAACAGGTCAAACACCTTGCCCAGGGTCACACAGCTAGTCAGTAGTGGAGAGAAGTATCATAATTTGACTTTAGCACCTATATTCTTGTATTACTATCATCCCACTCTTAGCAGCCTTCCTCAACTGGCCAGCTAAGCACATGCTTGCCAATTGGATTTGTGATTTATTAGGAGAAGAAAAATATTGTGAAATTAAGTGTTTTGTCCATTTCTGCCTCATTCTGATTCTAAGATAACATTTTGGAATTTTATTTCATTGAATAAGGCTGGTGAGTATACAGATAACTTCAAAGCTGTAATTCATATCAATCTTACCTCCTCTTTAGAGGCCACTAAAAATTGCTGGCCATGTCAGCTCATTTCTGGTACTAGGAGTTATATTACCATTTTCTATAAAAATATTGAGACATGCACAGACACCAAACCAAAAGAGGTTGTTATATCCCATTTTCTAAAATTGCAGCAAAGAGAGTGAATTTTCTCCCTCCAGATACCACATTTTTTTTTCTCCTGTGTTCTTTTATATATATATTTTTAGTGTCATTTCAGCTCAGAGCAACTGGTTTATCTTTCACAATAGATTTTCTCTGGTGGTAGTATGCTCTACTCACCAGGTACTGATGAGTCGGTTGTTATCATTATTATAGAAATAAAAAAGGAACAGTGCAATGAAATAGTCATAATAGGCTGAGTGATTTGGAAGCAGAATTTTGAACGCTCCATCAGTATCAGGTCAGCATTTCTTAGGGATATGATAATATCAGTTATCTTCTGCTTTACAGGATTTATCTTATTTCCTTAGAGATTTTGAATACTTCATTATCTATATGCATATAATGCACATACTCACATAGAACTTCCCTTATAGTTCAGTATTTTATTGATATATACACATCTAATAATATTTTTATAAATGTGCTTTAGGTACATAAAATACATTATGCATTTTTATGCATAATGTTTATGCACTTCTGTGTTATATATTTTATGTATTATTTATATATCGTATAATAAGGGATTATGATTTATATATGAATTTTATGTATTTTTATATATTTAATTTTCTTTATATTTAAATTTTCTCTCTATTTTGTGGATAGATACAGATACAGATATAGGCAGTGGTTCTTCTGAGCATTCTCTTGTACTACCAGACAAAGAATTATTTGAAAGTAGAGACTACAGAATATTAGTTGCCATTTATAATTGCACTTACTAGCACTCTAGGTATTTGTTGTATGTATAAATAAGTGAATTAACAGGTATGAGTGCAATGTGATTCCTTTATCTTCCTCACCCTATTAATCAATGACAGAGTTTTGGTCTTTCCATCTTCTTTCAGTGCTTTTCTCTCTACCCCAGGCACCATGATGAGAATTGAACAGTGACCCTTTTCTCAGTAAAGAAATCCCATCAGTTTCCAAATCCTCTCAATTCATTCCCTAGCTGCAGGGACTGGGTTATATAACATGAAAAGTTATTTGTCTATAAAGCAAATTTCTGAATACTCCCTTTTTAAATACTCATAATCAGTGTTCAAACCTGAACAAAACATCTAAAATGCCCTTCCACCAGTCCTGGATAGCTAAGACATGCCATGAACTGGCTTTTCCTAACTTTCTAACCTCATCACTGGGAACCCCATCTTCTTGGCCCAGAATTTCCCATGCTCATATCCCAGTAGGTCTTCTCCTACAAAAGGTCCAATAGTCAAATAAATATGAAAACACATCTTTATATTGTAGGACTTCTCAAGGACTTTGCTCTGCAAATGGATATGGTAAATTTAAGGAATTGCATGCCATGTTTTCCAAATAGTTTCAAATTTGATTACCCTTCTTTGTACTTGCCCTCTTTTATTTTGAACAACATCTAAAAATGCCCTGACATGCTAGGAAAAATGCTACTTTAGCCATTCTTGAGAGTAGTATTCACATCCCTATCTCTATCTTTGCTCTGCTATTCTACCTTAAATATTCTCTATATATCCTGCCTTTTCCATCTATTTGGATAAATTTTATGCTTATTTGAGAGATTTAAAATAGTTATAATTTGGGGCGCCTGGGTTGCTCAGTCATTGAACATCTGCCTTCAACTTGGGTCGTGATCCCAGGGTCCTGGGATCAAGCCCCGCATCAGGCTCCCTGCTCCGCGGGAAGCCTGCTTCTCCCTCTCCCGCTCCCCCTGCTTCTGTTCCCTCTCTCGCTGTGTCTCTCTCTGTCAAATAAATAAATCTTAAAAAAAAATGGTTATAATTTAAGTTTGTGTTTATATCAAAATAGCCAAGCTATGTATTCAACTAGGCCTAGAAAAAGTGGGATCTGATAACAATTTGAGGATTCCCAAGGAGAAGGAATAGGTTCTAGTAGAAGAGGAGAGTTATTCAAACATAAGACAAAAAACAGGAAAATGCAATGTCACAGGGACTAAAGTGAGTGAAATCTGGTGAAAAGTTTGATGATGCTAAATTATACAGAGAAGTTGGCAATAATAGAGATCAAGACAGGTGAGAGGTCAATAGCTATAAAGAAGGTAGAACTCTAATGAGAGGGAACTGGCAGAGTGTGGATATATGACAGCATGCCAAAGGATACACACCACATGTGTTTCAGAAAACTGATAATTAACTGGCAGAGAGTTATAGGGTATAGCGTAAGGAGTACAGGATCAAATAATTCTGAGTTAGGGTAGAAGAGAAGCGTGGTACGCATTAGAAAGCAGAGCAAAGGGGTCTGGGATGATGGAGACACAATTCTGGAAAGAAGGAACCAGTTGTAGGTGAAATAGCCCATGAGTCAGGAGAACAGGCTCAAAAACCAAGGAGTAAGTGAATCTGAAAATGTTGTACAGTGCTGGTGCAAATGAAAACCGATACGATCTTTCTGGAAATAAATTTGACAGTAACTATTAACTTAAATGTGGTTATTTCCTTTGATCTGGCAATTCTGTTTACAGGAAACTTGCCTGCAGAAAGAAGTAGAGACGTGTACTCAGATTTACAGCTAAGGCTATGCATTGCAACAAAACTTAGAGTAGTGAAAAATTGGAACCAATTCAGACTCTGAAATATGTGTATAATTAATTAAGTTTTGTCAGGCATTTCATGGAATATTGTACTTTCAACATACTTTCATGGTCTGGGAAAAATTCTTGAATATTAAGTGAAATAAATTCTAGTCAAACACTATATATGAAGTATGATATGTGCTATGATAAATACACATACTTGTGGGAGAAATGGAAGGGAAAAAAATAGTAGCTATCTCTGGATTGTGTGATTATAGATGATAATTACATTCTTTGGATCTGCATCCTGTATGTAAAATTTCTCCATTATATTTGTGTGTGTGTGTATAAATACATGTATTCATTTTATACTCAGAAAAAATATAAGCATAGGTTTTAGTTCTAACTCTGTTACTCTTTACATCTGAAGTTATTTAATCTTTCTTACACAAGAAGTGTATTCAGTCATTCACAGACTCTGATATTATCCTCCCAGAATTCAATTTTCAATGTCCTGGCTTAGTAGTTGTATGATTTTAAAGTTATCTATCCTTTTTAAACCTTGGTTCCCTCATCTGTGAGAGGGTTAGTAATAGTACCCAGTTTGGGGAGTGGTATTAAGCGAGTTAAATAAGATAATGATTGTATAGTAAAGTAGTTGGCATAGAGTAAATCCTCAATATTCGATACTGATTATAAGTAACTTTAAAGCAGGGATATCTACCTCAATAAGCTGTGGGAATTAAATGGACTAATGTATTCTAAAATATATATACTAGGGTGTGGTACACTGGAGACCCTCAGGAATTATTCTTTCCCCTTCACTCCCTTTTATGCCCTGTCTTTAGCCCTTTTCTCTTCATTTTGAAAAGGGCAAGCTCTCTAAACCAGCCCACGGGAAGTCGGGGTGGCGGGGGTAGGATGTGCTGCCACCTAGTGGACCACTATTTGTTCACTGAGGCAGCGCAGTGTCATTGGCATTTTTTTTTTTTTTTTAAGACCTCAGGAAATCTCATAAACCAATTTGTCACAGACACAGGATTTCTTCTGTCCTTGCCCTCTGCAGGATTGACTTACTTTTTCTTCCTAATGCTGTTTTGTGGAAGGTTTTCATTTGTGAGACAGCTGAGCCAGAACCAATTGCATTCGTTGTTGTAAAGGACAAGGAATGGAAAGCCACACTAGCATTCTTTAACCCATTCTTTGCAGAGTTCTGGTCAACCCCAAGTGAGAAATGAACAGGACTCAGAGAAGGGGTAACCAAGGAGGCACCTCAGGTCCCTGTGGGGCACATAGACTCTAGATGGCAGAGATGCTACTCTTCTAGTTTTGCACCTTTTGTCTGCCCCTCCAGGTAACAGAAGAGGAAACTGCTTTACCTCCTCCAAATGTAGAGTACAGAGAGAAAGACAAGAATAGTGCAGACCACTGCAAAATGGGCTTCTCCATTCCCCTCTTTTCTTGGATCTAAGGACATGTTTCTGGTAGGCTAGACACTGTGTAGGTCAATATAAACCTCTCGAATCTAATGAACCCATTCCTCAGAGTTCTGTGGAGGAAAGCATGGGATAGAGAAACAACATGGACCTTCAATCCTGTTTTAGTCACTCCCTAGCAGGATGATACTTGGAAAGTTATTTCACCTCTCTGGGCCTCAGTTTCTTCAATTTTAAGTTGAGAATAACAATGGTCATGACATAAAGAGGTAGGATGACTTGAGATAACATGCATGAACATGAGAGTTAATATGCAAACATCATAGTATTTGATACCTGGTGGTTATCAAAAAATAAAAGAAACCCTTCTCCTTTTCTTTCTAGGCTGTGCTCTATGCTGGTGAGGGAATGGTGGTGGAGGCTGGGGGCTGGTAGGGGGTATTCCAGGGCTCTCAAAGTTTATCATTTGAAGCAGAAAGTTTCTGTGATCATTAAGACTGAAAAAAGAGTCCAGCCTCTAGGCTGCAGGTAGGCAAAGTAGAAAGCGTCAATCAATTACTTGGGGTCTACTGTGGGTTATTTCTTGGTTAACATGGCTAGGAATCAATTGACCTGGGCTCCAAGCCCAGTTATTTCATTACCTCTCAGTGTGCCTTAGGGTAAGTATATATCTTAGGCATTTATTTCTGTGTCCAGTGAGGTGAAGTGGCTTGTTCTATTTTGCTTATCTGGTCAGGGCTAGATTTCAAATCCTTTGTCTGATTTTAAATCCTAGTAAACTCTGATTACAGATATTTTGAAGCAAAGTATCCCTTTAAATCATTTTGAAGTTGAAGGCTTGCCTATTCAGTCTATCATATAACTAGTCCTGCCAACACTAATAACCTCCTCACATTGCTAAGGAAAAAAAAAAAAAGTTTCTAGAGAAGTTGTTTAAAATAAGTGATTTTAAAAGTTTAGGAATTAGGGCGCCTGGGTGGCTCAGATGGTTAAGCATCTGCCTTCGGCTCGGGTCATGATCCCAGGGTCCTGACCTGGCTCAGGTCCGGCTCCTGGCTCAGCAGGGAGCCTGCATCTTTCTCTGCCTCTCCGCCTGCTCATGCTCTCTCTCTCTCTGTATCCCTGTGTCTCGAGTGAACAAATAAAATCTTAAAAAAAAATAAAAATAAAAGTTCAGGAATCACCTAGAATCTCTGAGATTTAATTACTATTTGCGACTTTTTTTTTTTTTTTTTTTAAGCCTATGCATGTTTTATAGCCCATCCTAGAGAAGAGATTGGATTTAGGGAAATAATGTAGGCAATAAAAGGAGAGGAAGAAAGGGGCTCTTTAGGGTCAATATGGTTTAGAGACAGGTGAAGATGTGAACATTCACCCTCACCACCCTCTTACATGCTCTCGTTCCATGTTCTACTCCCTTCTCCCCACCCACACAACTGTAGATTCAGAACATAGAGCTCATAATTCTGAATACTCCTGGCCCTTTTCCTGAAAGTCATGATTTGGAAGTTTGGAGTCAGAGGACCTGGCCTTAAATCTTAAATCTGCCACCTAATGAATATGTAAGATGAAGAAAGCCACGTTACTCTTTGATCTTCAGTGTTTTCATCCACAAAATGAGGATAACGTCATCCACCGCTGAGTGACATTGTACAGATTAAATCAAACCTGGAGCATACATACCAATTCATGAGAAGTCTTTAATCTTCAATTAATCTATCACTTCCTTGTTCTAAGTGCTTCCAAGCAACATCTTGACATCATTCTCAGGACTCATGCTCTTGACCTCTTGGGGACTTGTGAATAATCTTGGGGTCATAGATAATTCATTGTACGTGTTTGGTCTTTAGTAAAGCTAAATCTTTTGGAGATGCCTGCCCTGGGCATCTCTTGGGAAGCAGGTATAGTATGCAATATATCACTTAAGGTGTATATTGTCTTTTTTGAATGCTCTGTTGTGTAATGATTTTTTATTGTTGATCTACTGAGTTCATTCAGAATAAATTAAAGTGGTTGGTAGTTGGTGTGAGAAAAGTAAAGCCCTTTGGGATTTTCTTTTGCATTGATTATAGCTTAAAAATAATTCTGAGGGACAAAGAAGAAAGTATAACATAGGAAAAGAGTCCCTTGTGATACAGTAATGTAGAGATGCAGCCATGTTCACACACACACACACACACATATACACACAAATAGGAAGATATTGAAGTGTTCATACAAATGAATAGGATTTTAATTTTATACCATTCTTAGGTTATAAAAATAGCATACACTTAATAAAAAAAGTAATAAAAGCAGAAAAGAAAAAAAATTCCAAGGATATGCCATTGGTAATCCTGCAACCCCAAAACAGCTTCTGTTTACATTTTAGAACATTTTCTTCAAATAATAAAAGCTTTTTATAAACACGCAAGCATAATCTGAGCTCAGCATTTAAGTAAACAAAACAAGTTTCTTGCAGTAACTCATTTAAGAATGTTTTGCTCTCGACATCTTTTATTAATTTTCGCACAGCACATTTGGTCTCAGAGCAAGGTGGGTGTATCAAAGAAAGAGGACATTTAATAAAAGGCTTTCTGGTGCCTAGCTTAGAGGAGAAGAAAGGATATCTGAGACTATGGCATGGTAAAGTCAGGCTGTGCTTGAAAGGCTTTAAAGAATTATAATAATTCAGCACCCAATTACAATGTGTGTATAAGGGTCCCCACACCAACAAGCAATTCTCAGACACGGCGGGGTATCTTACAATTCAACTCAGTTCTGTCACTATCTACCTGAAGAAAGCATCATATTCCACAGGTTAAGGGCTCAGTCCAACAAGACTTGCTCTCCTCCCCCGCCACACACATTTCAGACACCAGTAGGAAGTCCAGATTGTCACCTAAGCTTCTGTCTGACTATATAGACTGAAGGTTCCAAGGACCCCCTCCTTGGGTTTGATTAATTTGCTAGAGTGACTCACAAAACTCAGAAAAACATTTTGCCTACTAGATCACTGATTATTATAAACTGATATAACTCAGGAATAGCCAGATAGGAGAGATGCATAGAGCAATGTATGGGGAAAGGGTACTGAGCTTCCATGCTCTTCCCAAATATGTCACTCTCCCCAAATCTCCATGTGTTCTTCAACTCTGAAGTTTTCTGAACATGGTCCTTTTTTTTTTTTAATTTTATTATGTTAATCACCATACATTGCATCATTAGTTTTTGTTGTAGTGTTCCATGATTCAGTGTTTGCGTATATTACTCAGTGCTCCATTCAATACGTGCCCTCTTTAATACCCATCACCAGGCTAACCCATCCCCCCACCCTACTCCCCTCTAGAACCCTCGGTTTGTTTCACAGAGTCCATAGTCTCTCATGGTTAAGAAATGGAACAAATAATCCTAAAATTTGTGTGGAACCAGAAAAGACCCTGAATAGCCAGAGGAGTGTTGAAAAAGAAAAGCAAAGCTGTGGCATCACAATTCCAGATTTCAAGCTCTATTACAAAGCTGTAATCATCCAGACAGTATGATACTGGCACAAAACAGACACATAGATTAATGGAACAGAAGAGAGAGCCCAGAAATGGACCCTCAACTCTATGGTCAACTAATCTTCGACAAAGCAGGAAAGAATGTCCAATGGAAAAAA